>NC_077229.1:394607634-394951384 GCF_027887165.1 Monodelphis domestica
TGAAATCATTATTGAATTGAATTCTATTTTATGCAATCCAAATTTTCTTTCTATCTTTTATAATTACATCTTTATCTTGTTTTGTTAGGAGTTTCCCCCTTAACCATGAGTATAAAACTCACCTACTTTTATTTTCCTCTTTTAAAAAAATGATGTCTTTTTTTCCTTTCAGATAGTCTATTTTGGTGTGTGGTGGAAGGTATTAGTCTAAATCTATTTTCTGCCAAACTAATTTCCTGTTTTCCCAGCTGATCTTGTCAAATTAGGAATCTTCCCTATGGTAGTTTAAATTTTTTAATTTATTATTAGGCTATGTGTTCATTTTCCAGTAGGCTTTCTCTATCTAGCAGCTCTTTTCATCTACTTTTCTATTTTTAACCAATCCTGACTTTTCTTGGTGACTGTTATTTTAAGTGTAGCTTAAGATATGATAATTATAGGTCCCAGCTTGCTTTATAAAAAGTCAGATATCATTCCTATGTACATGGTGTGGACTGTTAGCAATTGATAAACCTATGTTGGAAATTCATACTGCATGTTAATTTATGGGGAGAAGTAATTAAAAGACACTGTTGCCCTTGAAAGACTAACTGCTAATCTTCAGGACAACAGGGAACTATTTGATAAACAATAAAAATCATTCTGGGGCTACTTGAAGATTCAGGAAAGAAATATCATCCCATGAGGGAGAAAAGTCTGTGGCTATGTCTGGAATTGACCTTGCAAAAGAGAAATTGCCATTTGTGTGCATGTATGTGTGGGGGTGTTCTATTCAGCCTGAGAATGGATGCTTAAAAGTGTTCATAGTCATAAGGTTTAGAAACAAAGGGACAGTTTTGTCTTTAAAAGCCATAACTATATTGTTGGAATCCAAACATAAGCTGGATATTACTTTTCTTCTAAGATATTATAAAACATGATAAAATTAATAAATTCATTTTGAACAACAGACTATCATTTGATTATGGAGATGCTCTCATTGAAAACAGCAAGGGACTGACTAAAGAAAATGGTAGTCTGGTTTGTGTTTTAAGTCTGTCACTAATCTGTGATGTGACTTTAAATGAGCCACTTCTCCTTCTGAGTCTTTCATTTTCCTAATCTTTGAAATAAGGTTGTTCTCTCTAAGGTTCTAAAATTCTAAGATTCTCTGATGAAATGAAAAATGAATGATGAAAAAATTAAATGTACCTAAAACCACTGGATAGCTCTATCTCTATCAAATGGGTATGAGTTTCTACTGAGTAGTACATATGTTTTAACCTGATCCCCCTTGTAAATATTTCTGAGAATAGCTTTAGAATAGAAGTCAATGGCTAAAGAATTTATAAGTAAATCAAGTTAAATAGCTCATCTGTGCTAAAAAAAAATGCAGCACTGGGCAAACATGTAGAAACTATTTATCCCCATTATTCAGATGGAAAAATTAAAACCAACTCTTCTATAGCAAGCCAGTTTCTAACCACTGGGGCATTACTTCTGCATACCATCTCCCCCAAAGAGGATTATTTATGAATATTTTCACGAGTACATGAAGCATGAATACATGCCTCAGTGACACTGTGACATGTGTTAAACCAATCTAGTTTGTTAGAAGTAGAACAAGAGTTAGATGCTGGAAGACAGATGGAAATTTACTTTTAGAACCCTGTATTATTTCCTTAGCTATTTGGTGTATCTCTACTGAAGTCTTACCAGGTTGCCTCATTGTGGCATGAAGGTGACACCAAATTCTTGAAGGTAAAAGCTCTGGCTCATCTCATGAAGCTAGTAAAGCTTTGATAATGGAGCCAGCAACAGATTCTCTCTGCCACTTTAGGAACAAAATAACTATATGGAGAATTTCATTTCTAGGAGGGTGAGTACCATGTGATTAATTTTTCATGTCATAGAATCTCATGAAGATCAGAGACTAAATCTTAGACATTTGTGATCTGCGTGTATTGAAGGAGGAGCCCTGTGAAAACAATCATCATTCTTGAAAAATGAAAATTTTTTAAAACTTCCATGTCCATTTCAGAAAGGATTCCTTTTCCCTTTTAACATTTCACCCTGCTAGGCATATTTGCTAAGACTTCTTAGAAAATCAATGACCCACAACTTGCTGCCATGCTAAACATCAAAATTGAGTCAGTAGAAGACTTGGGTTTGAATCCTGTCATATATTCACTAGCTTTGTGACTCTGGAAATATCATTTAACTTCAGTTTTCTTATTTGTAAATTAGGGAGTTCATCTCAAAGACCTCTAAAATACATACCAATTCTTATTCTGTGATAGCTAAATATGAGTCTAACTCTAGACCTGCTTTTACTTATTTAGAATCAATGTTGGGTATCCACTGTCAGGACCTGTTGGAATGTAAACTCCTTATGAGTAGGATTCTTTCTTTAGATTAGTATCTTCACCACATTGCACCTGGCCCTGGCATATACTAGGCACTTAAGTGTTTGCTAATTGATCATTCACTCCCTCATCCCATTCACTCTGAATTACCCTGATGTATGATGTATAATGTTAATATTACTTGACCTTCTAACGTTTTCTCTTCAATCATGCCCATTTGATCAACAAAGCCCTGTCTATATTTACTTCCAGGTAAGTTTCTTCTAAGATAAAACTGTTTCTAATTTCCAATGACACTAATATATTAAAATTAATCTTACTAATAATCAAAGTGTTAGCATATTAATCAGTTGTTCTATATTGATTGATATATGTTGAGATGATTAACAGTAAAAAGAGTGGTAGATGCTGTCAAAAGCAAACATTAACCAAATAATTAGATCAGATATTGAATGTTAACAAAGCATTAACTCTGAAATTGCTTAGGTGGTGAGCAAATCCAGCTTTATCTTAAATTAGATATATAAAACCTGAAAAAATTTGTAAAATTAATTTTAAAAATCAACCCATTTAGAGCAAGGGACATGAATACGCAATTTTCAGTTAAATAAATCAAAACTATTAATAAGCACATGAAAAAGTGTTCTAAATCTCTTATAATCAAAGAGATGGAAATCAAACCAACTCTGAGGTATCACCTCACACCAAGCAGATTGGCTTACATGACAGCAAAGGAATGAATGCTGGAGGGGATGTGGCAAAGTAGGGACATTAGAGCATTGCTGGTGGGGTTGTGAATTAATCCAACCATTCTGGAGGGCAATTTGGAACTATGCCCAAAGGGTGATAAGAGACTGTCTGCCCTTTGATCCAGCTATAGCACTGCTGGGTTTGTACCCCAAAGAGATAATAAGGAAAAAGACTTGTACAAGAATATCCATAGCTGCGCTCTTTGTGTTGGCAAAAAATTGGAAAATGAGGGGATGCCCATCAATTGGGGAATGGCTCAACAAATTGTGGTATATGTTGGTCATAGAATACTATTGTGCTCAAAGGAATAATAAAGTGGAGGAATTCCATGGGAACTGGAACAACCTCCAGGAAGTTATACAGAGTGAGAGGAGCAGAACCAGGAGAACATTGTACACAGAGGCTGATACTGTGTGGACACTCCATTAGTGTCAATGCAATGACCCTGAACACTTCGGAGGGATCTATGAGAAAGAACACTATCCACATTCAGAGGGAAAACTGTGGGAGTAGAAACACAGAAGAAAAAACAACTACTTCAATACATAGGATGAGTGGGATATGGTTGGGGATGTAGACTAAATGAACATCCTAATGCAAACACCAACAACATGGAAATAAGTTTTGATCAAGGACACATGTAATACCCAATGAAATTGCATGTCGGCTGTGGAAAGGGTGGGGGAAGGGGAGGGAGGGAAATAATATAATTCTTATAAGCAAGGAATAATGTTCTAAATTGACTAAATAAGTTAAATTTTTAAAATCAACCCATTTAATTAATAATGAAACCAACTTCATTAGTTTGAAGTCAGAACTCACCATCTTCCTTAAACCCATAAAAGAAAGTTTTCTGCTAGAGGAAAAAGAAGATTCATCATCTCCTCTATTCTTTTCCACTCTAGGATCAGAAGAAAAACTTTAATACTATGAAGAAAAGAATTCATGAAGAAAAGTATACTATCACAGTACACTGTGTAACTTCAGACTTTGGCAAAAACGAACTTAGGAAACATCCTTTCATTTAGGTACCATATTGTTAGATGATTAGATTTGGGGATATGTGATTAAATTTTGATTCTCTGAAATGATTTCCTTTTTGAGTTTCTGGATCAGATATTTTGCCGGAATTTGGCCAGTCAGTTATATTTTAATAAATGCTTACTCATTTATTTGCACTAATATGACAAGTTGACAGAAAAGTGGTGAATTTTAGTGGAATGTGTTAGGAGGCCAAATTCTAGAAAGACTTGTGTTCCAATTCTACTTTTGGTGTTTTTCAGCTATGTGCTCATTAACCTCTCTGAAATTCAATTCTTCATCTCTGAAATGAAAAAATATTTTACCTAACAGGAGGATAAATTGAGATCATGTATATAATACACTTTATAACTAACCATGAGCTATAAAAATGAAAGCTTTATCATTGGATCAAATTGACTGCTGATTTCCATATCATATTTCCATATGGCCTTTATTCTTTATAACAAGAACTTTGATTTGCCTCTTGTTTGGCCTTCTGAATGGGGATTGGTCATGTAATGAATCTTTAATAGGGATATGTAATTTTCTTAGTATACATAAATGCTGAATAATATATATATATATGTATATATACATATATATATATATAGTACAGATATAGGAGTCCAAAGAGTGGCAGCACTTCTCAGACTACTGGTCCTGTAACATCATCCAGGGAAGCACATCTCATGGAGAAGGAATTGCCAACCAACTGTCACTCACAGGGCAAGGAAGGCAACTTGAGAGACAAGAGGCAGCATCTGCTAGGAAAATCAAATTATCCCCATGACCTTGAACACCATCTCCCTTCAGACTCTGATGGAGAAATCCCAAGTTTCTGAACCCAAGACTTTTGGGAAGAGTAGCTCTTAAGCCATCATCCTGGGAATTAATAACTGTAGAGTTGCAGCCAGGCAACTGTTCTCGCAATACTACAGGCATGGCTATTTAAGACACAGAAAAGAGAGTTCTTGCCAACAGAATTCTTAGCTCTGTCAAATGGTTTTGCTTCAGAAATTAATATGATTTTATCCATGGAAATAACATGAAAGAGGATGCATTAATATCTGCCTTCTTTCTAAGAATTGTAGGGACCTGAGACCTTTCCATCTGACTTGCGGCTAAAACCCTTCATTCATGTTATCTCCCCAATTAGAGTGTGAACTCCTTGAGAGTGGGGTCTGTCTTACCATATTATATAGATATTTTCTCTTGTTTTAAATCTTTCTATTTTCCTGTTATATTCTGAGAAATTATATTCAGTGGATATTTTTAGCAGAAAGTGAGATGATGAAAAGCTATAGCCTACATAAAATAACTTTCTTTTTTTTTTTAAACCTTTACCTTTTGTCTTAGAAGCAATACTATGTATTGATTCTGTGACAGAAGGGTGGTAAGGGCCAGGTTAAGTGAGTTGCCCAAGGGCACAGCTAGGAAGTATCTGAGGTCAGATTTGAACTAAGAACCTCCCCTCTCTAAGCTTGGTTCCCAATCCACTAAGCCACCTAGCTGCCTCCAAGTCTTAGTATTTCTAAGGGTTTTTTTTTCACCCCGTTGGATTGTATTGTAGTCTCTTTCCAAAAAACTTCAGAAAATACATGTGGTATCCCATAGAATACTGGTATCCTACAGAACACTGAGACTTGCTCCAACCAATAAGTAAGAGTAAGTTCAGAGAATTATTAATATTTTATTTAGTAAATAAATTGAAACAGGAACCTGAGAATGAGCAACTATTTAGTCCTAAATGTGAGTAAATCTTAAATCAATCCCCAAGTATAAAGGATTCTCTTGTAGACCAGCCAGATATATCTCTCTTTCCACTCCCCAAAGTCCTATAAAATTCCATGTCTCTCTATGAGATAAAGAAAAGGAATAAGGGAATATTTTTCTTCTAGCTCTCTATGATTCACCAACTTTTGTTTTTATTGATCAATTGCTTGTTCACTCCCCTATCCCCTCCACTTTGAATTATTCTGATATACTATTATCATGTCAATATTGTCTGACTATCTAATGTTTTTTTTTTAATTTGCTTATGCCCATTTGATTCATAAGGTGTTTTATACAGTTATTAATTCAAGATAAAATTTTTCATGACATAAAATAGTTTCTAATTTCCAATGACCAATGTGCCATTTGTAAATTTTAATCTTACTAATAATGAAAATATTAGTACATTATTTGTTATGTACATTAATATAGTAGTATACATAGCTTAAAAGGATAAATTTCATCTTTCTATGTGATCTCCTTCATAAGATCATGAAGAGTCTTTCAAAATATTTCACCCTTGTCACCCTAGATCCATATTTCTCTATCATTGCTACACTCTTTCTCATTTACCAATTCTATTCATTAGCATGCATACCTAGAGAAACGTATATCTCCAATTATTCACACAGAAGAGCAGCTGGGTATAGTGGATAGAGCTACTGGACCTGGAGTCAAAAAGGTCCAGGATTTAATCTCACCTTATACTTATTGGTTTTGTGATCATGGGCAAGTTGATTAACTTTTCTGAATATCATATAACTTTCCAAGTTCCACATATGGTGGGCTGCTGGGAGGGACTTCCTATTCTTTGAAATTAACTTATTAAGCAATAAGATAAGGGAATTGCACTAAATTCAATAGTAAACATCTTGATCTTTTGAAAATAATAGTTTTGCCAAAATTTGTATTTAATATTACTTTTGCATATCATCTTTATGTAAAAACATATATTACATAGAAATGTGTATATTCCAGTGGTGATTTCTTGGAAATCCCTATAGTTTTTGAAACCAGGAAGTTGCTTTTGACACTGTGAAAGAACCAGTATGAAGATACTATTCCAAGTTACTCAGTAAGACTCCAAGTAGTACAGTTTAACTTGCCACCCATCATCTCATTAACCATTTCTGAAATTTTCAAATCTGGTCCCTATTTTATTAGCATTTACTTCTCTTCCATTCATAAGCTTTCACCTGCTTTCATTTGATTTCAGTATTTATGGCAACAGTTATAATTTTTCATCCCCACAGCAAGTAAAAGCCATTTACTATCACTCAATGCTGAGAGCTTTTTATGATTAGAAAGTGGGTGCAGTTGTGAAAATAAAGAAAATGCATTAGGTAGGAACAAACAGTCTTTGAGTTCTTTAAAGTGAAAGTTTAGACTTATACATGTCATACACTCTGCTAATTAAACAGGATATTTCCTCCCAACACAAGTAATGTCAAATTGACAAGAAAATATTTTTCAGCCATCTAAGTTAAGACTTATTTGTTTGTTCTGGTCAAGATGGCAGCTTAGAGAAAGCTAAAGTTCAGAGCTCCAGAAACTCTTCCTTACCGATCTCAAACCAAATGCTCCTAGGGCACCGAAATTCAAAACAAACAACAGAATAGACCCCGGGAACACTCCTCCTGGACCTGGATCAAAAGGTACAGCCCCCCAAAAGTCCAAACCCGAGATCACTCAGATCTAAGGGGTAGGCAAAAGGAAGGTCCCAGGACCCATCCCCCCCAACCCAGAGCACTGAATCCAAGGCAGCAGCAGGAACCTCAGGGCAGGCAAAAGGGCCTCGGGAGCTGGCTGTTCTGAAGGCAACATCCTGAAAACAACCTGACCCAGTTGCAGGGGCACCCAGACAGCAGGGAAACAGAGAAAGATGGGGGAGCCTATAGCCCCCTGACCAGATCCTTCCATCTGAGTCTCACCTAAGGTCTCTCCCTCAGGGCATACTCAGTCTGAGGTTAATCCTATCACCAGCCCTTGGAGCTCTGGGAAGCCATGGCCCCTCCCCCTCAGAGTGCAGGCTCCTCTGGCCAGCAAAGGCATTGAAATACATCTGAGAGTGTCAAGCCAGGCACAGAGCATACAAGTAAGGCAACAGAAAAGCATCAGGAGGGAACTGAGGAGGGTTGTAACACCAAAACATCAGCAATTCTGGGCTTCCTGGGGAAGACAGACAATTTGCCTGGGGCTAAAGCCACTGAACATCAGACTGATAATAGAAGAGCCAGCCCCCCTCATTAAGATAGAGATGGCAAACAGCACAGAAGCAAAAAAGCCTCAAAACAACAAGAAAAACAAGAAGGGGGAAACTTTGGACACATTTTATGGAGCAAAAATACAAAATACAGAGGAGGTAGAAGAGGAAATACAAGCAAATGCGCCAAAACCTTCCAAAGGAAATGAAAACTCTCCACAAACTTTTGAAGAATTTGAATTGAAAATGATCAAAAAGATGGAAGCCTTCTGGCAGGAAAAGTGGGAATTAATGCAAAAGAATTTCATGCAACTACAAAACCGGTTTGACCAAACTGAAAAGGAAAACCAGGCTTTACAGGTCAGAATTAGGCAACTGGAAAACAACAAGCAGGTAAAAGAGCAAGAATCAATAAAGCAAAACCAAAAAATCAAGAAATTAGAAGAGAACATAAAATATCTCACTGACAAGGTAACAGACTTGGAAAACAGAGGAAGAAGAGATAATTTAAGAATAATGGGACTACCAGAAAATCCAGAAATAAACAGCAAACTCGACATCGTAATAAAAGATATAATCAAAGAAAATTGCCCAGAGTTTCTAGAACAAGAGGGCCACTGAAAGAGCTCACAGAACACCCTCTACACTAAATCCCCAAAAGACAACTCCCAGGAATGTAATTGCCAAATTCCAAAGCTTTCAAGCAAAAGAAAAAATCCTACAAGAAGCCAGAAAAAGACAATTTAGATATAAAGGAATGCCAATCAGGGTCACACAAGATCTTGCAGGTTCCACTCTGAATGATTGTAAGGCATGGAGCATGATTTTCAGAAAGGCAAGAGAGCTGGGTCTTTAACCAAGAATCAGCTATCCAGCAAAACTGACTATATACTTCCAAGGGAAAGTATAGGCATTCAACAAAATAGATTTCCAACTTTTTGCAAAGAAAAGATCAGAGCTCTGTGGAAAGTTTGATATCGAAAAACAAAGAGCATGGAATACCTGAAAAGGTAAATATGATGGAAAGGGAAAAGGAGAAAATTGTTATCTTTTCATTTATTCAAACTCTCTTCTATAAGGACTACATTTATATCAATCTATATATATTAATATATGGAAAATGTAATGTGTATATAGGGGGAAAAGAAAAACCAAATAGAATAATCTTTCTCACACAAAGATTCACATGGGAAGGGGAGGGGAAAAAAAAAAACTCCTATAAGAAGGAGAGGAAGAGAGTTATTACTTAAACCTTACTCTCAGGAAAATCAACTCTGAGAGGGAAAAAACATCCAGATCCATTGGGATCTTGAATTCTATCTTACCCAACAAGGGTAGGGAGAAGGGAAAACCAAGGGGGGTAGGGGGAAAGGGAAAACAAAAGGGGAGGGAAGGAGAGGGGGGGAGGGAACAAAAAGGGAGGGGCTAGAAAAGGAAACATATCAAGGGAGGGGACAAGGGGGACTGATTTAAAGTAAATCACTTGATTAAAAGGTTAGAGCTAAAGAAGAAAGGTTAGAATTAGGGAAGGATATCAAAATGCCAGGAATTCCACAAGTGACAGTCATAACTTTGAACGTGAATGGGATGAACTCACCCATAAAACGTAGATGAATCGCAGAATGGGTTAGAATCCAAAACCCTACCATATGTTGTCTTCAAGAAACACACATGAGGCGGGTAGACACCCACAAGGTTAGAATTAAAGGATGGAGTGAGACCTTCTGGGCCTCAACTGATAGAAAGAAGGCAGGAGTTGCAATCATGATATCTGATAAAGCCAAAGCAAAAATAGACCTGATTAAAAGGGATAGAAAAGGTAATTATATTTTGTTAAAAGGGACTTTAGATAATGAGGAAATATGACTAATAAACATGTATTTACCAAATAATATAGCACCCAAATTTCTAATGGAGAAACTAGGAGAATTGAAGGAAGAAATAGATAGTAAAACAATATTAGTGGGAGATTTGAACCAACCATTATCAAATTTAGATCAATCAAATAAAAAATAAATAAGAAAGAGGTAAAAGAAGTGAATGAAATCTCAGAAAAATTAGAGTTAATAGACATATGGAGAAAAATAAATAGGGACAAAAAGGAATACACCTTCTTCTCAGCACCACATGGCACATTCACAAAGATTGACCATACACTAGGTCACAGAAACATGGCATACAAATACAGAAAAGCAGAAATAATAAATGCAGCCTTTTCAGATCACAAGGCAATAAAAATAATGATCAGTAATGTTAAGTGGAAAAGCAAAGAAAAAATTAATTGGAAATTAAACAATATGAAACTCCAAAATCGTTTAGTTAGAGAAGAAATCACAGAAACAATTAATAATTTCATCGAGGAAAATGACAATGGTGAGACATCCTTTCAAACCTTTTGGGATGCAACCAAAGCAGTACTCAGGGGAAAAATCATATCCCCGAGTGCATATATTAACAAACTAGGGAGAGCAGAAATCAATCAATTGGAAGTGCAAATAAAAAAACTCGAAAGCGATCAAATTAAAACCCCCCAGCAGAAAACCAAACTAGAAATCCTAAAAATTAAGGGAGAAATTAATAAAATAGAAAGTGTTAAAACTATTGATTTAATGAATAAGACTAGAAGCTGGTACTTTGAAAAAACAAACAAAATAGACAAAGTACTGGTCAATCTAATTTAAAAAAAGGAAAGAAGAAAAGCAAATTAACAGCATCAAAGATGAAAAGGGGGAGATTACCTCCCATGAAGAGGAAATCAAGGCAATCATTAAAAATTACTTTGCAATATTACTATATGGCAATAAATACAGCAATCTAGGTGATATGGATGAAATAAACAAAAATACAAACTGCCTAGACTAACAGAAGAAGAAATAGAATTCTTAAATAATCCCATATCAGAAAATGAAATCCAACAGGCCATCAAAGAACTCCCTAAGAAAAAATCCCCAGGGCCCGATGGATTCACAAGTGAATTCTATCAAACATTCAGAGAACAGTTAATCCTAATACTATACATACTATTTGATATAATAAGCAAAGAGGGAGTTCTACCAAACTCCTTTTATGACACAAACATGGTACTGATTCCAAAACCAGGCAGATCAAAAAACAGAGAAAGAAAACTATAGACCAATCTCCCTAATGAATATAGATGCAAAAATCTTAAATAGGATACTAGCAAAAAGACTCCAGCAAGTGATCAGAAGGGTCATCCACCATGATCAAGTAGGATTTATACCAGGGATGCAGGGCTGGTTCAATATTAGGAAAACAATACACATAATCGACCATATCAACAAGCAAACCAACAAAAATCACATGATTATTTCAATAGACGCAGAAAAAGCCTTTGATAAAATACAACATCCATTCCTATTGAAAACACTAGAAAGCATAGGAATAGGAGGGTCGTTCCTAAAAATAATAAACAGTATATATCTAAAACCATCAGCCAATATCATCTGCAATGGGGATAAACTAAATGCATTCCCATGAAGATCAGGAGTGAAACAAGGATGCCCATTATCACCTCTACTATTTGACATTGTACTAGAAACACTAGCAGTAGCAATTAGAGAAGAAAAAGAAATTGAAGGCATCAAAATAGGCAAGGAGGAGACTAGGGTCTCTTTGAAGATGACATGATGGTCTACTTAAAGAATCCTAGAGATTCAACCAAAAAGCTAATTGAAATAATCAACAACTTTAGCAAAGTTGCAGGATACAAAATAAACCCGCATAAGTCATCAGCATTTCTATACATCTCCAACATAGTTCAGCAGCAAAAACTAGAAAGAGAAATCCCATTCAAAATCACTTAGACAAAATAAAATACCTAGGAATCTATCTCCCGAGAAAAACACAGGAACTATATGAACACAACTACAAAACACTCTCCACACAACTAAAAGTAGACTTGAGCAATTAGAAAAACATTAAATGCTCATGGGTAGGACGAGCCAATATAGTAAAAATGACCATCCTACCCAAACTTATCTATCTATTTAGTGCCATGCCCATAGAACTTCCAAAAAATTTCTTTACTGATTTAGAAAAAACCATAACAAAGTTTATTTGGAATAACAAAGGATCAAGGATATCCAGGGAAATAATGAAAAAAAAATACAAAGGAAGGGGGCCTTGCAGTCCCAGATCTCAAACTATATTACAAAGCAGCAGTCATCAAAACAATTTGGTACTGCCTAAGAGACAGAAAGGAGGATCAGTGGAATAGACTTGGGGCAAGTGACCTCAGCACGACAATATATGATAAACCCAAAGATCCCAGCTTTTGGGTCAAAAATCCTCTATTTGATAAAAACTGCTGGGAAAACTGGAAGACAGTGTGGGAGAGATTAGGATTAGATCAATACCTCACACCCTACACCAAGATAAATTCAAAATGGGTTACTGACATGAACACAAAGAAGGAAAGTATAAGTAAATTAAGTAAACACAGAATAGTATACATGTCAGACCTTGGGAAGGGAAAGACTTTAAAACCAAGCAAGACTTTGAAAGAGTCACAAAATGTAAAATAAATAATTTGACTACATCAAATTAAAAAGCTTTTATACAAACAAAACCAATATAACTAAAATCAGAAGGAAAGCAACAAATTGGGAAGCAATCTTCATAAAAACCTCTGACAAATGTTTAATTAGTCAAATTTACAAAGAGCTAAATCAATTGTATAAAATATCAAGCCATTCTCCAATTGATAAATGGGCAAGGGACATGAACAGGCAGTTCTCAGCCAAAGAAATCAAAACTTTTAATAAGCACATGAAGAAGTGTTCTAAATCTCTTATAATCAGAGAGATGCAAATCAAAACAACTCTGAGGTATCACCTCATACCTAGCAGACTGGCTAATATGTCAGCTATGGAAAGTAATGAATGCTGGAGGGGATGTGGCAAAGTAGGGACATTAATATATTGCTGGTGGAGTTGTGAACTGATCCAACCATTCTGGAGGGTAATTTTGAAGTATGCCCAAAGGGCGATAAAAGACTGTCCACCCTTTGATTCAGCCATAGCACTGCTGGGTTTGTACCCCAAAGAGATAAGGGACAAAAAGTCTTGTACAAGAATATTCATAGCTGCACTCTTTGTGGTGGCCAAAAATTGGAAAATGTGGGGATGCCCTTAAACTGGGGAATGGCTGAACAAATTGTGGTATATGTTGGTGATGGAATACTATTGTGCTCAAAGGAATAATAAAGTGGAGGAATTCCATGGAGACTGGAACAACCTCCAGGAAGTGATGCAGAGTGAGAGGAGCTGAACCAGGAAAACATTGTACACAGAGACTGATACACTGTGGTACAATCGAAGGTAATGGACTCCTCCACTAGGGACAATGCAATGTCTCTGAACAATCTGCAGGGATCTAAAAAACACTATCCATAAGCAGAGGATAAACTGTGGGAGTAAAAACACCGATGAAAAGCAACTGCTTGACTACAGGGGCTGAGAGGAAATGACTGAGGAGAGACTCTAAATGAACACTCTAGTGCAAATACCAACAACATGGAAATGGGTTCCAACCAAGAGCACATGTGATACCCAGTGGAATTGTGAGCCAGTTATGGGAGAAGTGGTGGGAGGGGGGCGGGGGGAGGAAAAGATAATGATCATTGTTTCCAATGAATATTGTTTGTAAATAACCAAATAAAATAATGTTTAAAAAGTAAAAAAAAAAAGACTTATTTGTTTGTTATGGCAAGTAGTTGTATTGTAGAGAGCTATTCATTTTTCCCTAGAGAAAAGTAGGATTTCCCCCAGTGAATAAAATATTGGGAGTTTCAGCTTCTCTTATATATATATATATATATATATATATACATGTGTGTGTGTGTGTGTGTGTTGGGGAATGGGGCAGTGAAAGAAGGAGTTACACTGAATTCCTCAATTTAATAAATCTTTTCACCCAGTATAAAGATGGTCCATGCTATCAAATTACTTGACAGTCAGAATTCAGGTTTTCAGATGATCCACTGCCAAGTGCACTACTGTACACTGTCAGGTTCCTACACAACATATCTGGATTCATGTGTCTCTGTGTGTTGTATTGATATCTTATCACCCCAACAAGCTCCAAGAACAAATCCCCCACTGACTTCACAGTCACATAAACACTCAAGGAAGCATTGCCTTTGTTATTCCTCCAACTTGATCAATATACTATGCTTTTGTATGTTTTCTTTTTCTTTCTCAGTTGACAGCTCAGAGAGCATTTCTTAGCCTTATTTCATTTCCTCTGTACTCATTTCAAGATGTCCCAGATTCCACGTCTTAGGTAATTTAATTTCTACTTTTTGTAGATCTCAAGTGTTTGGGCGGGCAGGTAAAATGGCAAGAACATGGGTGTGGTAATTTGGGGATCTACTTTGAACTCTATACCTAGACCTGCTAAGTGGTCTTGGCCAACTCACTTAATTGCTGTGGGTCTTAATTTTTTCATTTGTAAAATGAGGAGATTGTTTGAGCTTGTCTTTTAGGTCCTTTTCAAATCTGACATATGCTATGATTCCACACGAATCAGTTAAATAGAATTCCATATGAGTTAACCACTGTGAGTCCTGTGTGAGAAACAAGATTCTCTTTATCTGTACTCAGTGTCATTTTTTGCTTTTATGTACCATAAAAATTGTAAATCCTGTCTTACAGAGGATTGAGAAAAGATTAAGAGTGGAAATTATCATCTACTATGGAAGTTGGTCTGAATTGACAATAAATATAGAGAAAAAAATTTCATTTTATCCACTAGTTGAGCTGAGTTAGATTGCTTAATAATGTGCTATATATATATATATATATATATATATATATAAATTCTGCTACTTATAAACTCAGAGAGTTGCCCTGGAGCCTGAGAAGTTAAGTGATATACCAAAGGTCACAAAGGTAGTATGTTTCAGAAGTAGGATTGAACTCATATCTTTCTGATTTTAAAGCTATCTCTGAAGTCCCTTTTAGCTCTACTATCATTGGACTTCTATGAAATTGTGCTAGCATGGAACTACTGTTTCCAGAGTTTTAGTGTACATTTTTATTGTTTCTCTTAATGATTGTAATAACAAAAATAATTTGAGGGTAAACAAACATTTTCAGCATTAACATTAATAATGAATATTTTAATCTATCATAATGTTAGTTAATTGTAGACTTTTCTTCCCCTTCCCACCTCCCCATTTGTATTGTTTAAGCACTCAATAATTAAGAAGTATTTGCACTTAAGCACTTGACCAGTAAACTTCACCACCAAATTTATCTCACTATAAATGTCAATATCATGGGTATCCTCAACAATAAGGAAATAATCAAAATTTCAGGGGATCCAATAAACATTATAAAGTGCCAGGGCAGATGCAATAAGGCCAGATTACATTTTAATTGAGGCATACTGATAATGCCTCATGTGAAAAAAATCACTAAACTTCAGTGACCTGAAGGGCAAGTGGGCAGCTCATGTAGCAAGAAGAGGGATAATAGCTAGACAGCTGGTGCTGCACAAATTCCCATAACAGATTAAAAGACCTCGAAGAAGGCTTTTGAAAGCTTGGACCATAGTTCCTTTTTGGAAGATTCAATCAAAGATCCAGATGAAAATTATTCAGATTGATAAGGGATGGACATATTAGAATTCTCATCAGTGGAGATGGGACTCAAATGGATGCATTCAAGGTTCTCTTGGAATGGCTAAATATCAGTGTCCTTTGCAAAGAGGACTTACCAATTTACCAATAAGTTCTGAGCGCTGACATTTCACAAAGAGATCATAAAACCTAGACAATGACTTTTATCACTGTCCTCTTAAACCCTCACCCCATCAACTTGTAATATTTTTTTAAAAAGTCTGATTTGGTTGTTTAACATATTTTAACATGTTTATCACTAGAAAATAATGAATTTTATACTTTAATCTTTTATATATACTCACATAATTAAAAATATTATTCATTTATTTTGTGAGAACTTTGAGGACAAGACTTATAGAAAGGAAATTCAAAATCATTTAATTTTGTCAAAGTGGACAGTCTAAACAAATTTTCTTCAAAAAATTCTAGAGAGGATAAAAAAGAAGCACTTTTATTTCAAACTCTGCTGAAATGAAACTAATGCAGCTGGAACAATAATCCTGAAACCAAACAAAAATATTAATACTAATTGTGAAATATCAAAATTCAAATATGGCCATAATGGCATATGTGTCATCATTTTGGGATGAATATGGAGGAGGAAAGAGGCTGGGAATACAATGTACTGTTTGGGTCAAAAAAAGTATTTTGTACATCTACATTTGTCTCTCTCTATCTGTGTACATGTGTCTGTCTCTGTTTTCCTCTGTCTGGTTGTCAGTCTTTCCTCTCCATACCACTTCACCCCTGACAGGATTATATGGACAAGAGGTATCAGATGCAGGACTTGGACCTAGGTATTTCTGACTTGAAACTGATTGATGCTGTTCACTCTTCACAGAATTTCAGAACAGTTGAGCATTAGAAAGGGACAACGGCAGATATCTAATCCAATCTATACATGAAAAGAATCCATGTTAATGATATTTCTACCACATGCTGCCACAATGTTTCTTTGTTTGGGGAGAGTTCATACACTGAATTCTAGATATCTATACTGGGCCAGCTAGCTGGTACAGTGGGTAGAGTTTTAGGTCTGGAATCAGGAAGCTATAAATTCAAATCCAGCCTCAGACACTTTAAAAGCTATGTGATCCTAGGCAATTCACTTAATCCTGTTTGCCACCATTTCCTCATGTATACAATCAGCTTGAGAAGGAAATGGCAAACAATTTCTGAATCTTTGCCAAGAAAATCTCAAATGGTGTCACAAAGAGTCAGACTCAACTTGAAATTACTATAAATAAGAATATCTCTATATCTATCTATCCCCATACACTTTGGGCATACATATATGTTATATGCACATATGCCACTAGCATATAGATATTTATTTAACTAGCCAAATATGTTTATTCAAACATGTAATGAGAAAACTTGCTCAAATTCAGTTTTACTTTGCCAGTGGTGGTCCAACAGTGATTTTTACCATTTTATTTTAGGATTTCACTTTCTAGTAGAGTGCCCTGCAAACTATCCTTTTTTCAAACTCTTTGAGGGTAGGTACTATTTTGTTTATATTTTATGCCTAGTGTACTTTTATTACACATACTAAGGGCACTAATTCATGTTTACATAATTGAATTTAATTAAATACACTATGTGCATTATCAGCTGAAAATGTCCCATGTGTCTTAGTTGTTCTTGTGGACCAGATAAAGTTTTTGGAGTATTTCAAAATATATACCTTGGTGGTGGATTAGGTTGCTAAATCAGGGGAATTAAGAAGGTGGATGAGTCTGCCTTGGGCTGGGTACATTTTGAGAAGCTGGAATCCATTTTAAAAAAAATAGTTAAAAAAGAATGAATGCTGGAAGAATAAACCATGAATGTTATCTCCAGAAAGTGAACAGAAAGGTAAAATATAAAAGACCTATTTTATATATATATATATATATATATATATATATATATATATATATATGTTGGCCACCATTACAATATATTTTATGTGGGGAGGGAAGGAAGGGGTTGGGACACTGGTAGACAGAATTTATTATGTAGATTTGAAGAAAAGCGAGCTAAATCTATAGGAGTTTTGAGATTTCATTCATATATCGTCTTTTTTTCTTTGTATATAGAAATGCTTGTTTTGTTTTGTTTTGTAGTTTTGCAAAATTTGGAATAAAAAAAGGATAATTAAACCAAGGCCAGAATCTCTCTTTAAGTAAGGATTTGCTAGAATTAATGATGGTTCAAGAGGACATTATTTAAATTTCCAATTTGTTCTGATTTTTAAGAAATGCAATTACCTCTAAAGAAGTGCAATTCTTTTTCCTGAAGAAAGCAGTTTGGGAAAGAAAGTAGAATTTTCAAGATATTTGTTTTAAAATGTTATTTTGGTGTCTATCCATAGGTGGGTTTAAAAAAATTTTATATGATATACTCACCTAGGAAATTTGTGTAGTGGAACAACTTGATCCGACATGACTCATAGTCCCTTACCAATATCCCTGCACTTCCACAAACACACACAAATAGACGTAGATACACAAGCATACCTACAAATACACATACACACATAAAAAGAATACTCGACAACCTTCTAATAAAAAAATGGCAAAGAAAGTGCTGACTTCCATTGATAGAGGACATTTCTTCATCTGCGGAGTTTCTTGTATTAAAATTATAGTTCATTTAATTTACATTATCATATTTATTTTGTAATTTTTGCTCATAATTATGCTTACTTTATTTAATATTAGTTCATAATATTCTTATTTCTCTGAATTCCTTTTTTTCTTTCTTATAGGACAATAATCCTATTACATTCCTATACCCTAACTTTTTTTGAGCCGTTCCTGAATCCATGAACAACACTTTGTCTCAAGTTGCTACTACAAAAAGTATAGTTATAAAAAATTTTTGGTGCATGTGGAACCTTTATTTTTTTTTCCCTATCTCTGCCCTACTGGCAGGGTATGTACCCAGTGGTGGAATCTCTGCATAAAGGATATGAGTGCTGGCAGTTCCTACTAAGCTGGCAAAGTTTGGTGTGGAGAGTCCCATCAATGGACCCTGTGTTTGTCATCCAAAGACCATTCTAACTCAGTTGGGAGAGGCTCATCTGTGGAAGATTAGCTACCAAGGATTGAACTTTTAGTACATAGCAACTCTCCCAAATCTTCTTCTGAGATGAAAGGGAAACATTTTGAAGGAAGCAGAGAATACAACCTGATGAAATCATGGTCCTTTTGATGAATTTGAAGTAAACAGAGCTTTGTCATAATTGATATATATATTTCCCTTGCTCCCAAACATTTTAATTATCACAGCTTCCAAAAGTTTGGAATTGTTTTAAATTCTATCCTCCTCCTCTATGCACACACTTACATAAAAAAGATCAAATGAATACAAAAGAAAGTTTGAAATATGCTTTGTTCCTAATTTCTGAGGGTGGGCTGGTGAAACATCATTCATAAATATTTTATCCAAATGGAAGTTATGCTTCCCAGGTTACTGAAAACTTTCTATTAAAACTGGAGAATTTCCTATGCTGGACTTTTGATGTACCTTAGAAGAGCTTTGCTTACTTCACCTCATCATTAATTTAAGGTTTTAATTTCCTAATTCTACAGAAATACCTGAAAAACTCCTCAATAAGGATCACATGATGTTTTTTCCTGTTATTGGTAACCAGTCTTTTCCCATTTGCTGAGTTCCTCACAGTGATCATTTCTAAAAGTAATTTTTTGCATTGATTTCATGAGTTAGATAAATATTAGTGAATCCTTGGTAATTAAAAAGTGGAAGGAAAAATCAGAACCAATCTCAAAAGAAAAAGTAAATGATGAAACCTAGCCAACCCTGTAAGTGATTTACACACCGAGTTTTATAAGCATGTCAATTGCATAAAGCAAGCTGCCCCTATGCCTCAGAAAGGGATCTTTGATTGCATTGGGGTTTTGAACTATCAATGACTATGGGGTTCTGGGTCCATAAAAAAGTAGTAGGTAAAAATCAATCAAACATGTTTTTTTTGTATAACTTTTGATTAAGGGGTCCTTTCCCCTAAACAAAATAATTGACTTAATCTTTCTGTTACTGATAATGGGAATCTAGGGCATAAAATGTTCCCATCCCTCCTTAAAAAAAAAAAAAAGATCTATGCAGAGGTATATATAGAAGTTTGGTACATAAAGTAGTATAGTAATGATATGTTTATATCATAGAATCCTTCACTTCTTTTGCTATTCAGATCCACCAATCACCACCAGGTACCTGGAGCTTTAGAGCTATCTACTGCTCCCCAACTTTGAGTCCCCTCCCTTCCATATGACCTTGCATTGTGTGTATCTGCATAAATGTATATGCACACATTCCTGTTGTCTTCCCTCATAGAATGAAATTTCATTTTTAAAAGGTAAGGAATGTTTCATTTTTGTCTTTATATCCCAAGATACCTGTATCACAGTGTTTAATAAATATTTGTTGACTGATCAACTGTTCCTGTGTGATATTCCCTTGTACTGATCAGTTATGTGTTTGTTACTTTTATGGACAGCAAAGAAAGAATATTTATATCTGATGATGAATAAAATCTGACCAGAACTCTTCCTACTCTTGCTACTTCAGGATTTATTTATCATGGTTTCCTAATACTTATAATCAAAGACACTTTTATGGCTTTAATAATTTTTTGGAAGCCTGAATGTCACACATAATACTATTTTCATAAGAAAAAAATCCCCAAGCAAATGCAGTTAAAACTAGGTTAAAGGGAGAAAAAAAAAGTGGCTGGAGCAAATGAAAACATTATCATCTTTAATTTTGCAGACTCCAGACTCCTTCTCTGTTGCTGATTATATCACAAAATAGAGCACAATGGTTTTCACTCAGGCACATGCTAATTTTTCAATGATGGCCAAAATTAGAAAAACTCTGCTAGGTGAAATATTTTTGTGAAGCCAATGAAAATGTAAATTGGGTAGTGTGCTTTTGTGTGAAAATTTTCACACAGCTTTATCATCCTTTTCCCACCCTTACCCCCTGAATCCAATTAAATTACACATGGTCCCAGTGCAAAACCCAGGGCTATATGCTATGAGAGGCTGGAAAATGAGATGAGGAGCCACAAGTTAAAGTCTTTTCTCTGCTTCCAGGTTGGGACGCAGGGGGAAAGCTTGACTTTCTTTTTTTACATCTTGCAAAAAGAATTATTAGCCTTAAAATTGAAGAAGAAGAAGTCTGGCTTAAAGGGAAAAAAGCTAACTTCAAGTGGGAAAAGAAATGAAAAATCCAAAAGCAAACTTCAAGATCCTCCAGGTTGTTCCTGTATAGCTTTAGGGCTGAGCAGATCATCACTGAAAGATTTTTCACTCAACTTGATCTTGGCAAAACATAAATGATTAGAATTTTATCTTCTCATTTTATTTATTTTACTTTTCTAACATCTTTTTACTTCTTCCCTCTCTCCCTTTCTTTTTTTTCTTCCTCTTTCTCTTTTCATTTTTTTCTTTCCTTATCTTTTTCTCCATCTTTCTCCTTTACTTTCATCCTTCTTTCTTTCTTTCATCTGTCCTTTTATTTTCTGTTCTGGAATTTTTCTACTGAATATCATATGAGTTAGGAGATAAGCACTTCAGTAGTCTTAAGGTTAGTAAGAGAAAGAGATAAAATGACTCCTCAGCCATTTCCCCCATATGATAAACAATTAAGAATTTATGGGATTTTTATTCATTTACACTATTATGTCTAAACTTCCCATTGGGCCCTACTGACAAAATAACACCTGGGAAAAAGTTTCTCCCACAAATTTGTTAAAGCTTTTCTTTCTGTTTTTCCCCCCCTCCTTAATGACAGGATGGGATTTATGATTTGGGGGGGGGGCATTGCAGCACCTGGCTTGTGATTTTATCACATTGATTAGAAATGCCTTGAAGCTGGGGTTAGAACAAGAATTGCAGTTCATTAAGTGCTGTCTTTATCCTAAGTGCAAATTTCATATTTTGACTAACAACATTCTGAACCACAATTAATTCTGACAAATCTGTACTTGGGGGGTTAGTTATCGTGTTGTTAAAAATCCTACTGAGATTTCTGGCTTCCTAAGCTTAACCTCCCACCTGCACATCACCTTAGGATATCTGATTAAGAGATATCTGCAGATGGAAGCCATGTACCAAATAGTTGTACTATTTCATCCGATAAAGAAAGAGAGAACAAGTTAGCATGAGGAACGCCCAAATCTAAGCTATCCAATTAACTGGTTGGAAGTCTGCATTTTTCTTCAAAATCTGGCTTAGATTTAGTGTTCCTACAAGACACGTTCCCATAATAGATTAGACTCAACCAGCTGTCTTGCTCCTCTCTGCCTCCATCCTCACTTTTGATATGCAGCTTTTCTAATATTCTGTTCCTACCCCCCCCCCCTTCTCTCCACAAACATCTCTTCATTAGCACAGTTATTAGAGAATGTCAGCTATTTCACAGTGTGGGGTAGTTTGGTGATGGAACTGGGGTTTATTGAAAAGATGTAATCTTATGTCTATGTTTGTTAGGTACCATAACAAGTAAGCTTTGTGCACACATATTGTATATAGTCATGTATCTTCTTTCATTTGGAGCTGTCAGCTACACAGCTCAAATGCCAGATATCTATCAGATTTTGTTCAGTGGTCTCATGCCCCAACCCCCTCAGTGAAGATAGAGCTGTGACTTTTCAATGGTTCCTGCACAGAGAAGACTGCTAAGTTTGGAGATGATGATTGGGCAAAGGTAACACAATTAATACATGGATAAAAAAATAGTGAGTGCATTCATTTCTTAAAGGCATCTTGAAGGCATTCAGAAAGACATTCTTAAAGACAACATAGATAGTCTTCCTGTCATGGATTCAGTGTGATAGGACTGGATAGGATAAACAGCTGATCAGAAATGTACATTCAACCTTAACTTCAAAGCATTTATCTCTGCTAAGATGAAGAACATCCTTTTGTACTTTGTGCTAAAGAAGTTTCCATAATTATGATATGTACAAAATCAATGAGGCAAAAGGGAAGTGGAATTTTAGTTCAATAAATCAGCTCATTTTTATTTTCTTCCCATCTGTCCTCCATGTGAGTCTGTCCGTATGAAAAATCCTGCTTGTTGCAGCCCCATAGGGATAGCATCTATATCACAGCCAGTGTTGGGCCCATTCATCACTTTGGTGTCTCCGCTAATTCTACAATAACCTTGGCAGATGCAATGTTCCTAAACAGAACTCAGGATTTGGATAAAAAAAAAAGACTAAAGATTACATGGTATTATTTTTCCCAAATGTTCTCAAATGAAAATAACTTAGGGAAAGCCTAATTTAAATTTGATTTCTGGCAGGTACTACAACACCACATAAAAATATTTAAGATGTTGTTCAATTACATCTGGTAAGAAACAGAAGAGTAATAATTAAAGAATTTTATTAGAAACAAAAAATCAGACTAATTACTCAATATGCATTAAACTTATGGCAATCATAGGACAATGATTACTTGTCCTGTTTTTGTTAATGTCATTCTGGTGACTGGCACATAGTAGTTGCTCATTAATGTTGGCTAATTGGCATCTGGGTCATGCCTATATAGCAAATAAAGAATGTTGAGGAATTATCTGGTGACTTGATAAATTCAGACAGTCCAATAACATTCATAACTGCTCAACTTCTAAGACTTTAGACTCGGAAATTTTGCTCTTTGATAGAAAGCCAAAGAGAAAAAAAAAAGACAGAGACCCACATAAAGAGAATATTTTATCACGTGCTTATATGTGCCAAGCTCTGTGCTAAAAGCTGGAGAAACAAATACAAGCAAACCACATTGTCCCTGCTCTCAAGAAGCCTATATTCTAATGGATGCAGACAACACATAAAGGGGAATTTATTCCACTCTTTCATTGATTTCTTGAACCTTCTTTTTACTCTCATCTCAAACTCAACCTGTGACCTCAAAACTGGAGATTAATTTAATCTTACACTTTTATTTTATTTTGCTATCCCTTTGGCTTCACAATGTCCTTATCTGAACTAGGTTTATTGTCCCAAACAGCTATTTCAATAATATTCAGCGTCATGTTGTAAAAATCCCTCCCTCTTCTCCCCTTGACTTCAAACCATACCTGCTTTGCCAATCCCTGTTGTTTGATAACTCTAAATATTTGCTTTATCCAATGTAGCTCTCTGGGGCTAAGGATTGATGAAGAAAGTATAACTATTATGGACCCAATAAACCTTAATTGCATTTAATTTTAATTGGACTCTCTCTACTTCTAATCAATCTTTTTATCCCTCCCTTACCAACTCTCCTGTGGATTTCCCACAGCTGCTCTTTCACAACATAGTCTCACCTTTCTAGCTCTAATTCACCTCAACCATTGTCACATTCATCAAATGAACTCTGCTTTTATTTTACTGAGAAGCTACAGCTTCATGATTTCCATTTCCCAACCCTTTCTTCATCCTTTGATTATTCTCTTTTCCTCTTCTATCTGAATAAGTAATCCCTATTTCCTTTATCAAGAATAAGCCTATTACATCTCCTTTAAAAACAACAACAACAACAACTTGCCTCCCTTCTTAAAATTGGTACCAAGAATCAGTTCCAAAGCAGAAAAGCTGAAGGATGAGATGATGGGGTTAAGTGGTTTGCCCAAGGTCACACAGGAAGAAATGCCTGAGGTCATATTTACACCCAGGACCTCCCATCTCCAGGCTTGGCTCTCTATCCATAAGCTACCCTATATTCTTGATTGCACTCTGAGTTGTCAGGCTCTCTGTTCTAAGAGCCTCTCATTCTCTTATGTTTTCAAATTCCCACTTTCTTATCTGCCATTGAGGAAAACAATCCTGTATCTCATATTCTCAGGTAGTTCCTACTTAAAACAAACAAACATAAACCAAATATTAATACAAATTAAAAAAAAAACTCATCTAATATGTACTTGCATTAGCACATCTTTCTCCTTTCATCCTCTTCCTGGAAAACTTCTACAATTTGTAATCTGTACCTGTGTTTTTCAAGCTAAATAAATATTTAAATTGTCTATTTTGCACCATTTCAGTATACAAGGCTTAAGGATTAAATACCCACAGCCAGAGAATAGGATAGGTCGGAGGAAGAGGAAGAAATGAGAGAGACTACAGAGAAAAAAAGAGGAGACTTCAAGACATTTGACTTGCATGAGAAAAGGCATAAAACTTATTATTGAGGATACAGGAAATGTAGATTGGGTCAGTCAGGTATTAAGAATAATGGACAATCAATGAAGTTCTCCAAGTTATAGTGATGACCCAAGGCAATGTTGTTGAAGTATTTGCATAGGTACAGGGTGGCAACAGGTAGCTGCTCCATACTTCCTCTTCCCAGTGCCTGAAGACATTTTTTGCATGCCCCACCCCTACATCCAGTGACCACTTTCTCCTTCCACTCTCTGGGGTAATGGGGGTGGGGGGGGCCCACAAGTGCTTGAAGTTGCACTTTGGGCATGCGAACTTGAAAACCTTTGCCAACATGGTATACCCTAAAATATTTAAAGAAGTCTCCAGTTCACTGAATACATTTTCCACAGATGATTTACATAGAATATTGGATAAGAACTATACATATTTCATAAGTATACTGCAAATATGATCAATATAGGTAGTACCTACATTGATAGATCCACCAAATCACTATGTTTTTAAATAAAAATAATCTTTGGCAGAAAACATTTTGTGAACCAGCAAAAACTTGGTATAACATGATAGCTGAGACCCTTAATCTACATTCTCTAGTTAAATTCACACACACTGTCTAGTCTTCTTACATTCTAGATTCTTTTCTCATCACTCTACCAAAACTGCTTCTTAGAATGTAATGAATGACATTTAAATCACTGCATCCAATGCCCTTTCTTCAGTGTGCTGACCTCCAGATGTACATTTTTAAACTGTCAGTAACATATTCGAAAGAGTGTGAGACTGGAAGTTA
This sequence comes from Monodelphis domestica, assembly GCF_027887165.1. NCBI lineage: Eukaryota > Metazoa > Chordata > Mammalia > Didelphimorphia > Didelphidae > Monodelphis > Monodelphis domestica. The sequence goes on from NC_077229.1 coordinate 394,633,318, forward strand.
GGAAATATTAGTTCAAGATTTAATTCAGCCATTAACTCATTGAAATGGGTCAACTTGAGTTTTCTCAGTGCTGGACTAGGAAAATCCAAGTTTCAAACATGACTAATCTTTCCAAAAAGATTTTAAGCTTGACAGCTGTGACTTTGTAAGATTTATCTTTACTTTTTTTCAGAGCCTATCATGTATATGTTAGAAATTCAATAATATTTATTAAATGAAAGAATCAGCCAATTAATTTGTGTCTTGTTGTTCCTTCTCCTTCAAGTCTAAATTATGAGGGCAATTTCCTCAGCATTTAGTAAGCATTAACGATAAAAAAAAAAGAGGCAAAAGAAAGCCCCCTCCAAGGAGCTCATAATCTGAGGGAGACACAAAGCAAACAAATAATTTGTACAAGATAAAAAGGAGATAATAGCAGGAATACATTGGGATAAAGATGGGCTGAGAAAAGCTTCCTAAAGAAAGTAGGGTTTTAGTTAGGACTTGAAGGAAGCCAGGGAAGTCAGGAATAGGTGATCAGGAGGCAAAGAATTTTATGGCACAGAATACAACCAAAGGCAATGCCCAGAGTTGAAAGACAGAGTGTTCTATTTGTGTTGAAAGTATATAGACAACCAATTCTGGCCTCAGACACTTTCCAACTTTATGGCCCTTGGCAAGTCACTTAATTCCCATTGCCCAGATCTTTTGATTCTTCTGCCTTTTGAGTCAATACATAGTGTTGATTCTAAGACAGAATGTAAGGGTTTTGTTTTTTTTTTAAAGAAAATACACAGACACTTTCAGTAAGAACACCTAACTTTATTATCTGAATGATTTAATGCCATCATGTTTACATGCTACCATAACAAACTATTGAACATTTAAACATTCACTCAATTAATTACAATGTTGTATATACAGAAAGTGAATTATATTAGGCATATTCTTTCACTTTTAAGTGCCTCAGTTTCCTCATCTACAAATGGAAATGGTTATACTTCTGTCTACTTATTTTGCCCTGGTGACAGTTAAAGATGAATAAATTTCATTTAGAAAAAGAACCAAACTCTTCAGAGAAAAGAGCTCTATCACATAAATGCTAATATTATTATACTGCATTGCCCTTTGTCCTAGTGATTTCAATAGACTTTCCTAAGAATTAGATTAAATAAATTTGCTTATTGGGGGGAAATTACAATGCTTGTTATATAGGTTAGAAGGAAAATATTCTCAAAGATGGGCTTAAGGGAAAAACGGATGAAATTTAAGCATGTCAGTAAATGTTCTTATACATTTGTTGATGGGGAAAGGAGATGAGTGAAGTTTAGAGTTAATCTCATATTGAAGTGAACAGAAAGGGTTTGAAGCTGAGATTCCAAAAGGCAATGAGTCAGTGACTCGGAGGGAGGGAAAATTCCAGACGGGTGACAAATAGTGATAGTGACTCTGAAGGAAAGCTATGTAAAAGCTGCAGGTTTCAGTTTGCACAGTGAGGCTTTAGTGAGGCTTCCCAACAGGTTTGGTTTGCATGGATTCAGCCCCTCGGAGTTCTGCTTTAACTTCTAGGTTTGTCTCCGGCCAGAAATCAAGAAAGTCTATAGCAACTTGATATAGCTCCATATACCCTGTTGCTGCAACTCATTAGCTAATGACTGACGTTTGAGAATTATCACCTTGGTTTTGCACAGGCACACAAAGAGAGGCTTGCCACAATTCAGACAGCTAGAAAGCAAACATTCAGCTTTCCTGTTCCCAAACTCTTTCCTTTGTCCTCATTTGCTTCCTCCAAGTTTCTTGCTTTGAGCAGAAGCCAGAAAAGAAAGCCTACAGCCACTAGTACTCTTCATTTATAGTTGTCTTTGAGAGAGCTTTTGACATCCATCTCCCTCCAACATTTCTAGATAGTGCCTAGAGGTCATATTGCCCCATTTCTGCCTCTTTCTAGAATGTCCCAGGTAACATGTTCTTTCTAGTGCTTATGCAACTTGATGAACTTATATACATTCTGAAGGTGGTTATCTCAATTCCCATGCTGTCAGACAAGCCTTAATTCCAAGGCAGGGCAACAGGTTCTAGGGATGCTCCCAAGGAGTCACAAGTGAAACAAATGCCTTTGGTTTGAGATTCCACCCATTTACTTTCCCTCATTCTATCAGAAAGTCCTAAATAACTTTTATAAAAATTTTATAATTTATAAAAAATTGCTTATTTATCAAGGTAATATAGTAAGTTATAGTTGGAATCAAGCATTCCTTCCAAAAGACTGTGACATAATTTCTTACAAATACACAAAAAGTCTAGGGAACAGTCCAGGAAATACATGTGGCAGAATTATAACTCCCAGATCATGGCTCGTAGAAGTCCTTTTTTTCCAGAGGGCTTAAGAATTTTCCCTTAGACATGCTGAAGTTTCTTTGTTGGACTTCTTATAGAGCCATGAATCTATACGTGTTCTAATATCAGCTTACAATGCAGACACTGACATGGGCTGATCTGAGGACACCAAAGAGAATATGTAAAGTCCCAAATCCTCCTCACTCTCCAAAGGCAATAAGAGAAGGCAAAACACAAGTATATTTAGGCAGAGGAAACCTAAGGGCAAGGTTAAGAATTCTCCTTCTCCCAAATAGTTCCTTTTCAGGAGGTTTACCCATGCTCACTCCAATTTCTGGAATGACTCACCATTCATTGGCATTCCCCAACTCTAGCAAATTCAATGCATTTATACAGGACCTACAGGGCATGGTGAAATATCTTTCCTAATTGGTATGGACTTCCTGCCTGGCATTATTTCACATGATTCAGAGACTTTCAAAGACTTCCACACAGTATAAAACCTACAGTTGAGACTGATTGATTGAGCATCAAATCACTTATTACTTTAAGTGGGATGGGGTGAATTGATTGAGTAAATACCAACCAACCCCACATTCATATTTATGTTCACAGTGATGATCTCGGTTCCTTCTTATTATACAAAGAAAGGCTAAAATACATTATTCCCCCACTCTGCTTCTTAGGGATTAAATTTAATTCACTTATCATGTTTATTGAGTATCAAGGCTAGTGATATGTGATAGGAAGGCAGAAATGAAATAATCTTTGCCATCAAGGAGCTTATATTCTATTGGAATGAGTTATAAATTAAGCAATATTGTAGATTGGGACACAGGAGAAGAATATGGACAGCATAATATACAAATAATGAAATGAAAGAAAAACTAAAAAGATGAATGTGATTGCTCAGGGATTTCCTATGGCAATTAGTAATTTTTTTTTTTAGTAATTTTTTTTGAAAGAAAACTTCCTAATCACACTATAGGCAGAAATAATTGACATGCAGAAATACATAATTACAATGTGATTTAAATCCATTAAAACATTTAATTTAAAGGTCTTTCTTTAAAGATAAGAATTATAATTAATAGAACAAAATTAAAATTCCTTATATTTGGGTATAAATTTATAATTTACAGATCATATTCAATATATTATCTTCTTTGATCCACACAACAATTTTGGAAGTAGGATGAACAGAGCTAACTCTGTCCATTTTTCCAATTAAGAAACTGACACTCAGATCTATGGGGTGACCTTGATTTGTCTAAAGTCACATTCCTTATAAGCATTGGCCCTTTTTAAAAAAAAATAATTTTGTTATTATTTTTTCTAGTTCAAAAAATATTTTTTTTTGTAATTTAGACATACCTGAAATTGTGAAGAATGAAAGGAACAGAACCAAGAAAACATTATATATGCTAATATTGTTTGAAGAATGATTTGTATATTTCCACCTACAAAACACCAACTGATAAACAGATATAAGACATAATTTTATGTAGGAAAATACCTTTTATGTCAAATAATGTCTAATGGGGGGAGGAGAAGGAGGAAAAGAGTTAACTGGGTATTTTAATGTAACACACAAATAAATAAATTTTAATTTTAATAATGTATTGGCCTTGACAGGAGAACCAGGTTCTCTTGACTTTCCCTTTGCTAGTGATGATGAACCTTTTAGATACTGAGTGCCCAAACTGAGTGCTGTCCGCACCCTGCCACCTTACCCCAGACAAGGGAGGGAGGAAGTATGAGGAACTGCTTGCATTGGGGCAGGTGATGTCCTAAGATGTATGTGGAGCAGAGGAAGAGAACAACCTGCCCCGGCCTCCCTCTGGCTTTCTAGTAGCAAACTCTGTGCTGGGAGATGGTGGATGTGCCCACAGAGAGGGCTCTGTGTGTCGCCTTTAGCACACATGCTGTAGGTTTGCTACCACAGCCCTATGCCATGGTGATGCCTCTTTGTGGAGGAAATGTAGAAAATTAGCCTAAAGATAAAGCACTGACTCTCCTTGAACACATTGTTATTCATGGATGACAATGAAAAAAGGAAATATGTATAATAATAATACCGTGTAGTGATCCCTGGAATGGATGAGACAAGATGACATGGTACTGCAGGAAGTTTGGTCATAATAATGATATAGGACCAAGAAAGCACCTAGAGCAGCGGTTCTCAATCTGTGGGTCAAGACCCCCACGGGGGTCGAACGACAAAAATGCAGGGGTCATCTAAAACCATTGGAAAATACATATTTTCTAATGGCTTTAGCCGCTGAGAAATCGTGCTACTTTACAGCAAGATCTCAGAAAGAACAGGGACCCTGCTGCCCGCACATTGTACTAATATTAGTTACCTATCAGCAGCCCTCCTCCTGTGAGAGGTGATGGATTTACCCTATTGCCTGGAGACTGGACTCAAACAGAGACCCAGAGAGAGCACCCTGGCCCAGACCCCGGAGGGGTTAAGAACGAGTCCTGGAGTGGATATTGGAGCCGAGTAACCCCAGCAAAGTGAAGCCTCAGTTCGAACTGAAGGGAGACGACAGAAAGAAAAAGGCAGTGTTTACGGACCCTCTCCCCAGGCAGGACTTACCTCCTGCCTGAGTGCTCAGGCTGCCCTCTGCTGGATTAATATTTCTCAACATATAATTAAATATTATTTTCGTGGGGGCAGCTGGGTAGCTCAGTGGATTAAGAGTCAGCCCTAGAGACGGGAGGTCCTAGGTTCAAATCTGGCCTCAGCCACTTCCTAGCTGTGTGACCCTGGGCAAGTCACTGGACCCCCATTGCCTAGCCCTTACCACTCTTCTGCCTTGGAGCCAATACACAGTATTGACTCCAAGATGGAAGGTAAGGGTTTAAAAAATATATATATTATTTTCGTGATTAATCACTATGTTTAAATTATGTTTGATTTGTAGCAATGAGGATACATAATGCATATCAGGTATTTACATTCTGAATCATAACTGTAGCAAAATTACAGTTTTGAAGTAGCCACCAAAATAATTTTTTGGTTTGGGGTCACCACAACATGAGGAACTGTATTGTGGGGTCACGGCATTAGAAAGGTTGAGAACCATTGATCTAGAGTGACAAGGAATCACTTAAACACTGTCATAAATGTAGAATTGATGATTGTTGCAGGTGATTAGGAACATATAAGTTATGGCAATAAAGTGACTGTGCGTAAGATTCAATGCTGAATAGTTCAAAGTAGGCAAGGTTTTAAGAAGGCAGGAAGAGAGGAAACTAAGTCAGACTGATCATAGTACCAAATAAAGCACCTCAAAGAACTATTATTTGGGTTCTTTGCTGAAGACAATTCTCATCTTTAGCAGAAGAGATCTACCTGGTTGACTCACCCACTGTAATAAAACTGTATTGATATCAAAGAACAAATCTTGGTCTTGTTATTCAATCAATTAACAAGTCTGTATTAATAATCTATTATATATCAAACTTGATCACTTTTCATAAGATTTTATTCTAATGGGAGACATAAGCACTTATAATAGGTACAGTATACAAAAACAAAAATATAGCAGCTAAATACAAATTGATTGAGAGCGAGGGCCACTAATATTTGGGAATGATTAATTAAAGAAAGTCATCTTGCATAAGACAGAGCATAAGCTATATCTTAAATGAAGAGAGGAACCCTGAGAGGACAAGGAAAGGCCTGCATATACTCTAATTATTTTGAATGTGGTCAACATGGAATCTAGTGGGATCTGGTGAGCCCCAGGTTTCAGGACTAGCTTGTAGGTTGGAGACACCAAAGTTTGTACTTGTTCCCTGTTCCTATGGGAATCCACCCTGAAGGGAATCCCAGGCTAGCAGTTTCACACTGAGGGGGGGACCCTCAGGTGAATGACAATCCTAGTTCCTAGTTGGGTGTGACTAAGCATATGCTAAGGACCCTCTTTGTTTTAGGTAGTCTCCCCTATTGTATCAGAGGCCCTTTCCCAAGAAGATCCACACCAGGGCAGGAACCATGCTTTAGTATCCATGGTTAATAACCCCTTCTCTTATACCCTAGCCTCTAGCTATGATTCCTTTCCCAAGCTTGATTGTGTCTGGTCAATGTAGTTTGAACACTCCCATTTTCTTTGTAGCTATAGTGATATCAATCATCTTTCCCTGCCCCTGGATTCCCCAAATGGTATGTAGGTTCTTTAAAATGGAAATTTTGAACCCAAGACTTCAAACCCCAGAAGTCCTTGGTATTTCCCAGAATTCCCTATAATCTCACCTGAGTCTCCACCTGGGTGAGATCACAATTAGTATTTAACTGCCAGTCGGGCTCTTCCATTGCAATGATGTAGTAAATAAGCTTTAAATGGGCTAATTAGCCCTGGGCATGTGGTTTCTTATTTTGTATTTTCTTTATTCCTTGATTTTTCTAATAATCCTTAATATTGCTAGAAACTAATTTAATTTTTACAGCTCCCCAAATTCTTTTGTTCCTTGAAGTCAGTTATCGAACTTGGTGCTACTTCCAGGGGTCAGTATTTAGAGAGGCCAGAGTCCAATCCTTGGACTGTGTGCAGTCGTGTGTGGCTTGCAGCTCTGTGTGGAGGCCTACTACTGCATTGAACCCCTTGCTCCCTTGATTAAAGAGTGATTTTGAGAATTTAATAGTTTTGTGTTTTTTCCCAGTCAACAATGGGTAGTACAAAAACAAGAAGATAAGCGATAAACTATCACATGTAAGGTACAAAGAGAAGGCCAGTTTCATTGTATCCCAGAATGTGGGAGGTACAATAATGTGCAATAACAATGGAAAGCAAGTCCATGGCCAGGCAGGGTAAGGTTTTTAAAAGCTGAATAGAGGAATTTTTGTTTTATTCTAGGTGCAATAGAAAGACAATGGAGTTGATTGACTAGGGAAATCACAGTCAAGATCTGTGCTTAAGGAACATTATTTTGCCAGCATATTTGGTATTTAAATGTTCATTCTTAATGGAAAAAGAAAAAGAAACGAAAACCTGATTAAATTCTTCCATCTCTGCTAACTATCATCCTATAATCTCTTTGGCTTTTGGTGGTTAAACTACTTGAAAAGCCTATCTACAATAAGTGTATCCACTTTCTCTCCTCCTACTCTATTCTTAATCCCTCCAATCCAGCCTCTGACATCATTCCACTGAAACTGCTCTCTTCATAGTTACTAATGATATCTTAATCGCCAAATCTAATGCTCTTTTTTCTATCCTCATTTCTTTTCAACTTCTCTGTAGTCGTTAACATTGATGATCACCCTCTCCTCCTCCTCTTCTAGGTTTTCAGTATTCTATTCTCTCCTGTTTCTCCTCTTAACTTTCATACTATTTCTTCTATATCCTTTGTTGGTTCCTTATCTATACCATGCCTTTTAAAAATATAGCTATCCCTTAGGGTTCTTTTCTAAGCTCTCTTCTTTTCTCCCTCTATACTACTTCATTTGGTGATCTCATTACCCATATGGATTTAATTATCATCTCTTTGATGATGATTTTCACATCTACCTAACTTCTCTGCTGTTCTGCAATGCTATATTTCCAACTGCCTTTCAGCCATCTCAAACTGGATGTGCAATAGACATCATAAATTCAATATGTCTGAAACAGAACTCATTATCTTTTCCTCACAACCCTGCACCCTCACATTCTTCATTACTTTCAAGAACAACACTATACTCCCAGTACCCAAGGCTTGAAACCTAGGCGTCCCCTTCTTTCTTTCACTCATATCCTGCCAAAGCCTTCTTGGTTTCACCTTTGAAAAACCTCTTCAGTATTGTACCCTTTTCTCTTCTAATATTACCACCTCCTTGATTTGTACCTTTTTACCTCACATCTGCACAACAGCAATAGCCTGGTGGTGGAGCTGCCTGCCTTGTCTCCCCCATCTCCCCACCCCCACCCCCATTTAAACCTATCATCCATTTAGTTAACAAAGTGAATTTCCTAAAGAATAGTTCCGACCATGCCATCTTGTTATTCAATAAACTCCAGTGGGTACCTATAACCTCCAGGAGCAAATACAAGATAATTTATTTGGCATCCACAACTGTTCATAACTGTTTCTCCTACAATTTCTCCTACAACTATTCACCACCTACTCTTCAATCCAGTGACATGGGCTTCCCTGTTGATTTACAAACCAGACACTATCTCTTCACTCCTGTTATTTTCTCTGCTGTCCAGTATGCTTGGAAGGCTCTCCCTCCTTATCTCTATTAATTTCTCAACTTCCTTTCATCTCTAGTTAAAATCCTATCTTCTAAAGGAAGTCTTTCCCAATTCCTCTTAATTCTAATACCTTCCCTCTGTTAATTGTCAACTATTTATCCTGTATGTAGTTTATCTTGGCAGACAAGCCAAACTAGTTTGAGGGTAATCTACAGGCCACAAACCCATTGATGACTTGGGTGGATCTCTACACCAAATATGTGAAGACTTCTCCAAGTGGAATGGAAGGAAGAGAACAATATGTTACACTGGTCATCAGCCATCTTGACTTTTGTCTTGACTTCAATGACTCTTGAAAAGAATGAGGCTAACAACTTTGTTCAATTCACATGCAAGTCAAGACATCAATCTGTGACATGGCATCATTGATCCTCTTCAAAAATGAAAGAGGAAGGGGCAACTAGGTGGTTCAGTGGATAGAGAACTAGGCCTGATAATGGGATATCCTGGGTTCAAATATGATCTTAGTTGCTTCCTAGCTTTGTGACCCTGAGTAAGTCACTTAACCCCAATTGCCTAACTTTACCACTCTTCTGCTTTGGAACAAATATTTTGTATGGGGAAGCTAACTCAGTGGATTGAGAGCCAGGCCTACAGAAGGGATGACCTGGATTTAAGTCAAGTCTTAGATACTTCCGTGCTGTGTGAACCTAGGCAGATCACTTAACCTACTTGCTTAGCCCTTACTGCTTTTCTGTCTTGGAACTAATACTTAGTAAGGATTGCAAGATGGAAAGTAAGCACACACTATGTGCCAGGTACTATTCTAGGTACTGAAGAGACAAATACAAAAGCCAAAGAGTCCCTGTCCTAAATGAGTTTATACTCTTATTGGTTAGGGGAGGGAGGAGACAACTTGAAAATATATAGTGTGAATTTTATATTTACTCCACCCTGCTTAGTCTTTAGAATTCTAGCAACCAGGAATGTATACACCCCCTCTTAAGGATTAACTGTAGAGGAGGAAAGCCTATGACTGACATGTGTTAGCAAGTGACAAATCAGAAAAAACTGGCTGACCCCCTGGGCTGTCCTAAGCCAAGCTTAAGCTACCATTGGTACATGTGAGATACGTGATATAAAGAACTGCCTATATAATTTGCATCACTTTCTGTGAGCTCACTCTCAGCAGCGTTGGAAGCTTTCAGCAGCTTTGGAAGCTCTCAGCGTGGTTTAGGTGAGGCATCTTCCCTGGGGGAGCTTGGTGAGTGGTAAGGCTGCTGATTCCTCCTTTCCTTGACCTCCTGAAAAGGCACTATCCTCTGAGGAAGCCCCTCATCTTGGAGGAGGCCTCATGGCTGGAAGCAGAGCTAGATTTAATCTTCTGAGAAGGCCCCTTGGCTGAGGCCTCTGAACTTACCCTTTACTTAGACTTGGCTAGAGAAATCTCTTACTCTTACCCTCTTTTCCTTCTTCTTAGTTTCTTCTTTCTATTGTAATTAAACTACCATAAAAATCCCAAACTGATTTGAGTATTTTATTGGGATTGAATTTAAATCCCTGGCAACCACTAATATAATATACTCAGTCAACAACCCTAATTTTACCCTTAACAATAGACAGATACAACACACATAGACAGATGCAAGGCAACTATGATGGGGCTGAACTAATATTGTGGAATGGGATACCATTTTTATTAACTCTGATAATCCATTATGATATTTAATTAATTTTTAATTCTTTCTATTTTTTAGTAATTGACAATAATGTTTATAAAACAAAACAAGTTAAATGAATATTATTGATTAGGTTGAACAGGATTTTTGTTATTGCTTTTTGACTGCTCACTTTTTGATGATATGTAGCAACTTTATTTTCTTATCTGGTACTCCTGTAATAGTTTTAGTCACTTAGAAATTTTCTTCCCATAAAATAGTTTATGCAAATCAAGACCTGGAAGGCTACTGTTCAACATTCATTTGTATTGAAAATTAAAAATTATTCTAGAAGACATTTTTAAAAGTCTTTAAAAATTTATTTATCTTCAAAGTTGTAGGGATAGAATGAAAGTCATTCTTTTTGTCCTGTGTAGCTTTCCCAAAGATTTCATGTCTCCTTACATTTTTTTGTTCAAATTTGTGTCATCTCCTCTGAACTTGAATGGGTTTTTTTGAGACCAGGAGGTTCCTGGTGGATAGCATGCTGGCCTGCCTTATGTCACCATGAACATTACTATCACCTTTCACTGGGAGCAGGGAGGTGAATATGAATATGAAGGGGAACAGCAAAGTCAAGGTAACACATGCTCTTGGTCCTCTAGTCTCTTAGAGAGTGTTATTCATAGAAGCATTATAAGATCATGGTCTAAAATGAAAGGAGTCACATAACAAGGGCAAGCTCTGAGGCTATGATCCCCCTAAGAAATGTATTATTATATAAAGTTCTTTACTACCTGGCCCTTTTCCTAGATTTTCAAGATTCTTGTACTTTAATCCCCTTTATGAATTCCATCATCCAGTGGTATCGGCCTCCTTGTTACTCCTTACACAGAATGCACCATACTCTGTCTCTATGACAGTGCACTAACTAAACCCCACCCCTGGAATAAACTCCCTTTGACACCTCCTTCTCTGAGTTTCTCTGGATTCCTTCAAGATTTGCCTCAAGTTTTGTCTCCATTCCCTTTTAAGATTATTTTCTATCTACTCTCTATATATCTTATATGTATCTGGTTATTTTCACATTTATTTCCCAGTGAAACATAAGCTCATTGAGGGCAGTGTTGAATTTTTGTCCTTTTTATCCTTAATGCTCAGAACAGTGTCTGACATATTTGTTATTGTTGTTCAGCTATTTTCCAACCTGTCAGATTCTTCACATCTCCTTGTAAAGATTAAAATTATTATTTAATACTTCAAGTATTATTTTAATATTGTTTATTAAAATCAACATAGATCAAAGAGAAATTAAAAAAACAAAACAAAACAGAGAAACCTAGCCAGCAACTCCCTTCCGCCACACCAGTCCAGCCAGAGAAGGGGTTTCTGGGAGAGAGTGCCAGTGTGGAGGAAGTTGAAACTGAATACCAAATTAACTAATGACACATGACAGGAAAAGGAAAAGGGAATTGTGGGAAATATAGTCTCTAGGGTTCAAGATTCTAAATCAATACATGCCTCCCTGTGATCTTTTGGGAGACCAGTGTCCTCAATGGATCATAAAAGCATAACTGACTTATAACTTGAACTAGAGGTATATACAAATATTACAGTTTTTAAAGAGAAATTACAATAATTTGGGGATAAGAGGAAAATAAAAGAAAAAAGGAACAAAACCAAAAATAGGTGAATTGACAAAAAAGCCAATTAGGGGGCAATCCCCTTTGGCATAAGAGTATACATTCAAAATAAAAGCATTCAACCCTCCCAAAGTTCAAATTCACCATATCTCAAAGTTCAATCTGGATCTTCTGATGCAGCGTGTGGTCTCTGCAGGCATCTTCATGATGCCTTCTAGATTCTGGGAGATAGTCTCTTGTTCTAAATTAGGCTCAAATTCAAGTCAAAGTTTACAACAACAACAACATAGTCTCCTCCCTGAGGAAAATGATAATGCATTCCCCCCTGAGGAGGATACAAGGATACACATAGGAATTACACAGGGAAACATGGTCAAGTCATAAGGCATATGAATCAAGTATCAAAAATATCAATGATTCTAGGCCAGGTGCTTTATCTGCTGAGCTACCTACTTCATCAACCAGCATATATATTATAAATGTTTAATAAATGCTTGTTGACTGATTTCTACCCTACGTGGTCCTGAGGCTTTTGTTCTATTATCACTCTTTTTGTTTTTGTTAATTAGTTTTGCTTTCAGTCCTATACTGTCTTTGTGGGGTGTGTGTGTGTGTGTATTTGTTTTTGTGTTTGTTTTTTGGCAAAAATACTGACGTGGTTAGCCATTTCCTTCTCCAGCTCATTTTATAGATGCAGAAATTGAGGCAAAGAGTTAAATAAAATGATTTACCCAGGAGAAAATAGTAAGTGTCAAAGGTGTAAAAATTAAATTTAGTCTCTAGTAATAGAAATATTATGGTTCATGAGGTTTAGTAAGGAACTTTAGAAATCAAGGAATAAAGAAAATACAAAATAAGAAAAACATGTGCCTAGGGCTGATTAGCCCATTCATATTTTACTTACTACATCTTGCAAGTGGCCGAGCAGACTCCTGTGAGGCAGAGAAACAGTTAAATACTCATTGTGATCTCGTCCAGGTGGAGACTCAGGTGAGATTATAGGGAGTTCTGGGAAATACCAAGGACTTCTGGGGATTGAAGTCTAGGGTTCAAATCTCCATTTTACAAAGGTCTGATTTGAACTCAGGTCTTTTCGACCCCAGCTGAGTCCAGGACCATTTTTCCAAGATTATCACCCTAGAACCTCGTATTATAATGCAAAGAACAATGACATAATAGCTGTTTTCAGGGACTGACTTCTGGGATCATGTAATATGTTGACTCTTTTTATCACATAATTTATTTGATTCTTCAGTAACAAACTTCCTTCAGAAACTTCTTTCAGGTATAAAGTATTGCTCTTTAGCAAATCCTGGTACATGGGATATTTAGGGAGAACTAGGGACTCTGTTGTGAGGGCTTCCCCAGCCCTTTTCAGACCGATTATTGACTTTTCATGTCTACCTTTCACCCAATTCTTACCTGGGGTTCCAAGAAGCTTCAGCATGTACAGAAGCCACACTTCAGTAAAACTGACTCAGCAGATGGGCTAAACCAGGTTGAGGGTCACTGATGAGCCTCAAACCATCAGTGAGAAAGGAGGATGTCTACCCCAACCATGTGAAAACATCTTTCTTCAGAATGGATGGATAACAGTTTCTTCCCAAAGCCATGAAGATGGCTGAAGAAAGTATTGAGGAGTCCTTAGAGTTTGGCCAGACTTCAAAGATGCTGAGGTCATCCATTGCATCCCAGGTCATGGCTAGCCATCTTGATTTTTGTCCTGCCTTTGAACTTCATTGAAAGGGGAAGGTGAGGTCAATGACTTTGTGAAAATCTGCCACATTTAAGTCCAATTCACATGCAAGTCAAGATATCATCCCATGATATCATTGGTCCTCTTCAAAAATAAAGAACAATAGTAAATTCTGTTCATAAAACAAGACTCCAGTTTGTTTCAATCCCTTGAGACTCTTGTAGAGTTCATGGGTTAACATGGCACTCTCAAGCCTCTCACATTTCTTAGAGGAACATGAAAAGTGTGGAACTTAAATTCCTAGATTTCCTTTTTTTTTTTTAAACCCTTACTGCCCACCTCAGAATCAATACTATCTATTGGCTCTAAGGCAGAAGAGTGGTAAGGGCTAGGCAAATGAGGGTTGTGACTTGCCCAGGATCACATAGGTAGAAAGTAGCTGAGGCCAGATTTGAATCCAGGATTTCCTGTCACTAGGACTGGCTTTCAATCCACAGAGCTATCCAGCTGCTCCCTTAAATTTCTATATTTCATTTAGTTTGTGAACTTGTCCAGAATTTGATATATTTAAGTAGAAATTTTTGGATGACATTCATCTTCCCTGAAATTTTATTAGTTTTAAACTCCAAGTCACTCCTCCCTGGATCTTTGTTTTTTAAATGGAATTCTTTTTTCATAAGTATATTTATGAAAGATAGGATTATAAATCTAGAGATGTGTAAGATCTCTAAAGCTGTGTAGTCCTATCTATTCATTTTGAAGATGAGGAACCAGAGACCCAGGGAAATTAAAAGTGACTTGCCCAAGTTTAATAGTAAGTGTCAGAGACAGGATTCAAACCTAAGGACTCTGGCTCCAGAGCTGGTACTTTGTCTTTGTGAATCCATGAGGGATTTATTTATTTAGTTATTTAAAAAATAATTATAGAGCAGCTATTATGTACAAGACACTATGTTAGACCCTGGGGGAGAGGAAGGACAAAAAAACGGAAATGAATAAAACATAGTCTCTGCCTTTAACAAATTTACAAGCTAGTAAAAGGAGATAAGATATGTACATAAACAGCTAAAATACAAGGCAGAATATAAGTGTTCTGACATAAGAGAATGTCACAGGAGTCTGTAGTAACCAGAGAATGATTTTGCTCAGAATAATTAGGAAAAAAAACTTTGAAGAGTATATAGCATTTGAGCAAGGCTCCAAAAGATAGAATTTCAAAAGCAATAGTTTAGGTAAGGATATTCTGGGTGGAGAAAAGATGAGGTAAAGAAATGTGGGGTTTATTTGAAGAATAAAAAAGTAAGATAGTTTGATTGAAGCATAAATACTTAAAGGAATAGAGGCAAAATTAAACAGTTCTATCTATAACAGATTTCCAGTGGCTGGGAAGATGATTTGTCTCATGTCATGAGTTGACTTTACCTTATTCTTTCTGGGTGAATTTGGTAATTAATTGGATTTAGGAATAAAGGTAGTAGAGAGAAAATATTTAAAGATTATCCTAATGTTTGAGCCTGATTACTAGAAAAATGATGATGCCAGTTAATAAAAACTAGAGAAGTGAGAAGGAAAGGTAGATTTGGGGAAAACTAGGTTTTTTTTATTTTTGAAATTTTAGTTTCTATTCTGAAAGTATCACATATTCTAGTTTAGTTGTACACTTAAGTCATTTATTCTTGCTCCATACACCAGAGAAGAAAATTCAGGGTAAAAATGCTAAACCACAAGAGGAAATAACTTTTTTTCATCCTTTAGATATTGGTAAAAAGGACAAATCTCAAGATCTCCCTGGCATTGAAACATTATGCCAGCTTTAGTAGTTCTCTGCCAAGGATTGCCTCTCTATCTGATTCCATATTCTTATTGTATTGAGAGGAAAGGTCTATAGGACCAGACCAGCAAGCCCAGTTAGTTGCTCTTATCACCATTGCTTGATTCACATCAGGACCTGGGAAGGGTGGTGAATACCCTGGTTTACTCCTTTTGCTCATAGTCAGAGGAAAGAGCCTTATTTTCTCAGAACACACATGGGCAGGATAAATTATCCCTGGGGATCTGAATATCATGGAAGTAAACCTCAAAGAGTTATATAAATTAGCAAATAAAGTTATATAGATATTGATTTCTGAAAATGTATGTATTTTTCCTGATTCCCCAATTCTATCTCAATGTACAACAAAAATTATTTAGGTTAGTGTTTATTGAGCACTGGCCCTGACTATTCCAGAACCAATATGGCTGGTCTTAAGATCACCTCTATCAGTAATTCTCTGATATTCTCTTGTATTGGTCTGTTTTCAATCAAGATGAAGATCACAGCTAAGCAGATCAGCTAGCTGGGGAGCTAATACCACACCTGCATAGTATTTCCTGTTTCTGTCATTCACTGGACTGTTTTATTATCTTCCATAACCACTCCCACCAGTAAATATACCTCTGATTGTGATGTCTGTTGCAGGCAATGTCTGCTTTCTGCAAAATCTTGTGATTGCACTGATCCTTATTAAATTACTGTTTTGAACAAGAAATTTAAAAAATATTTAAAAATAACATTTTCCTCTACAACCTGGGCCATTGCTGGTCTGACTTTTGTCCTGCTAATGGACTTCAATAACTTCAAAAATAGAGTGAGGCCAATGGCTTTGTGCAACTCTGCCTCACTTAAATCCAAGACATCACCCCCTGCCTTTGTCATTGGACCTCTTCTAACATGAATGACAAACAATGACAATTTACCAGATAAAGTTTCTTGTTGCTGCTCCAAAGAAAGTACAATAGCTGCCTCTGAATCTTGGGGTTGATCTGCTTCAGTCACTGACTGCATGTTTAAATCCTTAAATAACAAAAACTGTGCCTAGGCGAACTTCAGTTAGGAATGGAGGAAGACTGTCACAGGAAGCACATGGCCAGAGGGTCCTATGGGGTGTTTGTACATTCTATTTTCACAGGACTTGGATCAACGAGGAAGACACAGTAACTCCTCTACAAATACTACATGTTAGTTCCGAGGGCAGAGCCCGATTGAGCCTTCATAGATTAGGGCTCCAACCTATTATACAACTGTAAAAACTGAATTTTCAACAATTTATTGTGTAGTCATTAAATATGAAACATCATGGACTATCAAATTGTGGGCCTAAGGACAATCTGGAGGAATTTAGGAGAAAGAACACTATCCACATCCAGAGAAAGAACTGTGGGAGCAGAAACATAGAAGAAAAACAACTGCTTGATCACACAGTTCGATGAGGGTATGACTGGGGTTTGGGGCTTTGAAAGATCACTCTATACAAATATGAATAATATGGAAATAGGGTTTGAACAATAATATATGTGTAACCCAGTGGATTTGCTTGTCAGCTCCAGGAGAGGGGAGGGAAGAGGGGTGGGAAAAATCATGAATCATGAAACCATGGAAAAATATTCTAAATAAATAAATAAATTTTTAAAAATTACTTCTGTATGCCAGGCACTATGCCAGGTGCAGTGAATGTAAAAACAAAAATTAAACATTCTCTGTCCTCAAAAAAAAATGTGGGTCTAGCACTAAGATGATATTTGGAGCACAACTTTAAAAAAAAGATTTATTTGTTTGCTTGTTACATTAAAATACCCAGTTAATTCCTCCTTCCCTCTCCTCCTCTATTAAAGAAGGCATCATTTGGCAAAAAGATATATATGTATATAAATATATATATGTATAATTCTATCTTATTAATTTCTACTTATCCTTTCAGATGCATTAAATTAAAAAAGGTTTTTTTTTTTGCATAACTTTTTATATAGGGTCATAAGTATAAAGCCAGAAGGAACTTTAGTGACCATCTTATCTGAACTCTTCATTTTACAAATGAGGAATCTGAGCTCCAGAGAAGTTTAAGTGACTTGCTCAATCACACATATAGAGATGGGATTGGAACCCAGATCTCCTGATCCAAATCCATTTTTTTTTTTACACTCTAACACATGGCCTCTCCATGTGACAATTACTTATTGCTCTTTATCTGAGCAACTTCTACCTAGTATTGTGAAGCTAAATAACTGCAAACATGACTGGAATACAACAGGATTAAAGAATGTATCAAAGGGGCTAATGTGGAAATCTGTTTTACATGACTATTTCTATTTGTAATGGGTTTTGTTTTTCTTTCCTTGTCAATGAGTGTGGGAGGGGGAGGAGGGAACCATATAATTCAGAATTGAAAATAACATAAAACTGATCTTTAAAAAAGATATATTAAAGAACTGTAAAAATGACAACAGAATAGAACACTCCTAGGCCCACCTAACATGCGGTCATCAGTACTGGGGTGGGTACTTTTGTGAATCAAGAGAGGGAATCCCATAGAATTTTGTTTAGAAAAAAAATCCAGTGTGTTTGATTTAGATATTGATTTAGATATCAAACTATATCCTAACACTACATCAGAGTATACCACTTGAAACAAAATATGTAAAAATATCTTATAATGGAAACATCAATATCATCGTTCTGAAATTTTATTGCATTCACATTGTCTTAGACAAACTAAATTTCTGAAAAAAAAAACATGGCTTTTGAGATAACTGAAAAAGATAACTGCTGAATTTTTAAACAGGAGCAAGAGCAAGGTTAATCAGAATCTTTTCTACTAAGAAACTGCTACAATATTTTTGGAAATTAAAGAAATGGAAGAGAGACCTTTTCAGAAAACCACATCAAAATGCAAATTGTTACTGCTTGATCTCCTTCTCAACATCCTTGTTAATAAAGCTTTGAAATGAGAAACTAGTCCCTGAAACAAGAAAGCCTTTAAATAATTTTTTTTTTTATGAAAAGAATGAGTTTATTTAGATTTTCCAGTTTTTGTACAGTACATTTACATCTTCAGTAGAAAACCTTTAGCATTTTCAGGCTGGCATGAATTAAAGTGTACGATCGTTGGGGGAAAGATATAGGTAATGCCTGATAAATGCTTTAAGAAACAATTAGGTTTGAATACACCTTTTCAGTTTGTCTATCCTTTTGCCTTACAAATACATACATACATATACACACACACTCACATAAGTTACTACCCGCCATGCTGGGCAGAATCCCACAACTTTACAGGTGGAGCCACATTGCAGATAGTGACATAGACAGATGACATATTTATTAGCTTGTCAAAGCCTCCCCTGTTTATGGAAGGCTCACCCAGCTAAACAAAACAGTCTGCTTCCCATTGGCTAATTGAGATGGCCCCCGTTGAGAGTCTCAGCAAAGTGCTTGATGAGGCATAAAATGATGATTAATTAATTTACTGCTCAGTTGATCATCAAACTGAGAGGTTTATGATTCTCACAGCGGTCAACACTCTCTCTTCAATGTGCAGCAGCAGGAGCAGCCTTCACTCTGGCCCGGCACTGCCTTTGCTTTGACCTGAGCTTTGGTGACTTAACTCGGAAGAAAAAGGCAGGTGGAAAAATCAGGAAAACAAAGTTTCAGGAGGTGCTCAGGCACCCTGTTATGGAGGGGCCTGGGATTGCCAGGACACAGTTCACAAAGCAGCTTTTCGTGGCTGATCATCCATCACAACTCAATTGGCACACATTGTTAGGATTTAAGGAGAAAAAATATTAAGAACAACAGTTCCTTTGCTGATTACATAAGGCAGAGTGAGCTGGTCCATTGACAAGTGGTTTTGCTGTTAGTAATGTGTTTAGAGTGGTCAGTGTCCGGACAACATTTAATATTTTGCAACCCAAGAGAGAAATTTTAGTTATTTAAAACTGATCATGACTTTTTCAAATAATAACTTATAGATGCTTAGATAGCATGAGCCTAAGACTAAAGATGGGTTAATGACAAGTTAGATTTTTGCACAGATTTTCAGTCAATTGGAATATTCTCACATATTTAAGCTTTTTCAAGAGATTAAAAAATATAGAAGAATAAAGACAAGACTTATGATTTTACTAGTAAAGGGAAGTTGCAGGTGAGAAAGCTTTCTCTACAATTTTGAGTAAACCCCTTCACTGTAACCTAAAGAGAGTTTAATTTAGAGAGTGGTCTACACAACCTTGAGAGTTGAAGTGATTTGTCTGGGGTTACATGGATTTAATGTGTGTCAGAGGAAGGACTAGAACACAGGTCCAGCAGACCTTGCCAATGATTTCTAATGATTTCTATCTCTCACAGACAAAATAGAATATTGATAGAGGCCCTCTAGTAATAATAACTTAAGCTCTAAATCTTGACTCTGATGATGGGGATGTAAGGAATACTAATAAACTTGTTTTAGAATATAAATATTTGTGAGTGGTAGACCATATTATTTTATTAATGGTTTAATATGGTAGTTAGGTGTCCTAGAAGATAGCAGAAGAATTGAGTTCAAATCTAGCCTCAGACACTTACTAGCTATGTGGTCTCAGACAAGTCAGTTAACTTCTCTTTTTTTAAGTTTATTTATTTAATTAGTTAATTTAGAATATTTTTCCATAGTTACATGAAGTCAGTTAACTTCTGCTTCTCAGTTTCCTCATTATGGGGACAATAAAAGCATCTGAATCCTAATGTTGTTAGGAGGATAAAATGAAATCATAATTTCGAAACCCTTTGCAAGTCTTAAAGAACCATATAAATGGTGGTAGTAGTAGTAGTAGTAACAGTTGTAATAACAGTACTAATAACTCAGGTTACCTAGCTTTTCTAAAATGGAAATATCCTTGATGGTCCTTTTGAACATGCCCACTTTGCTTAACATGGAGGCTGTTATATATTCTGTCATATAGGTGTGGTAGCCTCCTTTGATTGATTGGCCCCTCTTACCTTTAAAACTGGCAAAATTAAGGTATTCCTGTTTTTGTTTTCTGGTGTTTTTTGTTTATTTGTTTGTTTGTTTGGCTGTGTTCTTTCACTTACCCTCATCAACTCTGTTCAGAAGGTGGACATTCTAGTTCATCTGTTGCAAGAACTTTATGCGAGAGGGAAAAGACTTTCCTTCACCTGTTCACTTCTCTTTCACTTCAGTTCAAGAAACAGGCAGTATTAGTTTATATTCTTCATTGTTCTTCAGTTTCAGGTTCTAAAAGTAACCCTCATAGGATCTGAATGTTTGAGACATGACAGAATTGGAGTCAGAACCGTAGGCAGGATGGTATAGCCAGTCAGCCCAGCATGGAAGTCTTGAGAAGTTAGGGTGCCTAGACCTTGAGTCCTAGGGTGGTTTTGGACTTGGAATTATATTCAATAGGAACTTAGCTAAGCTTTGAACCTATATACTCATTTCCTTCCCAGAGACTGAGGAGGAATAAGGAAAGAATGAGTATTATGACTCTCCTATGTTGAGGAAGTATTTGTATATATGCGATTATATCTTCTGAAGAAAATATTCCTCTGTAAAAATTAATATTTTAATGGCTAAATGAAAATATAGTACAGAGGGATCATTCCATATGGACTGCAACCATTAACAGAGACTAGTTCTCTCCCCATCCCTTAAATGTACAAAAGAATCCTGAAGGGAAGAGTAAAATCTAATCTACTTAGCCTTCTATGCATTGAGGACCATAGTAATCTGTATTACACACAGACACATATGATATAATATTATATATATGCATATATAAATATATAGATTCTATTATATAACATTTATCAAACCTTTAAACATACATGTATATGTTTTTATCTGTGTGTGAATGACTAGGATAAATGCAGATATGGCATACTGCTATGAACATTTCAGTGCCTCTAAGACCTTTTTATAGTTGACTTATGGGTATATACCCAGTACTGAGATCTCGCTGTCAATTTAATAACATTATTATATATATGTGTATGTTTGTATATGCATGGGTACATATATGCACATATATAATATATCCATCTATCTTATCTAACTTAAAATAAGTTCCTTTTATAACATTGGTTAAGTGAAGAGTAAATAGACAAATGGCAGAGGAGTTCATAAAAGAAAAAATACACAATTTCAGTTAATAAAAACTAAGAAGATTTTACAAAAGCAAAATCAATATGGCTGAAATATCTAATAAAACCATTAATGGAAGTGGGGGAGATGGGAGATATCTTTGCATCCAGCTGTTGAAAAAAATGATTACCTAATTGACTCAAATATATGACTAACACCCATCATTCAAAGATATAAGTGACCAAAGCATATGAAAGAGTTTAAATTTAAATAAATTTAATTTTATAAGAAAAAATGAAAATCATCATTAACCATAAGAAAAATACTCCAAATCAATGATGAAATAAATCTGAATTTAAATGTTAAGGTATCATATATCCAAAAAATTAACAAAAATGTTAATGAAAAGAAACATCCAATATTAAAAGGAGTAATGGTGAAAGAGGTAAGCTAGTTATAGAGTTATAGATTGGTCCAGCCATTCTGTAAAACAATTTAAAATTAAGTAATAAAAAAGGTTATTAAATTGACAGAGAGATTTCAGTCTTGGATATGTACCCAAAGGAAGTCAATTATAAAAAAGGTCTTAGAGGTACTTTAATATTCATACCATTATGCCATATATACATTTATCTAAATCATTCACAAAAATCCTGAAAAAGCATATAATCAAGACTTGGGGTTGTCCACTAGAGACCTCTATCCAAGCTGACATTCACTAATGATTATTCTTTAGGTTCAGTCATTGAACTGGTTCTAATACTTTTTAACTGTGCCATCATCTAGCTCACATCTATCCATCTAACTCTACACCATTTTTGCCACAACGATTGCATTTGAGACCTTGCCAAATGCTTTCCTAAATTCCTATTATCTACTATTTCCTTCATTCCCTTAATCTTCCAAACTAGTTGTCCTATCAAAAATGGAAAAGAGATAGTCTCAACACAGTGATGTTTAACCATTTTTTAAAAATGTCATAGACCTTGTGGGCTATGGTAAAACCTATGGGACCCCTTTTCAAAATAATATTTTACATTTTCTAAAACACAAAGAGAATACAAAGAAACTGAAACCTGCCAAAATTGTTATGAAATTTTTTTGAAAAAAAAATTTGGGGACCCCAGGTTAAGAAATCTTGATCTTGTCTGACTAATATTGATGTTGCCATGCAAGGTTTTCATGCTCATTACAAACCTTTCTAAAAGTTGATGCACTATGCCTTTCATAACACAAAAGAGATCCCCACCCCAGTAATCAGAATCAAGCTTACCATCTATAACTTGAAGTTTTCAAATGGTCTAGATAAGCACATGTCTAGATGTGTGTCTGTGTATATATACATATATGTATATTTATAATAGAGAGGTTAATAGATCATCTTTGAAGTCTCACCTAATTCTGTCTATTTAATTTATCTTGACACATTCCTATTTAGTTTGCTTAGTTTGTGAAAAGTGTACATAGCATAGTTTCAGGCTCAAAATCAGAAAAAAAAAAACCCCTGGGTTTAAGATTACCTCTAAAATATATTGGCTAAGTGTCCCTGGGAAAATTATTTAATCTTTCAATGAATACCAAAAGTAAATACCAAAGGCTATAAAATTCAGAGAAGATACTGAGTTATAGAAGTAGGGGGAGTTTCTTCATCTGGGAAATTATAATTCCAATCCTTAACTAATTTGTATCCTGACATTCTCTTGCACTGTAATATACTAGTTTGTGTTGGAATAGAAATAATGATGGGTAGAAGATGTAATCTGAGGGCAACTGCTGAAGGGAGAGTTCAAGCTAGTGAGTTAAAAGGTGGTAGAGTGGTAAAGGACTGTCAATTCTGTAGGAGTGCAATTGGAGGAGAAACCTTCCATCCTGGAAGAAAGAGATCACCAACAGATTGTGGAATCTTTTTGGAGGCAGCTTTAGGAAGGGTTTCATCAGAGGATAAATTACAGGTACAACCATTTGAAAGGTTTGTAAAATATCATTTTGGCAGAAATTGTTGGCTATTCCCTTTTGAGTTGATTTTTTAATGCCCTACATGGCCTAGATTTTCCATTTTTCTTATTGTTGTGTTTGAACCTCATCAAGTTTTTATTCCTTGCTTCAGACAAGTTCTCTAATTGGTTAGGTCATTCTGAAAGTGCTCCCTGCACTGCAGTGTTGGCAATTCTATCTCAGCTGATGTCTCTACAGATTTAATAAGTGTACTCTTGATACCATGAACATTTCAGGTTCTGTATAAGGAACATATGGAGTTTTTGAAAACTGAAAACTATAATTGGCCATCAATAAACAAGCCTGCAAACAACAAAATGATCAACTGATTTATGGCCCCAAATTCATACAATTTGAGGATATTCCTCAGTGTGGCTGAATGCTTTCCAGTCCCAATTATAGTATCATTCTAGGGGAAAAAAATGATTTCTGAACTTATAGTACCTCTTGTGCTATAGTTTTTCGAGGTAAGTAAGCCCCTCTGTATACCAGTACAAGCATTATTTTGTGTTTCTTTCTACTGACTTCTTTCCATTAGTATAGCAATTTCTGATTACTAATGAGCACCACATTTTTCCTTGATTATGTAGAGTTTGGCCTTATGATCTAGAGCTTATCAAATCTCCCTTTGGTGAAATGTACACTTTTTATAACACAAACAAATAAACTCTTCCTGCTGGGATTTTTCCATTGTTCTTGCAGAAAAGTCAGGGGGGAAAGAATGAAAAAGGAGGGAAGGATAAAAGCACACTTACCTAAGTACTTAATTATTTAATGTGAGTTGAGTATGAAAGTGTGAGAATGTAAGGGGATTTAAATGGCGTTTAAATGAGTCCTGCAAATGCTATTCTTGCCCTCTGGCAAGGATGCTGTATATCAGCCTAAGACCATTATCTATGTTATTTATTTGAATAGAGAAGTCAAGTCCCCCATTTCTATGAACTAGGAATAAGCACAGCAACAATTTCTTCAAGTCTCTTGAGGGATTGTGACAGAAAAAACAAGAGAAGACAAACTGAAATTTTAATCCAGATTCCTTTCCTCCCAGATTAGTGTTGTCCACTAATTTCCTCTGAACTAGGTTCTCCTTTCTTTGAGCAGATGTCCTTCTGGCAAGCTCCCCTTGTAGAGGGAAAATCCAAAGTTCAATTAATCTAAAAGCCATTATTAAGTTTCTATTGTATAATATACATTATACTAGGCTCTAGGGATAAAGACAAAAAATAAAACAGTCCTTGATCCCAAGAAGCTAATATTCTAGGAAGGGACATCTTGCATAAAAATACGCACATACAAATAAAATACAACATAATCTGGGAGCCAGGGTGGCATTAACAACAGAGTAGTGATCAGAGGGGTGTATGGGGTGCTCAGGGAGGAGTAGTATCTTTGGTATGGAGGGCTTTTTGTGCCCTTCTAGGGCAGATCTCCAGCCTCTGACCCTCACCTGACACCTAGCTCTCACTTGTGGCTCCCAGTAGCTGCTAGCATGAGGCAGTGGCCACACCCCGGGCAACAGCTAAACCTTGTGAGGGTAGCCATCAGGTTGTCGACCCCCGGTGAACTAGGGCTTTGCTCACCCAGCATGTGAAGACTGCTTTGGGCAAACAGACAGAAGAAACCAATAAGAAGGTTCAACGGCTGAGATGGCAACACAGCAAAGCACTGTGGAATGCTTAGGGCGTGTTGGAGCACAAAAGACAACACGGCCTTCCAATGCAGCTGAGGAAGTCTCCAGGTGTAACAACTTTTCGTGCCACTGGACCCGGCTTCCAATGCTGAGAGACTGGGACTGTCTCTGTGCACCAAGTTTTCCACTTAAATCTCCTTCAAGCACAAGTGTTTTTGTGCACACTCATCTACATCACAGATGAAAGAGCAGAAAGACAATCGTCATCCTCCGTTACTGAGAGACTACTACTACTAGTGATCAGAAAAAGCTAGAGGGACAAGGTAGATCAAATAAGAGTGATTAATAAGCTAAAAAATGGCCATTTTGGCCTAGGCCCCTCATACATTATTTCCTCTTACTTTCCCACTTCTTTTTCTTGAATTCCTTCATTTGTATTAATTAAAATCTCCATAAAACCCAGCTGACTTGGGTATTTCATATTTGAGAATTTTTCCCATGGCGACCACTTTATTTTGATTTAACTCAAGACACTGTCTTGAAACCATATTTTCACGGTCACAGTTTATGCCAACAACTCTTTTAACTGTAACATATGGAGCACATAGATAGAGATTTCCAGTGTTGAAAATATAGGATTGAAGCTCAGGATAATGAAGAAGAAAGAAGAAAGAAGAAGAAGAAGAAGAAAGAAGAAAAGAAGAAGGAGAAGGAGAAGAAGGAGAAGAAGGAGAAGAAGGAGAAGAAGGAGAAGAAGAAGAAGAAGAAGAAGAAGAAGAAGAAGAAGAAGAAGAAGAAGAAGAAGAAGAAGAAGAAGAAGAAGAAGAAGAAGAAGAAGAAGAAGAAGAAGAAGAAGAAGAAGAAGAAGAAGAAGAAGAAGAAGAAGAAGAAGAAGGAGAAGAAGGAGAAGAAGGAGAAGAAGAAGAAGAAGAAGAAGGAGGAGGAGGAGAAGAAGAAGAAGGAGAAGGAGAAGAAGAAGAAGAAGAAGAAGAAGAAGAAGAAGAAGAAGAAGAAGAAGAAGAAGAAGAAGAAGAAGAAGAAGAAGAAGAAGAAGGAGAAGGAGAAGGAGAAGGAGAAGGAGAAGGAGAAGGAGAAGGAGAAGGAGAAGGAGAAGGAGAAGAAGAAGAAGAAGAAGAAGAAGAAGAAGAAGAAGAAGAAGAAGAAGAAGAAGAAGAAGAAGAAGAAGAAGAAGAAGAAGAAGAAGAAGAAGAAGAAGAAGAAGAAGAAGATGTGATCTGAACTTGTCTAGGCATTGCCAGTTTAGGTAGCACATGGAAGTATTTTGAAAAGGAGAAGAGAGAGCTGTCTAATCTGGACTGATTTATGTCTGTCAGATTATAGTAACAATCATTAACATTTACATAGTGATTATTATGGACATGGAACCTGTGCTAAGCAATTTACAATTGTTATCTCATTTGATCCTCCTCGATATCCTGGGATGTAGGTGCTGTTATTATCCTTATTTTATAGATGAGGAAATGAAGGCAAACAGAGGCTAAGTGACTTTCCCTGAGTCACATAGCTAGTAAATGTTTATGATATGATTTGAACTCAGCTCTTCCTGACTTTTGGCCTAGCAGGAATAGGGTTGAGGAAATATAGAATAATGGTAGGTCATGTAGCTTTTTCATAAGCTTCTTCATTTGGAGCCAACAATGTGATAGGAGTGTCCATGTTGGAACAGAGGTTCACTATTCTAAAGGAAGGATGGCTGGAGAAACCATCCATAGAGAGTCTGAATATAACTTAAGGAAGTCTGGCATGGCTGGATCACATGGCTGGATCACCAATGGTCTAGTTCATCAGGTGGCAATCTAACTAGCCAAAATATCTGATCTATAACATAGAATTTATGAGAAGAGCAGAGTAGAAAGATAAGGAAAAATGAAAAAGTAAGCACTATCCAAAGGGATACCATGAAATAGAGGGAGAATATTAGCAAGGCAGTAAACATATATCTGGGGCCTTAACAGTGGCAGATTTTTTAAAAATTTTCTTTGAATATAAGGGGAGTAGAATTAGTTTTCTTGGGCCATAGACAATGGGTCAGCTTGAGATGATTGGTCTGGTAGTTATTCATTCCAAAATAGGTCTCAGATTTCTCCCATATGACACTTAAAGGATTAGAAAAGAAGATAACAGAAAGCTCCAAATTGCCAATCAATTCCGCAATGATAAAACTAGGATTACATTAACATCAAGGTACAAACTGAGAAATTAGACGTAAAGAAACTAAGAAGGGGTCAAATACTATGTAACTGGTATTGAAATCTAGGATTAAACTATCATTTCCGTTCAGTCATTCTTAGTCATTTCTGACTCTTTGTTATCCTATTTGGAGTTTTCTTGGCAAAGATATTGAAGTGGTTTGCCATTTCCCTCTCCAGTTCATTTTACAGATGAGGAATCTGAAGTAAAAAGATTAAGTGACTTGCCATGGGTCATATAATTAGGAAGTATCTGAGGCCAGATTTGAACAGAAGATTAGTCTTCCTGATTCCAGGTCCAATATTCTATCTATTGCATCAACTAGCTACCCTTATAGAACCCTGCAAAAATTTTGAATTATTAATGTTTTAATATAATACTCTTTCTTCCATTGTATACTATTAAAAACTTTTGTGAGAAGTTCCTATAATTCACCAGAAAAATTCCTATTTTCTTATCAAGGACTAGATGTCTAGGGAGACAGAAAGTTCTATAGTCTTCCCCTTTCAGATTGTCTGGCAATTGGGAGTCATAGGAAGCCATCCAAAATAGAAACCATTTGAAGTCTGAATGGGGTGACAGTGAACTAGTACTGACTTTATTAGGATGTGTAAAAGACTGGTATTATTGTTGCATCTTGTGCCTGTACAGCCATTCTGGATATACTACTATTTCTCAATTTCTCTCTTAAAAGGTAGCAGCCAAAACTCAATATACTGTATTTCTGATACGTAGAGTATGGCTAGTAAAGACAGACAACAGTGGAACTTTTGTGTCCTAGAAATGATGCTTCTAGTCATGTAATTAAAGATAGTATTGGGTTTTGCAGAAGCTAGATTGCCTTCCTTTGAACTGTCAGTTTATTAGAAGCCCTAGGTCTTTATTATTTTTTTCAATGTGAACTGTTAAGCTAGTTCTTCCTAATTCTATATTCATGAAATTGATTTTTGAAACCTTTTATTATTCCTTCTATGACATCAATTCGTAATTTAGCACATTGTTTCATCTACTGATACTTTTTAAAAGTCCACATTCTAAATTCTAAATTTAAAATTTTCCATGGAAGAGGGTAAAATTCAGGAGAGAGAACCTTACCTGTTAAAAAGATTAGAATTCAAAGTAAAAAAAAAGACATTAGAATCTCATTTAGAAATTCTAATTTAGAGTTGTAAAGAAAGCATTTTGTAAATCGTAAAGCACTATAAAATACATAAAGCAATTACACTAGAGAATTAAACTAAGCAAACTTTTGTTTTCTTGGTTTAAATTACTCAATTAATTCTTTAAAATAAGATGATTGGTTTAAAATCTATATAAAAAAATTTCATTAACTCAAATTGGTTTTTCTGATTATAACTACTAGTAATTGTTTTTGCTGATAGGTATCTATATATAGATATCTATATATTTATATGTTATATACATTTCTTGTAACAAATATAGGTACATAAAATGATAAGAAAAATTTTAAAGTAAATTAATTTAAAATATTGATTTTAGAGTCAGAGGATAGATATTCAAATGTTGCCTATTGTATGAAGGAAACCCCCCTTGAGGGATCATGTACCAGGGTCCTACTTGTGTCCTGGTATTACTAATGCTACATCAAATCAGTGTGCTCCAGTGTGGGTCCCGGGACAGTGATGTAGGCACATGATCTGGAAAGGAAAAGAGATTTCAGGAGTTGGGTCTCCCTATTCCATTGAGCATATGGTGAAAGAAAGGTAGATGATGAGAGCCATGTGAAGAAGCACTCACATGGCTAGTTAGAAATAAGCTTTTCTCTATATTTGTCTGCCTTCCCTTATTCAAGTAAATATTAATAAATTCTATGAAAATTAAAGACTGGAATTTCATTTAGTTTTTAACACTATTCACTTCCTATGTAAGCTTGGGCAAGCCATTTAATCTCTGACACTCAAGTCAGAAAACTGGGGTTCAACTTTGGCTACTGATATTTTCTTCTTATTTTTTAAATTTTGCTTGATTTTGAAACTCTTTTATGCATTTATTTTTCTCCTTCCAACCCCCAAATTTGAAATTTAAAAGAAAAATGAATCATCAAAATGACAAATTCCATTACTTGTGTCCAAAATTATGTGGTCCAGTCTGAATTATAAATTCATCACTTGTCTCTCTTAGGAGGTAGGTGGCAATGGTCATCTTCAATGTTAAGGAACCATGTCTGACCATTCCATCCTCTTGGCCAAGCATGTTTGTAATGCTATAGATGTTGGGCTTTGCTCTTTTCTCTGTGGCTTTCAGGCATTTAAGAACTATATTCCATATATTAAGAAGTCATATGAAAGGATTCTATTTCTGTTCAATTCATTCTTCATAACTTCATGGATGTTTTCTCATTAGAAAAATTAACTTGATTGTAATTTCTTGCAGTGCAGTAATATCCCATCACAATCATATTCCATGACTTGTTTAGCCATTGCCCAATTGATGGCCATCTTTCTCACTTTCCAGGTATTTGTATCTAGGAAGAGAACTACAATAAATATTTTAAAGTGTATAGGTTCATTTCCTGTTTCCCTGATTACCTTAGGAAATAAATAAAATAACAGCATTGTTGCATCAAAAGGTAGACAGTTTTCTAACTTTTGGGGCATCATTCCATATTATCTTCCAAAATAGTTGGGTCAGTTCATAGTTCCACTAACAGTGTCCCCATTTTTCCACATCTCCCCCAATATTTGTCATTTTGTCCTTTTATCATTTTAGCTAATATGATAGGTATGAGATGATGACTCACAGTTGCTTTGATGTACATTTCTCTAATCAATAATGATCTAGAACTTTTTTTCATTTCTGATTTCTTTATCTAAAAGTGTCAGTTTATATCTTTTGGCCATTTATCAATTATAGAATAGTTCATATTCTGATAAATTCGATGAAGATCTCTATGTTTTGAAATAAGACCTCTTTCTAAGAAACTGTCTATGATACCCCATGCCTATTTTCTGCTTTCTTACTAATCTTGAGTACATTTATTTTATTTGTATAAAAAACATTTAAAATTAATGTATTTAAAATCATCCATTTTAAATTCCATAGTGCTTTCTAACTCTTTTGTATTTATAAATTATTTTCCTATTAATACATCTGACAGGTAAAAGTTCTGTTCTAATTTGCTTATGATAACTCCATTTACACATAGGTCATGTATTCTATTTAATCTTATCTTGGTAAATGGTGTGAGATATTGGAAATATTTGGTTTCTAACAGGCTGTTTTTTAGCTTTTTCAATTTTTAAACCAAATAACGAATCCTTATCCACAAAACTTGGATCTTTACTTTTTTAAAAAGTTTACTATAACCTTTTATTAACTATTTGTTCTATGTTTTATTCTAATTATTTACTTTTCTATTTCTTATCTGCTAACAGATAGTTTTAACATACACTTTTTTTAAAAGAAAGGATAGAAACAAGAAAAAAAGGGGTCATGAATGAGAAAATGAGAGTCTAAAATAAATGAAAAGAGAAGATAAATAAAAAGAGAGTGAGAAAAATTAGTTTTAGGAAGGGTCACAAAAATGAAATAAAAATAATAAATAAGACTAATTGAAAGGGTCTCCACTAAGATAAAAAAGGAGGAAAAATTTAATCAAACAAAAGCAGGAAAAAAAGATATTAAAAAATAAAGCCTTTGAAGGAAAGAATAAGTAATAGGAGGGGTTTCAGGTTAAGAAGAGAGTCATTGGAAATAGGGTGACATTTAGTTTTTAAGAAGGAAGCTAATGGTGTCAACTAGATGGCTCAGTGGATTGAGAGCTAGGCCTAGAGATGGGAGGTTTGGAGTTCAAATTTGGCCTCAGATACTTCCTAGCTGTGTGACCCTGGGCAAGTCACTTAACCCTCATTGCCTAGCCCTTACCACTCTTCTACCTTGGAAACAATATAAAGTATTGATTCTAAGATAGAGGGTAAGGGTTAAAAAAAAAAGAAGGAAATTAATGAAATTAAAGGAACATAATAGTATGGTTTCAGTTGCAGAGGGAAAAAAATAGCCTTTCTCACCCAATATTAGAGACAGATGGAGGAAAGAAAATATAATCCAAATTCCAAATTTAAATATTAATGGATTAAGCAATTCAATGAATTGAAAAGAAAGTGACAGATAAGAAACCAGACTGTACACTGTTGTTAACAAGAAACATTTAAGAAAAGAGTAACACAAAGTAAAGTAAAACCAAGGACAGCTGGGGGAAAAAAAACAACAACAAAAATTATCATGCATCAAATAAATGAATTTTTAAAAAGCAGAAGTTTCCATCGTACTACTTGACAAAGCAAAAATAAGCACTCAAAAATATTGTAAGTGATAAACAACATAATTATCATGCTGAAAGATACTATAGACAACAAATGAATATCTATAATAAGCTTATACACTACAAATACCTTAGTACTCAAATTCACAAAAAAACAAAAACAAACAAAAAAAAAAACCAAAAAATTTTTTTGAGCTAAAAGTAAAATACCCAGATAGTAATACAATAGTGACAGGAGTCTTCAACATCCCTGTCTCAGTTTTGGATAAGTCTAAGAAAAAGATAAAGGAAATAGAAAAAAGCTAGAATTGCAAAATTGCCAGAGAAATTAGAGTTAAAAGACATTGCAGAGACTGCTAGGTAGCTCAATAGATAGAAAGCCAGGCCTAGAGATGGGAGGTTCTGCGTTCAAATTTGGCCTTAAACAATTCATAGCTGTGTGGCCACCGACAGTAATGTTACCTTCATTGCCTGGCCCTTACCACTCTTCTGCCTTGGAAACAATATGCAGTATTAATTCTAGGAAAGAAAGTAAGAGTTAAAAACAAAGAAGCAAAAAGATATCTCAAATGGGATCACTAAAGTATCTTTATATTTCTCAGCACCATAGAAAATTTAACAAAAATAAATGGTTGTGTATTAGGCCACTGAGATATTTCAAACAGTAGAAAAAAGAAGAAATAGTTAATACATTCTTTACAATCCACAACATTATAAAAATAGTTGTTCAGAGCAACAGAGAAAAGGTACAAGTCCATATAGAAACAAACCAATGAGATTCTAAATAATGAGTAGGTAAAAAAATGAGTAGGTAAAAAATGAGTAGGTAAAAAATTCATAGAAAAAATAAGTAAGTGAAAGAAAATTATGATAATGAAACAACATATCAAAATTTCTAGGATATAGCTTTAGCAGTCCTCAGGGGAAAAATATCACATCCTTAAGAATATGCATTGACAAAATAGAAGAGAGGGTTAATAAACATTATACATTTGAAAAAGAAAAAACCAACAAATAAATCCCAAATAAGTTTATATATCCTGTATACCAAAACATTATCAAAGAAATTTGATGCAAATATTTATATTTTCCATTTGAAACTTTCCTTTCTTATCTAAAGTGAATTAAGTGTGTCTTTGTAGAAGTTTTTCAATTTCTTGTAATCAGTGTTACATTTTATTTTATTAATTGTCTTTATTTATTTGGTTAAGAATACATGTTCTCAAAACTGTGAGAGTATGTAATCTTTTTCTCTTATGATTTTTAAAATGATCTTTAATATTAAGGTCCTGTATTAATTTAATATATATTTTGGGATATGGAACAAGTATTGGTCTGTTTAATTTCTGCCAGACTGATTTCTAGTTTCCCAGTGGTTTTTATCAAACAAATAATTTTTCCCTAGCTAATCTATATTTATATCTATATCTATATCTTTCTATCTACCTATCTATTTATATATATGTATATATATATATATATATATATATAGCTAATAATTTCACTTTATTAAACATTGACCAGTCATGGTACATCTTATGGTAATCCCCATTTTCTATATCACTCAAGCCTCTTGTTCACACCTCATAAAGGGATTACCAAAATGGTTTCATTTTTATAGTTAACTCAACACCTCATTATTCACCTATTTTATGCAAGTAGGTCTTGGCCTTTTAAAAGACCAACTACTTTCCACCTAAAGATATTAGTGCAATTTGATTTTCCATCCCCTACTTTCAAACAGTCTTTCATTCTAAGGGATCTCCAACTGGGAGAGAGCTTCCACAGAAGAATCTGCACACTGTAGTTCTTATCAGATCAACTTTGTCTCTAATTTTTTAACTGGATATTGGTCCTTAACCTAAAGATCTAGCAAATTCCTGCTTCTTGTCCCTCCAATGCAGTACTTGTGATTCAGAACTACCATTTGTCTAGGAGAAAACTTCCTTTCCCCTGCTATTTTTACCCACATTCTTATTTCTATCTAACTTGGCTCTTTCTCTACCCAGTTTTATTCTCTGATCTTCACTCCCTTTTGGCCTCTATAATCCATGCTCTGTTTGTTTCTTTGATTTTTTCTTTTAGTAAAATTTGAACTTAATAACATCAATTAAGATGAACATTTCCACGTGCAAAGAAGAGAAAATGATATGTGTAATTGCCAATATGTATCACATACAGCTTTCTTCCCCTTCAAATATACAATAAGTTCAACATTTTAAGGCCTGTTATTCTTTATTCATGTAGTGATACTGCTGGGTCAAAAAAGTGTATACAATTTAATTACTTTTGAGCTATACTTCTATATTGCTTTGCAGAATGGCTACATTAATTCATGGCTCCAGGTTTTCCTACAATCAATTGCTGTCATTTCTTTTTCTTTTTCTTTTGGTGTTTTGCCAATCTGGTGAATGTGTGGCAAAACCTCAGTTATTTTAGTTTGCATTTCTCTAGCTTTTAGTGATTTAGAGCATTTTTCTTATGTCTGTTGATAGTTTGAATATCTTCCTTTGAGAACTGCCTGACTTCATTCTTTGATCATTTATCTACTGGCGAATGGTCTTGTTCTTATATATTTGAATTAGTTCATCTTTGATATCAGACCTTTATCAGAGACACATGGCACAAAATTTTTCTAGTTAACAATTTACTTTCTAATTTTAACTGCATTAATTTTATTTTTGAAAAATCTTTTCAATTTTATAATATCCAAACTGTTTCTTTCATCTTCTCCAATCTTCTCTATCTTTTGTTTGATTATGAACTCTTCCTTTATTTGTATTTGTGATAATTTTTTTTCCTTTATCCTCCAATTTCTCATGATTTCATGTCAGTCATGTATCCATTTAGGATTTATCTTGTCAACCTCACTTATGACAGACTGCTTTTTAGTCTTCCCTAGTTTTTGTTGAATAGTAAGTCCTTTGCCCTAGTATCTGGAATGTTTAGGTTTAGCAAACACTTATGCTATTAAATTCATTTGTTTCTTTTCTTTATAAAACTTTTACCTCATGTCTTGAAATCAATACAAACTTTGATTCAAAAACAGATGATGATAAAGGCTGGGCAATTGGAATTAGATAACTGGCCCAGAGTCACTCAGCTATGAAGTACCTGAGGCCAGATTTGAACCCAGGTCCTCCTGGATCCAGAACTGGCATTCTATCCACTGGGTCACCTAGCTTCCCTGAGTTCATTTGTTTCTATGTGTTATGTGCCTAATCAGTTCTATGGATGAACTTACATATTTTTAGGTATAATTAGAAACAACAAATACTCCCCTAACCTATGGAAGGCACAATTCTATATATATCCTCCTCCTTTCCCTTGAGCCATTTTATTCTCTCAAGAAGGAGGTGAGTTTCAACAGTGGCAACATCCTAGTAATATCCTCTCACTAGATTGGTTTAACCCAATTGAGGGTAACCAACAGGCCTCAAGCTCATCAGGGATTTAGGAGGATGTCTACTCTAACCATGTGAAGACTTCTCCTGGTTGATTGGGTAGAGGAAAACAATTTATTCTGATGGCTATAAAGGCTGCTAAAGCAGATACTGTGGAGCTCTTAAAGCTTCATCAGAAATCAAAGGCACTAAAGTCATCCACTACCTGGCAAGCCATTAACAATCATCCTGATTTTTTTTTCAAATGCATACCTTCCTTCTTAGAATCAATACTGTATTTTGGTTTTAAGGCAGAGAAGCAGTAAAGGCTAGACAATTTGGGGTTAAGTGACTTGCTCAGGGAGACACAGCTAGGAAGTGTCTGAGTCCAGATTTAAACCCAGAATCTCCCATCTCTAGACCCAGCTCTCAATCCAGAAAACCACCTAGCTAACCCAAGTAATACTGATTTTTGTCTTGCTGCTAGATGTTGATGATTCTGGAAGAGAGAGAGTGAGATTTTGTATATCTCAGCCTCATTTAAGTCCAAATCATGAGCAAATTAAGACATTGTCTTGTGATGTCATTGGCCCTCTTTGAAATGAAATGAATTGAAGGATGAACAATAATTGTCTGGCATATATTCTCATATATATTCTTTCTCTGTTTCCTCTTTTGCAAAGGAACACACACACACACACACACACACACACACACACACACATATATATATGAGCTTGAATAAGACAGAATGGAACTATCTCAGTCTTACTAGTTTTAAAAATTCAGGCTTTTCTGACCTGTTCAGATTATCTAGCCAATCAAAGGAGGAACTGTTATCTCTGTGGAAGGGAATGAAAAGGGCTTCCATGGTAGGAAATCAATACCTATCTAGACAGTTACCTCAATGTTGAGCTATGTGAATATGCTCCAAAGTCTAGTGCTTCTGGATGGTGAAGATCAGAGGTTTCTAATAGCAAGGAAATTAGGAATTAAATGAGTGAAAGGGGAAGGAATCCCTTTCCTTATTCACTGTCTGTTACCTACCTACCCCAGGCTCTGAGAAATGAACTTCAGGATGTTTGTTCCTATTTGGTGCCACCTGTCTTCGTCTTATAGGTTATAGTGGTGAGCCCCAGTGCATCAAGTGTTTGAGCCAGGATCTTTGACACGGTGGAGCCAGACAGGCAGCTATCCCAGCAAAGAAGTGCAAAGAAGTCAGGAGGTGGCTTTGGGACTTCGAACTGGGATGGTGCTTTATAGGTAATGAACTGAGCTTTGAACCTCACCTCCTTCTCTAGAGAATCAAATGACCCAAGGGAAAGGAGGAGGGTATATAGAATTATGCCTTCAATAGAGTGGGGGATTATTTGTTGTGTCTAATTATACCTTATGAAGTAAATATTCCTTTATAAAAGTGAATCTGACTATCTTTAGCTAAATAAAAACAAAGGGAACACCACTGGTGAAGCTAAAACTATGGGCAGAGAGCCTATAGTTCCCAAATCTGCTTAAAAGTATCTGAGAACCCCCCAAGAGAAATATAAAATGCAACTTACCTGATCTCCAGGCAGTGGGGGCAGATGGAGGCAGCATTTAAGTCTAAAGGAGGACTTGTTAACCCTTAACACTCCATACATTAGAAGAAGACAGACTGAATGATTTCTCCTTTTGGGAGTTACACAACTCAGCTCAACCAAGAGAATCTCAAATCTTACCCAAGGGGAAATTTTGAAGTCTCTACTGTAGCAAGCAAGAAAATAATAGACTGTCATTTACTCTATATTTTGGCTTCTTCCCAGTCTTTCTCTGCCTTTGATGACTGAAGAAAGGTTGGAATGTCCCAGGCTAGAAGCCAGAAGACAGCAAAGAGTGAAGAACTTCTCTTTTCTCCAGCTCTCACCAAATTTGTCCACCCTTAACAAAGGCAGGGAGTAATCAAAGTTTACCATGAAGGAGAAATATCCATGTAACTGATCTTTTTAGTGCAGTGTCACACTCTTAAACTTTTCTTTATCATCATCTTGATCTATAGCTTACTAACCCTTCAGTATTTTGCCAAGCCATCACACTGAGTCAGGTTGTGTCCTTCTCTTTCCTATCTCTTAGTACCTTCATAAACCATTTCAACTCTAACCTCTCCTCTATTCTTGAATCCTTTGGTCTTTTGTACTATAATTGCTAATTCATTACCAAATTTCAATGCTGGATCATTTCTATCACCTACTTCTTTGTACCTACTCATATACTGTTGAACTGACCTAGATGCAAAGCTCTCAAGTGGTGCTGCCTTGTTAGGTCCACTTAAAATGTGTTATCTAGTCTCAACTGGATCCTTGTTCTAGTAAAGCAATCCTTTTAATCCTTCCTAAATGATTCTCCATCTCTCTCTTCACAATTAGTTATTCTAAATATTCTCTTTTCTTCTAAAGCCTAACTCTTTTAGCCGAGAAAAAAATAATAATGTTTAGAAATGTAGCTAAGCATAAGATCATCGAAAGCCCTAACTTCTCATCAAAAGAATTTCATTATAATGAGTAGGAAACAGGTAACTACTGGAGATTTTTCAGTTGAGAAATGTCCTAACCAGATCAGTTTTTACTGACTAACCCTCTAAATAGTGTTTTAGAGAATAACTTGGAGGGATGATAGTAAAATCTGTTGAAAGGTTGTCTTTTGGGGAGATGGTGGTTCAAAGGTATTGTGGTATAGTTGAAAGAGCCAAAGACAGAAAGGGCTAGGTTCAGTGAATTGAGAGCCAGATGGGATATACTAGGTTCAAGCCTAGTCTTATACAAGACCTAGCTGTATGACCCTGAGCAAGTCTTTTAACCCCCATTGCCTAGACCTTACCACTCTGCTCTCTTGGAATCAAAACAGGGTACTAATTCTAAGTTGGAAAGTAAGGATTTAAAAAAGAAAGAAAGAGCCCAAGACTTAGAGTCATACTTGTTTTCGACAGACAACTATAAGCTATTTGGCCTTAAGTAAATCACTTATTCTCTCTTGGGCTCATTCTCTACATCTACAAAATGAGATTAGAATAGACAATATTTAAGGTATCTTCAAATCTAAATCCTATGATTTTATGAATAAAAATAAAGTAATAAATTAAAGAATTATTATAAAAATGGAAGAGTATTTGATAAAATATATCAGACAATGAAGAGGGAAGATTAAAATATAACACCTAGGGTTTGAACCTATGAAATAAAACTGGTCAAATGGTAATGCCTACTGGAAGAAATGGTACTCAGAAGTAGAAACACATTTAAAGGGGAAAGCTGTTTGATAATGCTAATACAGGATATTTGATTTCCAGGAATCAAGACAAAGTATCAGAAATTATAAACTAGGAACTATTTTAATGACTGCAGTAGAATTCAGTGAGCATAGCTGTTAGGACTGAAAACAAAATAAGAACTGAGGATGTGAATTCTAAAAGCATGACAAGTTAACCTATCCTTTTTTTATGGCCTGGAAAGAATCCTCCATTGAGCTGTAATGGAGACCTCTGCTGTTATTAAGACATCCCCTGCAACATGAAGATGGAGAGAAGGGAGGGGAAGGAGAGTTCATATTCAATACTGTCTTCTAACACTAATAAAGATGCAATACCTTGTGCAGAGTGGAGATTTACTCAGACTGATGCAGATTTACTGCTCTGGAAAAAAAAACCTTATTGTATGATCAAAGCCAATAAAAAATAGAAAACAAATGACACTGTAGACTGAATAGAATAAACTCACTCTTTAATGAACACTTATTGACCAGTAACCTGCAACTAATGTAACTATGGATTTTTACTTTGTCTATTCATAGCTCTAAAAAGCCATCAGTTGAAGCTTCCCTAACAAGAGTAAGAAGTGATAGTTAACAAAGCTGCATTTTATTTAGTGCTAAACAAAACAGTCAATTTAAATTTGAGGTGGGTGGGAAAGCGATCTTTTCTGTTTAATGTGAGCTGGAATTACCTCAATAAAGGATGTTTTTAGATGGCTCCCCTCATGTGATCGAGCGGTTATTTATTATGTGAGGCAACATTCCATTCATTAAAAAACATTTGATGGAAAAATTAGTTCATGCCCTACATCCCTGTGAGGGAATTAAAAACCTATAGTCACTGGAGGGGAGTATTTTTAAACTCCAATATGACAAACAGAGTTTCATTTTCTATTAGCTGATGTTACAGAGAAGATGAAGACTTGCTGTATTTATAGGTAAACCTGAATAAATGAATGGATGATGAGTAGGGTCATTCAAAGGGTCACAGGCAGACATCTCCAGGGTCACTTAGTCCAACCTCCTCATTTTACAGATGGGGAAAGTGAAGCTCAGAGAAGCTAAATGAGTTGCCAAAGGCATATAGGCAGTAAATGAGAGAGCCAGGATTCAA
This sequence comes from Monodelphis domestica, assembly GCF_027887165.1. Classification (NCBI taxonomy): domain Eukaryota; kingdom Metazoa; phylum Chordata; class Mammalia; order Didelphimorphia; family Didelphidae; genus Monodelphis; species Monodelphis domestica. The sequence continues at coordinate 394,672,608 of NC_077229.1, forward strand.
ACTCAGGTCTTCTGATTCCAAATTCATCATGATAATTGACAAAAAACATATAAGTACCCTGTCTGCAGGAATGGTACAATCCTGGTCAGAAATGAGCCCCTGTTGGAAAAATCATCCTAGCTCTAGGAATCCATCAGAGGAAATTGTTCTAGGAAGATATTTTACCAGGTAGTTATTAGTTCTGCAGTCTGGCATAAGGTATTAGCAATGTAGAGCTGGGTCCCCTTTCCCAGCATACCTTGAAGATAAAGCTTTGCCCCTTTATATTTTAGGGTATGCTCAAATTTCATCCTGTGATTTGTAAAGTAGAAGTTACAGAAGAAAATGTTTTCTGAGAAGCATGTTCTATGGAGATATTTGGAGCAAATTCTTAAGCTCAGAACTTCACAGTAACTAAACCATCCCCAAACTACAGAGAAGATGTATTTTTTCCTTTTAAATTGAACATAGAGATTTAAAATGGTGTCTGTTTTTCTAGACTTAAAAAAAAAAGCTTTCTTGATGTTTTTTATTTAAAGTTCTGTTTTGTCAATATGTGACTTGATGGACACAAAATCTTAATCATGAAATAAAATGGACCTATGATTTCCTGGATTTGCACACCCATCTTTTTTTTTTTTTAAAGAAGTCATCACCTACTCCTCTGGTCAGAGATGAAATAACTTTGTATTTTAATTTTCGTCTCTGGGATTTGAGAAATGAGGACTAAAGATAAACTTAGAAAATATCCATTATTATTTAACTTTTATAAAATAAGGAATAATGTTTTTAATAAAGGTAATGATTTGAATGGATAGATGTCTTTTGTTATAGGGGAATATAAAGCAGGCATAATACCCTTGTACTGATTATTTTATTCCTTGTTTATTAACAACCTCTAACATGAAGTGCTATGACTCACATTCTAACAGCTTCTTTGGAGCTATTGTGGGAAAAAAATGAATGTACCCACAGTATGGAGCAACCTGGCAATTTCCCTCTGCCATTTTTGTTACTAGGCAGTCACATTTCTGACTACTGCAGCTTTGCCAATCCTACTGTTAGCACAAAGCAATTATTACCAGTAGGGGAACGGTTCATTCCTTCTTGAAACATAGCTTGTCACAGTCAAGGTTGTAGTGAAAGTCAAATGTTTGGTGGCATCACTGGATCTGTGCTCCCATGGTCCCTGCGAGGTGCTTAGCTTCACAGCTGGGGAGCCCAGGAGATGAGAAGCTTCAGCAGAAGCAAGGTCATTGCAGGACACTTCTCCAAAGGGGCAAAATAGGTAACTGGTCCACCTGTGCTTCTGGATTTCATTTCTTTTTCCAGGCTGTTGGGAGGCAAAAGTAACACCCCTGCAGAGACAGGTCAATAAACGAGGAGTAAAGAGGAAAATTGGACCAAAGAAAGGAAAAGGTCAAAAACACTTAGCAACTAAAAATAAAATAGAACATGGGAAATGATTGGTTGAAAGAGAAGTTTACTGGAGTCTAAACTTTTTCTGGACACCTGTGTCTCTCCATTTAAATATGCTTTGGTGGTTATGACTGCTAAGGCAAAAAAAAAAATCCTTTTAAAACTATTTCAACTAAATAAATCTTTTCTAAGTAGCCTAACTGTTCTCTATTTCTTTTCTTTTCTTTTTTACTAAAAAGAAACATACCAAAAACAAATAAGAGACTACCACTAAGTCTGAAAACTTTGCTCTTTAATGTAATTTTTGAACTGGGGCAAATGACAGAGATTGCTGGTGATGGAAAATTTGGAGACAACTTGAGACTGTCTACTGTGGAAGCTGTTTGGAATGAGGTTAATATAAGGGTGGGATAGGTGAAACAGATTAGGGCCAGGTCAGGATGGAACTCCCGTAGGGTGGCAGCTGCCTGAAAGGAGGAAGCTTCCATCTAACAACTTTCTAACTTAGCTAATTATTCCCGATGATCATGTGCTAAGTTAATATGTTTCTATGCTACTAAAGGACTGAAAGTACTATTGCACACACACACACACACACACACATACATCAATTTTGATGTTTTGGGGTAAAGTCCCCCCTTACTCAACCCTGGATATGGTTCTGCCATATATGTACATAGCATTATCTTTGGAGAATAAGCCTGTGGTTCTTTCCTCAGGGTTAACAGCTTCCCTGTCCTGATAACATAGGCAAGGAGGAACTGTGGAAGAAGATTACTGAATAGCAGATGTCTCTACTATGATAAATAAACTACACTAAAATCCATGTTCAAGGTGAATTTTGTGGAACTGATGGAGGAAAAAAGCTCAGCAAGGAGTGGCAGTGATTGAGCAAATGTAACTAAAATGAGTCACTGGACACCACAGGTCTCAGGTTTTCACAAGGTTTTCCATGAGACTCCATGAAGCAGGTGTCAGAAGGACCCCCTTCCTACTACCCTTCTGTAGCTTAGTAAAGCCATTGGGAGCTATGTATTGCTTTAAAATACATTGAAACATTTTAAAAATGCAGTTCTTACTTGCTGGCAGTCCTCTGCTTTGAGCAGATACTGGCACTGCAGGAGGAACAGGGAGTTTGCTAACTTTCTAAACCTTATGTCAAGTTCAAGTTTCCAAAAGATTCTCATTCTTGTTAAACAAGCCCATAAATGTCCTGGTTGCAATGTGTTTGTCATTACAACTGAAGCTTGTGCTTGTCCTCTTGGCTCCAGTGTGGAAACTCCCAACTTCACAAACCCTGTCCAACTCTTCGTGACCCCATTTTGGGGTTTTCTTGGCCTAGGCAGCTGGAGTGATTTCACATTTTCTTCTCCAACTCACTTTACAGATGAGGAACTGAGGCAACCAGAGTTAAGTGACTTGGCCAGGGTCAAACAGCTAGTAAATATCTGAGGCCAGATTTGAACGTAAAAAGATGAATCTTCCTGACCCTAGACCTGGCACTATATCTACTGCACCTTTTAGCTGCCCCCTCACAAATCCTAAAGCTTGAAGAAATTCAGTTCCAGCTTTGAATATACACTGCCAAAGTGATTTTATAGTGCAGTATTTTAAAATCTTTTTTTTGAAATTTAATTTCTCTTCAAATTCTCATTGATGATAGTATTTGAAATTGAGAAAAAAATAGACATTTTTTACACTTTACATATTATCTCATCGAAGTCTCATATCAATGGTATGAAATAAGTTTTACTCATCCCTATTTTACAGATGAGGAAACTGAGGCTCAGAAAGATTATTGCATATTTTTAGTCTAATAACCTGGTTTTTCCTAAGTAAAGTTTAGATTGCTTTGCACTATATACTGAAGACTAAATTCCCCCTTAGTGCTTGGGGATTTTTGCTCACAAATTATTCTTAGAGATTTGGAACATGGCAGAGTAGAAGATAACATTTCCCCTCACATTTTCTATTTTTTTAAATGAATCTTATAGTTGTCATGAATAATCTATATTATTTTGTTTCACCAAAGGTATCTGACATACATCTGGAATACTGAGTTAATCCTCCATCTCTTTTTCTCTTAAATATGCAAAGTGACTCTGTCCACACTAGCCAGATATTTTATTGCTCCAAGAAGGTTTAAAAGTCTTCATGTCTTACAATTTTGTGATATGCAGATGGAAAGGGCTCTGGACTTAGAATTGGAAAGTCAGAAGGTGATTTAACTTCTTGGATTCTCATTGTCTTTATATTTAAAATGAAGATAATAACCCAGGTACTACCAGCTGCATACTGGTGAGCATGTAAAGGGACAATGTATAGCCAGCATGTGCTCTAGAGCTACTCTTCCAATCCTTACTCAAATAGTAGTTCTAGTCCCCAGAGCTCAGGGTAGCCCCTAGGGATTGGGATTAATTTTGCTGATAACTCAGAAATCTTTACAAGAGGGTTCCCTTCTAAAAGAGTCAGTTGATATCAACTAGCTTAATTAGCTCTTAGTAATCATTTTTTACTCTGGAGTATAATTGTTGCAAAATGGTTGTCCTAAAAGTCTTTGAGACACTCTTCCCACTACATACTGAACACATGGTAAAAATGGTTCAAATGTAGAGAGAAAAAAAAGGGCCAAAGAACAACTCACAACCCCTGGGAGTTCTTTTTCTAGATTCCTGAAGATGCTTCCCTTAGGTATGGTGTATCTTTTTTTACTAGTTTCATTGTAGAGCCCTGACTCTTCATTTCAACCACATCTAGTCTATCTTTGTCTCCTCAAGCAGACAGTGCCATCTAACACTACTATCTTAGTGAAATTGCCAGAAAACCAAAGAAAAAATCCAAATATTCTTGTTTCATAAAGTCCACAAGGTATTTTCTGACTAAAATGGTGGTAGTTGTGGTAGTGGGTGACATTGGATATGGTCATCTCCAAAAAGGACTGGGTAGTTGTCTTGATTGAATGTTTTTTGTATGTGGTTTGTTACATTGAAAGATTCAATGTAGGTTATTCTGTCCCTTTCCAACCCTTTCTCTATTTCCATGTGATCTTTTCATATCCACTCATCACATTTTAACTTTTATTTTGTTTTTTATTAAATGTCTATACTTCCCAGTAGATTACAACCCGCTGTGGGAAAGGGATCATGTTGTTTTTCTTCTTTGAATTCCCAGTCTCCAGCAGAGGACTTGCATATAGTAGGTACTTAATAAATATGTGTTGCATTGTTGATACAAATTCACAAATGGAAGTATCTCATGTTAAGGGGCTTATCAGTCTATTTGAGAAGATAAGACATAAAAGAAAAAAAATTCAATACCAAACAGAATACAGTGCACAATCTTATGTATTAAGACACATCTTATGTAAATCCTGGACTTCTGGGTAAACATGGTGGCAGTCTACACACAGGACTCTTCCTCTCTTTACCACCTACCAATATAGACTACCTGAAAAAGCAAAAAAAAAAAAAAAACCCAAATTCACATGAATGAAAGGATTCTACAGTAGGGCAAAGCATTGAAGGTAGGAGGAATTTGGTCATTTCCACACCATAAGGGGGTGAAAAATCTTCCACCAAAATGTAAGCTGATTCACCCTTCCACCCCCACCCCACCTACAGAGCCAGAGTCAGAGTCAGCATACACTAGAATCAGTAAGTAGTGAGGGACACCTCTAGAGCAAGTGAGGGGCACCTCTAGGTCCTTGGCACCTGACTAATACCACCAAAGACCTACCCCTGAGAGCAGCTAAACCTGAAACCCCAGCAAGTTGAAGACCACAGACCAGGGACACCCACAGGGAGATCACCCAGAGAAGTGCAGTAAAACAGCAGATGCTGCAGGAACTCAAGAGCTGGCCTCAGGCAAAATCTTATTCCTTAGCTCCATACACAGAGAGCCTGCCCTCCTCACTCTGATTTCTGACTATACAGGGAAGGAAAAACAACCACAGTGATGGCAAACAGTGCCCAGGAACAACTTCTCAACACCAAGAAAAACAAGAAGGCTTTGACCCTGGATAATTTTTACAGAGATAAAATCCAGACTACAGAGGAAATAGCAGAAGAGGAAATCCGAATAAATGCACCAAAACCTTCCAAACATGGAAATTGGCCACAAGCTCTTGAAAATTTAAATTGGAGCTTACCAAAAAGATGGAAGCCTTCTGGCAAGAAAAGTGGGAAATATTCCAAAAAGAAAATAACAGTTTAAAGGACAAGAACTCCCAATTGGAGAAACAGCTGGAAGCCATGAAAAGCAGGATAGAACAAACTGAAAAAGGAAAGTCTAAAGATTATAGCAGAAAAGAAGGTCTTAAAGACTAGAATTGGGCAATTGGAAACCAATGATCTTGCAAAACGGTAAGAATTAATAAAGCAAAGTCAAAAGACTGACAAAATAGAAGAAAACATAAAATATCTCACTAACAAGATGACGGATCAGGAAAGCAGAGCACAAAGAGACAATTTGAGAGTCATTGGTCTACCTGAAAACCCAGAAATAAACAAAAATCTTGAAATCATACTGCAAGAGATTATCCAAGAAATTTGCCTTGTTTTTCTTGAACAAGTGAGCAAAATAGACATTAAAAGAGTTCATAGAATACCCTCTACATTAAATTCACAAAAGACAATTCCCAGGAATGTAATTGCCAAATTCAAGAGTTTCCAAGCTAAGGAAAAATTTTTACAAGAAGCCAAAAAGAGACAATTCAGATATCAAGGAACACCAAACAGGAATACACAAGATCTGGCAGCTTCCACACTAAAGGACAACAAGGCTTGGAACATGATATTCAGAAAGGCAAGAGAATTGGGTCTTCACCAAGGATCACCTATGCATCAAAACTGACTATATACTTCCGGGGGAAAGTATGGGCATTCAATAAAATAGAAGATTTCCAAGCATTTGTAAAGAAAAGACCAGAACTAAGTGGAAAGTTTGATATCCAAACACAAAAATCAAGAGAAACATGAAAAGGTAAATAAGAAAGAGAGGGGAAAGGGGAAAAATGTTTTTTTTTATTCAAACTTTCTTCTTTAAGGGCTTCAATAAGATCAAATTGTTTATATCAATATATGGGGAAATGTTATTTGTAACTCAAAAATTATATTCATTATTATAGTAATTAGAAGAATCATTCACAGAACAGATGGGGATAATAAGTGGTATAAGATGATATGCAAAAAAAGAAAAAGAAAAAGGGAGGGGGGAATCAAAGATGGAACCAAGATAAACTTAAAGAAATAAGATACATATGCTAATCTATACCACACAAAGAGGCACATGGGAAGGGGAGGTGAAGAATAGTATTATAAGAAGGAGAGAAAGAAAGTGCTAATAGATAACACCTAAACTTTACTCTCAGTGAAACCAATTCTGAGAGGGAAGAGCATCTTGATCCATTGGGGAATTGAATTCTATATTACCCTACAGGGAAAGTAAAAAGGGAAAAAAAACTAAGAGGGGATAGGGGAGGGAGTAGAAAAAGGGAAAGAAAGAAGGGTGGGAGGGAACTTAACAGACCCTAAAAATATAAGAAGAAGGGAACAAAAAGGTAGGGGGCAAAAAGTAAAGCATATTATGTGTGGGGGTTAGGGGGACTAATTAAAAACAAACCACTGGTTTAAAAGGATATAGCAAAAGAAAAAAGGGAAGAACTAGGAGAGTATATCAAAATGCTGGGGAATACACAAGTGCCAATCATAACTTTGAATTTGAATGTGATGAACTCACCCATAAAATGAAAACAAATACCAGAGTGGATTAGAATCCCAAATCTTACCATATGTTGTCTACAAGAAAAACACATGAGGCAGATAGATACCCCCAAAGTTAGAATTAAAGGTTGGAGTAAAATCTATTGGACCTCAACTGATAGAATGAAGGCAGGAGTTGCAATCATAATATCTGACAAAGTTAAAGTAAAAATAGATCTGATTAAAAGGGATAGGGAAGGTAACTATATCCTGATAAAAGGCAGTATAAACAATGAGGAAAAATCTGTAATAAACATGTATGCACCAAATGGGATAGCATCCAAGTTTCTAAAGTAGAAACTAGTGGAGTTGAAGGAGGAAATAGATAATGTGGAAGAGGCATGAAGAAAGAGAGAACTTCATGTTTGCAAAAGAAAGCTGGGGACCTGATCTGTCAATCATGCTGAAGATTCCACAACAGAATGTTCCCAGAAAAGGCAGTTGGAGCTGACCAGAGGAGATGAACTGAGTTTTTTCTTCTCTGAGGGTTACTGAATAAGGGACAAACTTCTTTTCTGGAATTCCTGACCAAGAGAGACTGGCTTTTTCTAATCTAGGCAGAGAGAGAGACAGAGAGAGAGAGAGAGAGACAGACAGAGAGAGAGAGAGAGAGAGAGACAGAGAGAGAGAGAGAGAGAGAGAGAGAGAGAGAGAGAGAGAGAGAGAGAGAGAGAGAGAGAGAGAGAAATGCTGCTAGAGGGGTTACTCTGGGGTTGCCTATTGATGACTAATAGATCAAACTATTTCCTACCCTCCACCCTTCCTTCACCTCCCTTAACCACCATCTTCTTGAAGCCTTTTGGCTTCCTCCCTCCCCCCTGAGTGGACTATAAGATTTATGAGGAAAATCTCTTTTCTCTTCCTTCCTCAAGTAAGGGGGTTTATTGGGAACAAACAGGATGGGAATTGAGGTGAAAGGGATAGGAGTGTCCCTAATCTATAAGGAGAATTGGGAGGATTATGGAAAAAGTCAGTCCTGTCACAACTGTGATTCAGAGACAGTCAGAAAGATGGAGGACAGCTGATAAATCTTCTTTCTTCTTCCAATTACACGAAGCCACCAACAATAGTTAATTTCTTCTCAGGTTAATTCCAGAAGCCCCCCCAAAGGTCTTTCTCTGCCTAGATCAGAAAAAGCCAGTCTCTCTTGGTCAGGAACCCCAGAGAAGAAATTTCTCCCTTGGTCAGTAACCCTCAGAGAAGGAAAAAAAAACTCAGTTCATCTCCTCTGGCTAGCTCCAACTACCTTTTCTGGGAACATTCTGCTTTGGAATCTTCACCTGGATTGGCAGATCAGATCCTCAGCTTTCTTTTGCAAGCATGAAGTTCTCTCTTTCTTCATGCCTCTTCCACAATAGGAAAATTATACTAGTGAGAGACTTGAACCTACCACTATCAAATCTAGATATCTAGAACTCAAATCAAAAAATAAATAATAAAGAGGTAAGAGATGTGAATGAAATCTGTGTCATGTCTATGTCAGCACATAATAGACAGGAAGTGAGTGGGCTTCTGGGAATCATAGTTTTGCTGGGAATTGTAGTTTTTAGGGTAATAGATTCCAATTTCACATAATATATATCTAGAAGAGACTGTAGAGATGAAATATCATCTAGTCCAATTATCCATGTAATATAGATGATGGAATTATGGTCCAGAGTACATAAATTACTTGCCCAAGTTCAATGTTGTTCATTCTTCATTTTTGAAGAAGACTAATGACATTATAGTGTGATTTAATTGAAGCAGAGTTGCACAAAATCATCAGCCTTATTCTTTATTCTAGAGTCATTCACGTCTAATGGCAATAGAAAAGTCATGATGATTGGCAATGACCTTATATGTAGTGGGTGTAGTGGCATCCTCAATATTTAACCAAGCTCTGAGTCAGTGAGGGCAACCTTTTTAGAGACCATGTGTTAAGCCCTGCCCCCCCAATGGCATGCAGTGCCTTCCCCCCTCCAGAGAACAAATGCCACCCCCACTGCCTTACCCCAGACAGGGGAGGGATAAAGAGAGACAAGTGACAGGGGAGGGAGTAAGCACAGAGGGGCAGGGATGCATGGTGGAGAGGGGGAAGGGAGAAGCTCCACCAAAATCCCTCTGTCTTTCTAGTAACTAACTATGCCAGGGATAGCACATGTGCCCACAGAGAGGTCTCTGTGTGCCATCTTTGGCATGCATACCATAAGTTCACCATCACAGCTCTATGATCTCCATAATGCTCATTTCAGCCATCTTCATAGTCTAGAACTGGTCAAGAAAAAGATGGCAAATCAGTGCATCAATTGGCATATTATTCATGGCAATAAATGTTCATAGTAGTCCAGTTTTTGATAAACCCAAAGATGCAAGCTTGTGGGACAAGAACTAATCATCTGACAGAAATAGCTGGAAAAACTGAAAAGTAGTTTGGTATAAATTGGGCATAGAACAATGTCTTACATATTATACCAATGTAAGATCAAAATGGGTACCTTTTTGAAACTTAAAGCAAATTAGGGGAGCATGAGATAGTTTAACTGCCAGCTTTATAGATGAGGGAAACATTTATCACCAAATGAGAGATAGATATAATTACAGAATGTAAAATGAATATGGTTTTATTACATTAAAATAAAAAATTAAAAACTAACATAGCCAAGATTAGAAGAAAAGCAGAAAATTGTGGGGGTAGGTTACAGGAGGATTTGCAGCAAATCTCACTATTAAAAGTTTCATTTCTCATATATATGAGTCATCTTCAAAGGAATTCAAGTCATTCCTCAGTTGATAAATGGTCAAAGGATATGAACAGGAAATTTTCAGATAAAGAAATCAAAGCTATCTATAGCCATATGAAAAAATGCTCTAAATAACTATTGTTAGAGAAATGCAAATTAAAATAACTCTGAAATACAACCTTACACCTATATCATAGGTCACTAATGCAATGTTGCTGGAGTTGTGAATTCACCCAACAATTCTAGAGAACAATTCGGAAATGTTTCAAAAAAGGTTATAAAACTGTGCATATTCTTTGACCCAGCAGTACCGTTATTGGATCTATATTACAAAAATATTTTTTAAAGGATAGATAAAACCTATATGTTTAAAAATATGTATCATACCTTTTTTGTGGTGATTAAAGAATTGAAAATGGAGGGGGTGCCCATTAATTTGGGAATGCCTGAACCAGCTGTATATGATTTTAAAGAAATATTATAATGCTATAAGAAATGATGAAAAGGATGAATTCAGAAAAACCTGGAAAGACTTACACAAACTGTTGCAAAGTGAAGTGAGCAGAACAGGGAGAACAGTACATACAGTAACAGCAAAATTGTATGATGATCAACTATGAATGACTTAGCTATTCTCATCAATACAATTATCCAAGACAATTATGAGGGATTTATGATGAAAAATGCTATCTGAACAGATGAAGTATGAATGCAGATTGAAATAGACTATTTTTCCCATTTAGGGGGCCATATTTTCTTTTACAACATGGTTAAAATAGAAATATGTTTTATATGACTGGGCATGTATAATCTATATCAAATTACTTGCCTTTTCAATAAAAGGGGAGGGAAGAGAGAGAAGGAGGAAATATGGAACTCAAAATTTTTTAAAATGTGAAAATTGTTTTCATGTAATTAAAAATATTTGAAAATATAAAAGCAAAGGTTAAATTTAACAAAATAACAGTGAAAGTGTTCTGTTCATTTGTAGCAAATTCTAAAATTTCTTTTCCACTGTGTATATTTCAGTGTTTAATTGATATTCTTTTTTCATTTGTGTCATTATCACTATCAACTCTTCTCCCATAATTCTTTCTATACCCTGAAAAAAAGAATATCTACTTTGTAACAAATAAGTTCAGTCAACAAGAACAGTTCTACATCTTTGTACTACTTAAAAATGTATACTTAATTTTGCATCTCTAGTCTGTTGCCTTTTTGTCAAGGGGTGGGAAGCATAAGTCACCATAAGTCTTCAGAAGCCATGACTGGTTATGTCTTTATTTGAGGTCTTAAGTCTTTCATAATTATTTTTCTTTGCATTCATGTTGTCGTTTTATTCATTTTTGTTACATATCTCAGGGTATAATTCTTGACAGGCTTCTTCTGGGTCTTTTTTGTCATTTCTAAAGCTTATTAAAATTCCATTATATTCATGTACAATAATTGATTCTGCAATTCCTCAGTTGATGGTATTCACTCTTTTTCTTTGCTACCACAGAAAGTACAGTTATCAATATTTTTGTACATAAGACTTTTCCTTCTGTCTTAGAAACTCTTTGAATTGTATTACTAGTACCAGATCAAAGGTTATTCACTCTTTTGATTTTATTGTAGTCCCAGTCACTGGAAAATTTATCCAAACTCCAGAGTTACAGAAAAGATGATGGAAATGACAACAGAAAGAATAATTAAAATGTACCTAATGAACTACTTTGCCTGTTGGAAGAAGTGTTCTTAGGGTGCTACAACTTGGTCACAAGCTTCAAAGGTCCTTTAAGTAGAAAGGAAATAGGTTAGGGTGGTGCTGAACAGGTTGGGTTGAAATACCTACTCTAGCTTGAAAAGGAGAAGCAGAAGCTCCCAAACAGAGGCTTTTGCTATTGACACTGGTCAGTCAATCAAGAAATATTGACTAATAGATCACTAGAGTTTCAGGAACTACTCTAGCTCTAGATAGCTAACACAATTAAGTTTCGAATTTAGTACCTTATAAGCTTACCTGGACCCTAGGACTAAGAATACTTATTAACCTTTTCCCTAATACACTCACCCTGCCTGATTAGGCTCTTACTTTTTCCTTAGTTCCTCATCCTTTTGGAATTAGGCTTTTGGTCCTGAACCTCTAAGATCCATAGTTGGCAAGACTGACCAGCTGGCCCAGACACACTGGATTAATCCCATCCTTGTTTTTTGTTTTGTATTGTTTTAGCTCTGATTCACTAGCAGTCATTTACTTCAGTTTGAATTTGCCTGATTCTCAAATTTTCAAACCCCCTTTTGTTTGTCCCCAAAACATACTGATTGCTCTGAGTCTATTTAAAGCTCACAACAAATTGCCTTTGGGGAGTACTCATTTTTACTCATACAACTTCCTGATTTAGTTTTTGCCTTAAAAAAAGGGAGGGGGAAGAGGCAGCTAGGTGGCTCAGTGGACTGAGAGCCAGGTCTAGAAATGAGAGGTCCTGGGTTTAAATCTGGTCTCAGATACTTCCCAGCTGTGTGACCCTGGGCAATTCACTTAAACCCCATAGCCTAGCCCTTACTGATCTTCTGTTTTGGAACCAATACATAGTATAGATTTTAAGACAGAAGGTAAGAGTTGTTATTTTGTTTTGTTTTTTTTTCAAAAAAGGACATATGTATATGCAGATAGGGAAGGGATAATTCATTAGAGCATTCAAGGCTGAGAATTCATCAGTAGGTGTCAAATCATGTCTCAGGTCAAACAGTAATTGAACCAAATGCTTTATTAATAGCTGACTTGTCTCCTAAGCATAAATTGAGGACATTAACTATTTAATTTATAGACAACTGTGTTTTGTTCCTAGTCTCAGGCATGGTAGAGTTCAATGCTCTAACATTACAAACATCAGATAAAGACCATATAAATGTAGATAATTCCTCATAGAGGTGTAATAAATGCTCTTTTAGTAGGGTATTTATGGTAAGACTAGTGCCGGAACAGTTACACTAGGAAATAAGATTAGAAGGAGAGCTGGGATTTTCACTCCTCCCCCCTTACCCACTTTCTGTGCCTTTCAATTGATTTCAACAGCTCTTCAGAGAAGGTAAGTTACCAGCAGCTTCTAAGAAATTAATTTCACAATATAATATATCAAAAGGGGTTTTATTTAAAGGAAACAAGTTAGAGAGATGGGATAGGGCAGAGGGAAAATAAGGTTTCCTTAATCTATTACAAATTTCAATATAAGGAAATATGGTTGATTTGTCTTTAAGGGGAAATTGCTAATAACTTGGAAAGGGATCTTCAGAGCTACACCCCAACTTTTCTCATGGTTATATTATTGGTCAGGAATTTAGAGCAGTCGTCTGCTGGCTCCTCTCTCCCAGTTCAAGAGAGCAGAAGTGAAGTTTCATATGTTGACTTCCTTAACTGTGTCTCTGACCAAATTCTTCTCTGGGGTCTTCCCTTCCATCCTCGATGGACAGTCCTCCAAGCTTCCATTCCTTGCATCTGCTTGCAAGTCTCTGTTGTAGTAATCAGTTTCTCACATAGGGGATATTTGGAAAGTTTGCTTTGCTGTGCTGAAAGGCTGGTAATACAGTCTCTACTCAAGCTGAGAATTAATGCGCCAATTTGGTTCTGTTTTTACATAGATCTAAAACAATAGGTCATATTGGGCAGCTATAAGATGTTGTTTTTTAACAAAACTTTGCCTAGTTAGTACAATGGACATCCATAAAGTATGTGTATATATATGGTCAACCAAAGCATTTTTTTTGTTTTGAGAATAAATAATTTTATAAATTGTTTTGTAAACCTTAAAGTTTTTTTTTTATAAAAGTTTTATTTAATTAATTAATTTAGAATATTTCTCTATGGCTACATAATTCATGTTCTTTGACTTGCCTCCTCCCTTCCACCTCCCATAGCCAATGAGCAATGTCAGTGGGTTTTATATGTTTCATCGATCAAGACATTTTCATATTATTAATATTTGCAATAGAGTGATCATTTAGAGTCTATATCCCAGTCATATCCCCATTGAACCATGTGATCAAGCAATTATTTTTCTTCTGTATTTCTACTCCCACAGTTGATTCTCTGGGTGAGAATAGTGTTCTTTCTTGAAAATCCTTCAAAATTGTTTATTGCACTGGATTATTACACTGCTGTTAGTAGAGAAGTCTATTACATTCAATTATACCACAGTGTATCAGTCTGTGTACAATGTTCTCCTGGTTCTGTTCCCTTTGCTCTGTATCAATTTCTAGACGTCATTCTAGTTCACATGGAATTCCTACAGTTCATTATTCCTTTGAGCACAATAGCATTCCATTACCAATAGATACCACAATTTATTTAGCCATTTCCAATTAAAGAGCATCCCCTCATTTTCCAATTTTCTGCTACTGCAAAGAGCAAGGCTATAAATATTTTATACACATATTTTTTCCTATTATCTCACTGGGGTACAAACCCAGCAGTGCTTTGTTTGGATCAAAGGGGAGGCAGTCTTTTAAAGTCCTTTGGGTATAGTTCCAAATTGTTTTCCAGAATGGTTGGATCAATTCACAACTCCACCAGCAATGTATTATTGTCCCAATGTTGCCACATCCCCTCCAACATTTATTACTTTCCTTTGCTGTCATATTGGCCAATCTGCTAGGTGTGAGGTAGTACCTCAGAGTTGTTTTGATTTGCATTTCTCTAATTATAAGAGATTTAAAATAATTTTTCATGTGCTTATTGATAGTTTTGATTTCTTTATCTGAAAAGTGCCTATTCATGTCCCTTGCCCAATTATCAGTTGGGGAATGGCTAGATGTTTTTGTACAAGTGATTTATATCCTTGTAAACCTGAGTAATTAGAGCTTTCTCAGAGGTTTTTGTTATGAAGATTTTTTCCCCAATTTATTCCTTTCCTTCTGATTTTGGTTGCACTAGTTTTGTTTGTACAAACCCTTTTTAATTTAATGAAATAAAAAAATTATTCATTTTACATTTTGTTAATATTCTCTATCTCTTGCTTGGTCTTAAAATCTTTCTTTTCCCATAGATCTAATCGGTATACTATTCTGTGTTCACCTAATTTACTTATACTTTCCTTCTTTATATTTGTCATTCACCTATTCTGAATTCATCTTGGTATAGCATGTGAGATGTTGACCTAAACCTAATCTCTCCCATACTGCTTTCTAATTTTCCCAGCAGTTTTTGTAAAATAGTGGGTTTTTGTCCCAAAAGTTGGGTTCTTTGGGTTTATCATACACTAGCTTGTTGAGGTCATTTACCTCAAGTCTATTCCATTGATCTACCCTTCTGTCTCTTAGCCAGTACCATATTGTTTTGATAACTGCTGCTTTATAGTACAGTTTAAAATCCAGTACTCCTAGGCCCCCATCCTTCACATTTTTTCCATTATTTCTCTTGATATTCTTGATCTTTTGTTCTTCCAAATGAACTGTTATACTTTTTTCTAATTTGAGTAAAAAAGTTTTTTGACAGTTTGATAGGTATGGCACTAAATAAGTAAATTAATTTGGGTAGTATTGTCATTTTTATTATATTAGCTCATCCTCCCATTAGCAATTAATATTTTTACAAATATTTAGATCTAGTTTTAATTGTATGGAAAACGTTTTGTAGTTGTGTTCATATAGTTCCTGTGTTTGTATTGGCAAATAGATTGCTAAATATTTTATATTGTCTAGGGTAATTTTGAATGGGATTTCTCTTTCTAACTTTTGCTGCTGAGTTGTGTTGGAAATATATAGAAATGCTGATGACTTATGCGGGTTTATTTTGTATCCTGCTACTTTGCTAAAGTTCTTGATTATTTCTACTAGCTTTTTAGTTGATTCTCTAGGATTCTTTAAGTGGATCATCATATCATCTGCAAAGAGTGACAGCCTGGTCTCCTCATTGCCTACTTTATCCCTTCAATTCATTTTTCTTCTCTAATTGCTACTGTTAGTGTTTCTAGTACAATATTAAATAATAGAGGTGATAGTGGGCATCCTTGCTTCACTCCTGATCATATTGTGAAGGTTTCTAATTTATCCCCATTGCAGATGATGTTTGCTGATAGTTTTAAATATATAATGTTTATCATTTTAAAGAAAGATTCATCTATTCCTATGCTTTCTAATGTTTTTCAATAGGAATGTATTGTATTTTGTCAAAGGCTTTTCCTGCATCTATTGTGATAATCGTGATTTTTGTTGGTTTGCTTGTTGATACGGTCAAATATGTGGATAGTTTTCCTAATATTAAACCATCCTTGCATTCCTGGTGTAAATCCAACCTGATCATAGTGAATAAGCCTCATGATCACTTGCTGGAGTCTTTTTGCTAGTACTCTATTAAGATTTATGCATCTATGTTCATTAAGGAGATTGGTCTGCAGTTTTCTTTCTCTGTTTTTGATCTGTCTGGTTTTGGAATCAGTACCATATTTCTGCAATAAAAGGAATTTGGTAAAACTCCTTTTTTGCTTATTTTGTCAAACAGTTTGCCTAATATTGGGATTAGTCATTCTTTCAATGTTTGATAGAATTCACTTGTGAATCCATTTGGCCCTAGGGATTTTTCCTTAGGGAGTTCCTTGATGGCTTGTTCAATTTCTTTTTCTGGTATTGTTTAAGTATTCTATTCTTCTGTTTATCTAGGCAATTTTTATTTTTGTAAATATTCATCCATTTCACTTAGATTGGCATATTCATTGCCATATAATTGGGCAAAATAGTTCTTAATAATTACCTTAATTTCCTCTTCATTAGAGGTGAGGTTACTCTTTTCATCTTTGATACTGTTATTTGGTTTTCTTCTTTCTTTTTTTATTAGATTAACCAGTACTTTATCTATTTTATTTGTTTTTTTTTCAAAGTACCAGCTCCTACTCTTATTTATTAGTTCAATACTTCTTTTGCTTTCAATTTTATTAATTTCCCCTTTAATTTTTATTATTTACAATTTTAGTGTTAATTTGGGGGTTTTTAATTTGTTCTCTTTCTAGTTTTTATAAATTGCATGGGAAATCCATTGACCTCTTCCCTCTCTAATTTTGTTGATATATGCACTGCTGGATATAAATTTTACCCTGAGTATGTCTTAGGCTATATCCCATATATTTTAGTAAGTTGTTTCCTCATTGTCATTCTTGTCAATGAAATCTGTAATTGTTTCTTTAATTTGTTCTTTGACCAACCAGTTTTGAAGGATTAGATTATTTAATTTTCGATTAGTTTTAAATCTACCTTTCCACAAGCCCTCATTGATTATGATTTTTATTGTATTATGGTCTGAAAAATTGTGTTTATTATTTCTTTTTTCCTACATTCCCTTGCAATATTTTTATGACCTAGTACATGGTCAGTCTTTGTATATGTGCCATGTGCTGCTGAAAAGAAGGTATATTCCTTTTTATTCCTATTTATTTTTCTCCAGATATTCATTAGTTCTTATTTTTCTAACATTTCATTAACTTCCCTTACTTCTTTCTTATTTATTTTTTGCTTTGATTTATCTAGTTCTGATAGAGAATGATTAAGGTTCCCCCACTAGTATGGTTTACTATCTATTTCCTCCTTAAGCTCCTTTAGTTTCTCCTTTAGAGATATGAATGCTATACCATTTGGTGCATATATGTTGAATATTGATATTCCTTCATTATTTAGACTACATTTCACCAAGATGTAATTACCTTCCTTATCTCTTTTAATGAGATCTGTTTTTGTTTTAGCTTTGCCTGAGATCATGATTGCCACTCCTACCTTCTTTGTCTCCATTGTAGCCCAATAAATTTTGCTCTGCCCTTTTACCTTTACTCTCTGTATTTCTACCTGCCTTAAGTGTGTTTCTTGTAGACAACATATGGTAGGATTCAGGTTTTTAATCCATTCTGCTATCTGTTTCCTTTTTATTGTTGAGTTCATCCCATTCAAATGCACAGTTATGTTAAATGTCTGTATATTTCCCTCCATTTTGACTTTCTCCTTAGATTCTGCCTTTTCTCTTATCCTCCCCTCTAACTTTTTGCTTTTAGTCAGTTTCCTCCCTTTCCCTTCCCAAATGTTGCTCCCCTTCCATGAACCTCCCCTCTTATTGATTTCCTTCTTACTATAGTGCCTTTTGAGTGACCCCCTCACTTGAATTGATCCCCTCCTCTCCAGCGCATTTATTACCCTTTTACTTCTCTATAGAGCATGATATAATTCTCTGCCCCCATGGATTTAATTGTTCTTCCCTCTTTGAGTCAATTTCAATGAGCATGATATTTAAGTATTACCTGTCTCCAACCTCTTTCACCCTTCCATTGTATTGGTCTTCTACCTCCTCCCCCCATGCTCTTCTTCATGAAATGTAAATTTACCCTATTTTATCTCTTTTCTCATTTCTTCTATCATTATCCACTCCCCCCAGTTATATATATATATATATATATATATATATATATTTTTTTTTTTTGACATTTCATCCTATACAGTTTGTCACTGTTTCCTCTATGTATACTTCTTCTAGGTACTGTATAATTAGATTTTTCTCCCCAGGACTCCAAATCCTAGCTCCCCATGTTCCTTATCACATTAAATGCTAATGTAGGGGGATATAAGATTTGTGTAGCTCCTCTCCCCTCTTTCTTTTCACCTGATCATGGCTGGTAAAGTGGTCTTTATGCTAGCCAGAAGAAGCTATACACATGGGTTTACTTTTTGTTAGAAAATTATGTTTAAATTCTATTTCTTTCTACTTCAAGTGATTATTAATAAAATTTATAAAAATAATACTTGGGGTTATTGGATATTGATTTAAATCTTACACTACCCTGATGATAATAACAATTTTGAAGCATTACCAATATCATTTTTTTTCTCATAGGAATTCAAATCATTTGAAGGTATTGGGTCCATTAAATTTTTCCCCCTTTCTTGATTATCTTTTGATGATTCTCTTAGGTTTGTGTTTGGGCATCAAAATTTCTATTTAAGTCAGGTCTTTTCTTTAGGAATGCTTGGATGTCTTCTGTTTTGTTAAATGATCATACTTTCCCCTACAAGAATATAATCAATTTTACTGGGTAGTTGATTGTTGGTAGTAAACCTAGTTCCCTTGCTTTCTGGAATATCATTTTCCATGCCTCCCAGTCCTTCAGTGTTGATGCAGCC
Source organism: Monodelphis domestica (assembly GCF_027887165.1). Classification (NCBI taxonomy): domain Eukaryota; kingdom Metazoa; phylum Chordata; class Mammalia; order Didelphimorphia; family Didelphidae; genus Monodelphis; species Monodelphis domestica. The sequence continues at coordinate 394,691,620 of NC_077229.1, forward strand.
AGGTCCTGTGGTATCCTAACTGTGGCTCCATGATGTCTGAATTGTTTCTTTTTAGCAGCTTGTAATATCTTTTCCTTGGTCTGGAAGTTCTTGAACTTGGCTATAACATTCCTGGTCATTTTCAGTTGGGGATTGAAATAGAATAAATAAATGGAGTGGAAATTATTACTTATTGAAATAAAAAAGTAAACTGACACAAAACTGTTTCTTCTGCAATGACTGCTGTTCTCTGGCTTTGACTAGAGAGGGCTGCTAAGGGAACCTGAGACTGCTTATTAGTAATGGAGGTACGAATGAGAAATGCTGAGGGATGCCACACAGGGATACTGCCGTACAGGGATGCTGGTTCACAGGGAACTTGCTCTAGGGTCTGCTCTGGGGTTTGTCTAATGATATCTACTGATGGCTGATGGATCAATCTATTTCCTAACCTCCTTCCTTCCTCACCCTCTCCCTTAACCACCCTCTTCTGGAAGCCTTTGGCTTCCTCCCCCACCCCACCCCCAGTGGACTATAAAATACTCTAGGTTTCTTTCTCAGGTAAGGGGTTTATTATGATAACAGGATGGGAAACTGAGGTGAGAGATATGAGGATTTTGCTAAACTACAAGGATAATTTTAGGAGGGTTTGAGGAAGTATTCCAGTCACAAACTGTGACTATAAGACAGTTAAGGAGACAGAGGACAACAGCAGTTCAAAATCTTCTTTCTTCTTCTTCACAAAATCATCCTGGCTTGTCTCCTTTCTCAGCTTCAACCCCAGAGAAAAACAAAGTTCAAAGTCTCAGTTTCTCCTGACCAGCTCAACTCTTAAATAAACCACCAACTCAAAAGCTAAGTTTCTCCTCTTGCCATCTACAACTGTTGTTAAGATTAAAATTAGTTTCTCTGCTAAAAGTATTATATTTTATGAGGTTCATTAAAGATTATTAGAATTAAAAAATAAAGAAAATACAAAATAAGAAAGCACATGCCTAGGAGGGCTGAAAGCCCATTCAATTTCACTTACTCTACATCTTGAGAGATGTGTGTGCTTAGAAGTGGAAGCAGGAAGCAGGGAGAGAGAGTAAGCGGTACAGTCAGTTTAAATACCCCTTTTGCTCTCAGCCCAGATGAGGACCTCCAGTGAGATTTCAGGGAATTTTGGGAATTAAAGTCTGGGGTACAAATCTCCATTTTTACACTGTACAAAGCCAGAGAACCCCAAAAAACCAAATCAACCCTACAAGGGTCTTTCAGCCAGCTTTTTCAACCTCCAGAGAGAGAAAGTGACTCCAAGTCCCCTCTCTCTATCACCTCAAACTACCAACTACTGGGAACATTCCATTTGGAACCCTGGTTCTTACATCTTGGTTTACAAGTTCTCTCAGTTTCTCTCCATGCCTCTACCACAGAATTTAATACAGGAAGGATTTGTGGATTCTTTCAATCTTTACTGTACCCCCTTATTCAAGAATATCAGGGTAGTTTCCTTGGATAATTCCCTGTAGAATGATGTCCAGCCTTTTTTTTTGTCATAATTTTCCAGTAGTCCAATGATTCTTAATTGTCTTCTGAATCTATTTTCAACATCTGTTATTTTATCAATGAGGTGTTTCATATTTTCCTCAATTTTTTCATTCTTTTGGTTTTGCTTTGTAGACTCTTGCTGCCTTATGAAGTCATTTGCTTCTAGTTCTTTGATTCTAATTTTTAAGGAATGAATTTCATCCCTGGTTTTTTGATCATTCTTTTCTTTTTGAATTGTTTTTCTTTGTAGGTCATCTTTAACTTTCTTTACCTCATTTTCAAACTGGTCAGTTCTGACTTTCAAGACACTATTTTCTTGTTTTAGTTCATATGCCTGTTTCCAGATGACCTATTTTGCTTTTTAAGTTCTTTTCCCAATTTTTTTCAGCTTCTCTTAATTGTTTTTTGAATTGTGTTTTGAGTTCTTTCAAAGCCTTTGTCCAATTTGCTGGAGTTCATGAGGTTTTATTTGCTGTTCCTTGGTCCTATTCTATTACATTTGTTCTTTGTTCATTACCTGAATAGAAGCTGTCAATTGTAATTTCTTTTTTCTTTTTCTTTTGTTTACTCATATTTTTCTTCCTTATTTCTCCCCAGTAATTGACTATATTCTTACTCTTCTGTTTAATTGCTGGATCTGTGGGTTTGGGCTATTCTGTCCTGAAGGGGATTCTTATCTGCTCTTCTGACTAACTGGATTAGACTAAGGTTGCTGGCCTATTGTATTGATTAGCCCTGAGGCCAGAGCTAACTGCCAGAAGAAGCCTAAGATGAAGGTGAAAGTGTGGAGACTGAAGGTCAGGTAAATTTGTCCTTCTCTCCTACCCCTTTGTCAGTCACCTCTCTGCAAGTTGTCTGGTCAGAGCCTAAGTCTCCATCCCTGGCACTGATGTATTCTGTTGCAGTTACAAGGCTTTACCCTGAGATCCCAGTCAGCAGGATTCTTATTGTAGGTCTGAGCACATTAGGTAGGGGGAGGGGTGTTGGAAATTGGGCTTTCTTGTCCTCTGAAGGCTTCTTGTCTGCATTATTGCTAGATTAGATTAAGCCTGGCCATGCTATTCTGGTGGACCTGCATGTGCCCTGAAGCCAAAACCTTCAGAGGCAGAAATATGCCCATGCTGGAGGAGTAGTGGCTGAAGCCCATGCAACCAAGCTGTTCTCTCTTCCCCTCTCCTCCAGCTGCTTCCCTACCAGCGATGGCCAGAGTGCCCTGTGCAGCAGCAGCAAGGCACTACCTCCGGGCTAGAGCTCTCACCCTGAGAACCCAGCAACCACCAGCTACCACAAAAGTCTCAAGACAGTAGGTTGGGGAGAGATCTGGGGACCTTCCTTCTTTCTTTTCCTTAAACCTGAGGATTCAAACTTCTCTGGGTATCTTTGATGTTGAATAGAGCAGGAAGGTCCCCTGACTCTGCCTTGTTGTTGAATTTGTTTTTGTGTCCCCCTTGAAGAGCTTTGTTTTTGATTGGTGTGGAAGGGTTTTCACAGAGGACTTGAATTTTGCTTCTAAGCCACCATCTTGTCTCCAAGAATTTGAAAGCAAAATATTTAGTCCATTGACTTATTTCTTCTATGAACTTAGGGGGTCAGGTTATATTTGACCTGAGTCCCTTTGACTAGAGAAATTTCTCTATGAAAATATTTCCATTTGCTAATACTAAAAAAAGGAGTAGTGAGGAACATTGACTAAGAGTCAAGTGAGGCTAAGGATTAGGTAATATAAATATATCTGGTAGGAAATTCTTGCTTAGTTATTTACAACTGCATTTTAAGGAAATCATAATCTACTCTGCCTGCAGGAAATATAATAAAATAGATATTTTCATGAGCTCTATGTATGAAACTGCATAGTACCACAACCACCTCTACTGGCTAGGTAAGAGTCTACATTTTTGTAAGCACATAGAAAGTTTCAGGAACAAAAATTCTCATATTTCTTCTGAAAAATAATAAAAGATATATACTGTTACTGCATACTGGTCCATATTTGTCTCTGAGAAATGAAGTATGATGTTTAAATCACTCAACCTGTTGGGAAGGGAGAGTATGTGCCTCCCTCCCAGATGTTGACAGCAATCATTTTATTATCCATTGAAGAATAAAAGGAAAAATTGACCCCTCTTCTTTATGTTCCCTGTGAAGAACTGAAAACCAACCACCATATGTATTTATTTTACTCTTGACAGAAGTCTATTTTTTCATGAGGTCTCAATTTTTATGGGAGCTGGATTTTGAGATTTGCCCATTCATTTAAAGCAGATGGCATATTTAAGAGGAATTGATTTAAGATAGGCTGATACTTAAATCCTTCTATAACAAATCAGACAGCCCTTTCTTTCAAACTAAGTGCTGTTGGCAGCTAAGGCTAACTTACTCCAAGTACACAATTCACAAAGGACTTAGGATTAATGATTTCAAATATTTAGGAAGGTTCGGTTTTTCCACATTTGAGTTTGCTTTTATGTGTTCCTTAAATAACAGATTAAACTTTATTTTCCTTGTGAACATTAGAAAATATATTTTGAACAATTCCTTTTTTAAAAAAAATTCTCATAATTGCTGTTAATATTATCAAGTCATTAATGATCTGAAATAAAATTATTCCCTAAAGTGTGAAATGTTTGAAATTCTATCTATCTATCTATCTATCTATCTATCTATCTATCCATCCATTCCTCTTTTTATCCAGAATGGCATACTGGATAGAGTCAGAAATATCTGGCAGAATTCAACTCTCACCTCAGCTTCCTACTAGCAAAATAGTCATAGGGGAGTTGTTTAGTCTCTCTATATCTTATGCAATATTTTAAGTTTATACATTGAAGAGCAGTTGCAAACTGTAAGTTGAGAGTTCCCAAATAGATGGAATTATACATTCTTAATGTATTGGCATATAGTTGTCACTACAATCAACAAGAATAAGAAATTAGTGTTTTAATGATAAAGTTACACAACCAATTGTTGTGTAGATAATGTCATCAATTTCATTATAAATAATATAGACAGCATGTAAGGAAGAGACTATTAAATTGAGTTAAAAGATTGAGTTTAAGATTCATGTCTGTTGCTAATTAGACTGATGGGTGGCTAGTAACTTCCTTTTTCTGTTTTATTTTCCTCATATTTAAAATGTGAAATTTTGAATCAATTTTTTTGAAAACTCTCCCCTTCCCTAAATTCTATAGTTCTACTTCTATGTTAACTTACAATGAGAAATTCTTATCAGAGTTGTCAAGTTCTGCCTTTGTTGCTTATCCTGATATTTTTAATCTCATCCAATAACTCTAGAATCCATGATTTCATTAGTATCAAGATTCTTTCTTCTGATAAAAAAAATTATAACCCATTACAAGACATAGTCTTCATGAGTTATGACTGAATAATTATTGTCAGGTAGTCAACATGAGTGATGAAGCTCATTTCACTTAGGCTAGTTCTGAGAAGACAAACACACCACCCAGCCACTGCTAAACCCAGAATTCATACCATATCACATTGATGGCACTTACCAGAACCTTTTTCTCTGGTGGAGTTTTCAAAATTGTGGGATGTCTTTGCCATGGGGATATAATAGAGTAGAATTCTCAGTCTAAGCTTTTGATGAGATCAACATTCCTATTCCAAACTCTTGCCTCCTTTTCATTACAACTAAACAAAACAAAATCCTAGATATAACCTTTGGAACATAGTGATATATATTTGTTATACTCATCTATATGAATATATATGTACATATACTCATATGTGCACATAATTTTTATTTTTGCACATATGTTCACATATACTCAAATATATGGATATATCATATAAAGTTATTATAATTACATTTTATATATAATAAATATAAATAATTTATATAATATAACATAATTAAAATATTATATATCAATGTGTACATATATATGCCTACATAAATATGTATCTATATACATAGTGATAGAAATACATACCACTTCACAACACACAACTTTCAGAAACTTCACCAGAGTTTTGGATGTCACCAGCTCCCAATAATCTTGGAGGCTTTAAAGTTAGTAAATAAACAATGAAATTGAGCCTAATACAGACATATCCATTAATTTTGTAATTGACTATATAATTAATTGATTACATGATTAATTGACAATGGCCATGGCCTAAAACATGTTTATATAATTTCATTAAGGGAAGGATGCTTTTTCTCACAATCATTTTAAAATATCACAGTATTATAGCATGTTAGTATTAGAGGGTCCTTAAAAATTATCCAGTCCAACTATCCCATTTTCTAGACAAGTTGAATGGAACCCAGAGAATTAAAATCTCACGTCCACAAGAAAGAAACAGATCCAGTTTGCAAACTCAGGTCTCTCTAGATTTCCCAGTCCAGTGCTTTCCTCCCTATAATACTCCATTTGTGTATACTTAAATTGAATATGGAATAGCACCTATGGAAAAAACAGTGTTCTTGAAATTAAGACAGATTTTTAAAGTCCCCTTTTTCTTTCTTTTTAACATTTTCTCTCAATTATATGTAAAAACAGTTCTTAACATTTATTTAAAAAAAATTCAGTTCCAGATTCTCTCTCTCCTTTCCCTTCCCCCTCCTTGAGAAGGTAAGCAATCCTATATAGATTTTTTTTTATGTCCAATGAAATTCCTTTTTTCTTGTGGAATCTTCACAAAGCTTTTTGTGAGTGAAATCTCTATGCTGTGTGAGGTGCTCAACTGACTCTCAGGGTCTGCTCCCCTCTGTCTGTACCATTACAATAATTGCCTTTTGGTTATTCTCTCTGTCTTACCTTCCCCCAATCCAGATCTCCTTCTATTTGATCTTCAAATTAATTTTACTAAATTATAGGACTGACCATGTCATCACCATTCCATTCCATAAACTCCACTGGTTCTCTATCACCTCCAAGAGAAAATATAAACTCCTTTGTTGCTTAAAGCCTTTCATCAGCTATCCCCCTCTGACCTTTCTAGACTTCTCAACACTTTATTTCACCACCCGTGATGTAACACCTACCCCCACCCCCACACACACAGTTTGAAATCCTGCTACACTAGTCTCCTTTCTATTCCTTTCAGAGGATAATTCATCTCTTAACAATGCATTTTTGCTGGTTGTCTCCTATGCCTGCATTTTTCTCCTTTCTCATTTTCTCTTCCTGACTTCTCCTACCTCATTTTCTCTTCCTGACTTCTTTGGTTTCTTCAGGTACTAGTGAAATACACTTCCTTTAATATTTTAATATTCCTTTTTTTTGTTGATCCATCTGTAATTCATCCTTTATCTTATTTCTGCATTAGACTGTAAGCTTTATTTCTACATTAGACTGTAAGCTACTGGAGAGCAGGGATTTTATACATATATATATATATATTTTTCTTTTTTTGCCTTTCTTCACACCCAAGTACTTAGGTACTAAACAAATATTTGTTCGTATGATTTGACTAAAACAAAAGATTGGAATAGCATTATCAAAAACAAAATTCTTTAAAGCAAACTTTTCTTTCTTAAAGGAAAAATAATAATTTGTACTGAGGTAGCACTAAAGAGCATTTGGAGCGCTGGTTTAGGAATTAGATGGCTTGAGTTCTAATCCTGTTTTGGAATACTCCATGTCATTTTTAAAAAGCTAATTATACTTCCAGGACCCAAGTTTCATTTTTGAAATAAAATAGTTGGAGGACCAATGGAGGCCCAATACTAGGAGTATGCAATGCAATCTAGTTTCCACTGAAGAAGTAATGTAGATAAATTGGAGTTGTGAGGAGAAGGATGTGATAAGATAATTTATTTGGTGTCTACAAAATATCTTTTTTTCTGTTCTTTCATTTAAATTTATTTATTTATTTAACTTGGGAGGGGAATTTTGTTTAATTAGTTAATTTAGAATATTTTTCCATGATTACAAGATTCATGTTCTTTTCCTCCTCTGTCTCCAGCTCCCTCCTATAGCTGACATGCAATTTCACTAGCTTTTACATGTGTCATTGATCAGGACCTGTTCCATATTATTGGTATTTGCACTAGGGTGATCATTTAGAGTCTATATCCCCAATCATATCCCCACCGACCCATGTGATCAAGCAATTGTTTTTCTTTTGTGTTTCTACTCCCACAGTTCTTTCTCTGAATATGGCTAGCATTCTTTCTCATAAGTCCTTTAGAATTGTTCTGAATCATTGCATTGCTGCTAGTAGAGAAGACCATTACATTTGATTGTACCACAGTGTATCAGTCTCTGTGTAAAATGTTCTCCTGGTTCTGCTCCTTTCACTCCTCATCAATTCCTGGAGGTCGTTCCACTTCACATGGAATTCCTCCACTTCATTATTCTTTTGAGCACAATAGTATTCCATCACCAATATATACCACAATTTGTTCAGCCATTCCTCAATTGAAAGGCATCCCCTCATTTTCCAATTTTTTTTTTTTTGCCACCACAAAGAGCACAGTTATGAATATTCTTATACAAGTCTTTTTCCTTATTATCTCTTTATGGTACAAACCCAGCAGTGGTGTGGCTGGATCAAAGGGCAGGCAGTCCTTTAGTGCCTTTTGGGCATAGTTCCAAATTGCCTTCCAGAATGGTTGGATCAATTCACAACTCCACAAGCAATGTATTATTTTCCCAACTTTGCCACATCCCCTCCAACATTTATTACTTTCCTTTGCTGTCATGTTAGCTAATCTGCTATGTGTGAGGTGATACTTCAGAGTTGTTTTGATTTGCATTTCTCTGATTATAAGAGGTTTAGAACACTTTTCATGTGATTATTAATATTTTTGATTTCTTTATCTGAAAATTCCCTATTTGTATCCCTTGCCCAATTATCAATTGGGGAACGGATTAATTTTTTGTACAATTGATATTTATCTCCCTATAAATTTGAGTGATTAGGCCTCTGTCAGAGGTTTTTGTTATATTTTTTTCCAATTTCTTGCTTCCTTTCTAATTTTCCTTGCATTGATTTTGTTTGTACAAAAAAACTTTTAATTTAATGTAATCAAAAATATTTATTTTACATTTTATAATTTTTTCTAGCTCTTGCTTGGTCTTAAAATCTTTCCTTCCCCAAAGAACTGACAAGTATACTATTCTGTGTTCACCTGATTTACTTATAGTTTCCTTCTTTATTTTCAAGTCATTCATCTATTCTGAGTTTATCTTGGTGTAGGGAGTGAGATGTTGATCTAAACCTAATCTCTCCCATACTGTTTTCCAATTTTCCCAGAAGTTTTTGTCAAATAATGGATTTTTGCCCCCAAAGCTGGGATATTTGGGTTTATCATAGATTGTCTTGCTGAGGTCACTTACCCCAAGTTTATTCCATTGATCCTTCCTTTTATCTCTTAGCCAGTACCATATTGTTTTGATGACCAATGCTTTATAGTACAGTTTAAGTACTGCTAGGTCACCTTCCTTTACATTTTTTCATTTGTTTTCCATTGTTTCCCTTGATATTCTTGATCTTTTGTTCTTCCAAATGAACTTTGTTATGGTGTTTCTCTAATTCAGTAAAAAAAGTTTCTTGGAAGTTTGATGGGTATGACACTAAATAAGTAAATTAATTTGGGTAGGATTGTCATTTTTATTATGTTAGCTCATCCTACCCATGAGCAATCAATGTTTTTCCAATTGTTTAGATCTAGTTTTAGCTGTGTGGAAAGTGTTTTGTAGTTGTGTTCATATAGTTCCTGTGTTTGTCTCGACAAATAGATTCCTAAGTATTTTATATTGTCTAGAGTTATTTTAAATGAAATTTCTCTAACTCTTGCTTCTGTGATGTATTGGAGATATATAGAAATGCTGATGATTTATGTGGGTTTATTTTGTATCCTACTACTTTGCTAAAGTTGTTGATTATTTCCACTAGTTTTTTATTTGATTCTCTCAGATTCTTTAAGTAGACTATCATATCATCTGCAAAGGGTGATAGCTTGGTCTCCTCAATGCCTATTTTAATACCTTCAATTTCTTTTTCTTCTCTAATTGCTACAGTTAGTGTTTCTAGTACAATGTTAAATAATAGAGGTGATAATGGGCATCCTTGTTTCACTCCTGATCTTATTGGTAAGGCTTCTAGTTTATCCCCTTTGCAGATGATGTTTGCTGATGGTTTTAGATAGATACTGTTTATTATTTTTAGGAAAGGCCCTTCTATTCCTATGCTTTCTAGCATTTTCAATAGGAATGTGTGTTGTATTTTGTCAAAGACTTTTTCTGCATCTATTGAGATATTCATGTGATTTTTGTTGGTTTGCTTGTTGATATGGTCAATTATGTGGATGGTTTTTCTAATATTAAAACATTCTTGCATTCCTGGTATAAATCACACCTGATCATAATGAATAGGCATCATGATCAGACTTGATGGAGTCTTTTTGCTAGTATTCTATTTAAGACTTATGCATCTATGTACATTAAGGGAATTGGTCTGTAGTTTTCTTTCTTTGTTATTGACCTGCCTGGCTTTGGAATCAGTGCCATATTCCACAAAATATCTTTTAACTCTCTTCTCTGAAGAAAACCCAGGGATGACTTCCCTTCCTTAGGTCAATATGGAAGGTTCTTAGAGATACTCTCTCTCTCTCTCTCTCTCTCTCTCTCTCTCTCTCTCTCTCTCTCCCCCTTTATATATATATATATGTTATTTATTTGTGTTTGATAATATGAAAATAAGGATTAATAACATGGAAAGCCTTTAACTAACAGGGAACTAACTTTTTACCCACCCTCCATGTCAGTCTCATGACAGAGCCTTCATTTCTTCCATCTACATTAAAACTATTTAGGAATGACTAAAAACACTCCCAAAATGCTATCTGACTCTAAATCTACCTAAAATCCTTATTTAATTAACCTAATTAGATAAAGAGATTCTCCAAACACATATAAATTCAGTCAAGATGGCAGCTGCTAACTGACAATCTGGTAACCCTGGTATTGCCCAGAGACCAGACAAACAGCTTTAATCTTTCTCCTTCTCCAAAACTGTTATCCAGCAAAGCAGACCTATCAGCTTCTTCTTAAAGATGATATCTCTCAATCAGGGAAGTAAAACCCCCCTTCAGATGGGATGCAGAGGTCTCTCTTCCCTTCCACCAGCCAAAAGTAAAGTGTATGATGTCTGTTTCCAACAGCAGCCAGAGAAAGCCACTGAAGCCCAGTGATTGAGTGCCCCAGTAAGAGGATCTCACCAACTGCCCAGAATCTGTTCCTGTGCTCTCCCTTCCAAATTCTGGTCTCAGGCACTGCTCTCTACTTTGCTTGTACCCTCAGAAATCTCTTTATCAAATAGCTTATTTTATTCAATATCTTAATCAATATCCTAGTTTCCTCACTACACCACCAGCTAGGACTCTAACCAAGGCTTGAAAAGGGAAAAATACTGAACAGTAACAGGGGAATCTAAGGAGCACAGTGGGTCATCCTTCTAGTCTAAGCTCATTAGTTCAATCCATAAGCAACTCAGTAGAATAGGAACTATGGAATAGGGGTGGGTATGTGTAATGGACTTGGGCACTGAATAAGAAATAGTACTGTTTCTTTGATATGGAGATTCTGTCCTCTAGCTCTGTTTAAGCATAGGTCAAGTAGGTTTGTTGCTCCCACCCCAGAGTAGGATCTTTCACTCAGTCATTTAGCTTAGAACTGGAATAGGCTATAATAGTAGTGATTTTTCTCTGACTAAAACAGTATTGTAGACTTGGCCCCTAGGATCAGAGCAAGTGTAAGTAGGCAGTCCAACTGATCCAGCCCTACAGAGTGCTCCAGCTACCTAACAAGGGCTGAGGCCAGAAAGTGTCTTCTGGACCACTACAGAAGGATAAGTTTACAATTATTTTGCCCAGAGCTAAACTAGGGTCTAGAATCTTGAAAGACCACAAAGGCAACACTTAGATTGAATAGGACCCATTGAAAATTTCCTGTTGCTCCTTTGATCCTTGAAGAACACAGTACACAATATCACACAAAAAGTAGTGACAGAATATTCTATATAAAAATCAAAACACAGATATCGTTTTGACTCCTAAATCAAAGAGATAAAAGGAAAAGAGAAAAAAAACCCCAAAAACTATAGGTCAATTCCATCATTGCTATTGATATAAAAATTTTTAAGTGAAATGTGAACAAGATTATAGCAATATAATACAAAGATCATATATCATAATCATATTTAATTAATACCAATAATGCAGAACTTGTTTAAAATTTAGAATACTATTACCATAATTGACCTTACTAATAATTAATTGTAACAAAAAATAAAGAAAAAAAGTTCTTTTTGCAAAATGCAACATCCATTCCTATTAATGGAAAGCACAGGAATAAATGATGCTTTTCTTAAAATGGTAAGTACAATTTCTCTAAAGCCAAGAGAAAGCATTATTTGTAATGATGATAAACTAGAGACATTTCCAATTATATTGGAGTGAAACAAGTGTGCCATCTCTCACCATTATTATTCAGTATAATATAAACATATTAGAAATATTAGCTATAGCAATCAGACAAGAAAAATAAATTGAAGGAATAAAAACAGACAATGCAGAAACAAAATTATAACTTTTCGTAGATGATATGATGGTATACCTCGAGAACCCTTGAGAATCAACTGAAGAAGTAGCTGAAACAATAACTTTACCAAAGTTTCAGGATATAAAGCAAATCCACACAAATAATTAAAATTTCTGTATATTACCAATAAAATCTATACAGAGTTGAAACAAGTGATTGAAGCAAAATCCATTATGGTTTAGTTGTACTCAGAAAAAACACAGGAGTATCAGATATGAATTACAAAAAAGCAAGTATATATATATATATATATATAAATAAGTATATGACAATGGTGATAAAACTATGATATTAAGGGACTTCAATGTACTCATTTTAGAGCTTGAAAATTGAATGAAAAAAACAATAAAGTATATAAAAACTGAAATATATATTTTTTAACGTTTGATATAATGGAAAGGAATAAATGGAATATACATATAACCTAACTATGCAGAATACTTACAAAAACAAATACAGAGTAGTAGAAATATTAAAAAATCTTTTATGAAATCTGCAACAAAAATTATATTTTCAAAAGCCTTTGAAGAAAGGATTAAAATAGACTGGACATAGACTTGGAAAATTTTGGGGTTTGAAAAATATCATAGAAGTGATGGACAATTTCATTAATGCTGATGATGACAATGAGACAACATATTAACATTTTTGGGAGTGTAAACCTCAAAATTTCTCAGACTTATGAATATTAGGGGTTTCCTCCATTGGGAATCTTCTACTTAAAAAAAATCCCCTAGCAGATAGTGAGAATTCTACTTGAATGTGAGGGCTCCTTGCCTTGGGAATATCCCTACTCCACCCTACTTAGGACTGCTTTAGGACAGAGAGCTCCTTGAGAACAATGAAAAGTGCTTATGGAAAGGACAGGAAGTTCTTTGAGTCATGACTGTTTTAGAATTGATACAATGGGATACTAAGTACCTATAAAGGTGGGGCAACTTGTAAACTACTTAAACCTAAAAGGGTGATAACTTATTCAGAGGTTTTTCTTAATGAAATTTGTCGACACAGCAGCATTTTTTTCCTGACTTACTAAAGAGATTAAAACTACTCAGCTGTGAATTCAAAATGGGCGGTTCTTTAGAAACATCTACAGTGATTGGTAGATGTAAGGACTTAGGGGAGGTGACATAGGAGATTTTGCCCTTAAAAATAAGAGCTCAGAGAAGAGCTGGAGCTGATTCTGAGGGAGCTCATTTTGAGAAGACTCATTCTAAGGATCTCGATTTCTGACTCTCATTCTGAAGGAGAGCTCCTTGAGGAGCTCCTCTGAGGGCCTCTGTCCCTCTGGGGTAGGAGCTCTGGAGGCTCTTGAGAGAGGCCCTTTGAAACAATCTCTGGCTGGAAGACTCTTTGAGGAAGGACGCTGGCCTGGTGTTACTAGAATCCTTGTTTACTCAGACCTTGTGGTGAGTGTTAAAAAAACTGACTGATTTCTCTTTTGAGACTCAGGTCTGGGCCGTGTTGGCTTGAGGCCCTTCATACTTATTCCTTTCTTACTCTCTCTCTTTCTTTAATTACTCGTATTGTTAATTAAAATCTCTATAAAACCCAATTGACTTGGGTATTTGAATAATTGGGAATATTTCCCTGGCGACCACCTTATATTTGATTTAAAAACCCAAGACACTGTAGTGAAACATATTTCTGCGGTCAAATTTACTCACCCTCTCTTATATCTATCACAATTTATATCTTCCACTATTTTAATCACTTTTAAGACCTCAACCATTTTAAATCTCACAGGAGATAGTCAAAGCAATGCTTCAAGGAAAATGCCTATCTTTAAACACTTTAATCAATAAGAGAGAAAAAAGAACTGACTAATTTGACATAAAACTTTTAAAATACAGAAAGAAAACAAAATTAAAATGTTTAATATCAAAGAAGACATTAACAAAATTGAAAGAAAAAAACATATACTCAATCAACTTCAAACTGTTTTTAAGCAATAAAATAAACCATTTCCCAATTTGATGAGAAAAAAAGGAAAAAGAAATTATTAGCAAAAAGTGAAACAAAATTCACAAATGATGGTAAAATGGAAGGTACTTTTAGAAACTATTTTACCAAGCTATGAATCAATATAGCTAATTTAAATTGAATAGAGAAACAATTACAAAAATATAAAACCATTTAGCTTAGTGGTTTGCATATGAAAAATACATATTCTGATATGAATGAAATACCTAGATTAACAGAGCAAGAAACAGAATTTTATAACATAATCTCAGAATTTAAACCAGAAATTAAATAAGCCATTAATGAATACCCAAAATGGAGAGGGGGGGGAAGACCAGGGATTAACACATGAATTCTATCAATATTAAAAGAATAATTAATTCCAATATTACACATATTAGATGCAAAAAGTAGGAAAATAAAAGATCCCAACAATTTCTTTCAGGATGCCGGTATGGTTTTGATACCTAAAGAAGGGAAAGTTAAAACAGATAATGAAAACTTTAGAAATTACAGACTAATATCTTTAATGAGCTTTAAAACTTAGAATTAATGTTAGCAAAGTGGCTACAGCAACATATCACAAAAAATTTATGCTATGACTAAGTTTAATCAATAGAAAGAATATACATTTGGTCAAATATTCTATAAATTATAAGTATAATTTATCATACTCATAAAAAGAAAAATCATGTGAATATTTCAATAGCTTCAGAAAAAGCTGACAAAATATAACATCCATTTCTGTAGATAAATACTAGAAGACATGATAATAACTAGATCTGTCCTTAATAAAAGTAACATGTATTTAAAACCAAGAGGTAGTATTCTATGTAATAGGGATAAACAACTTCCTGATCAGTGAGATGAAAAGTAAAGGAGGGCTGCCATTGTTCCCTATTATTATTTGACCTATTGCTAGGTATGGTAGCTATAGTAAAAGGACAAGAAAACTAATTTTAAATAACAATAGCCTAAGAAGAAACAGAACTATCACTTATTTGAAAATAATGACATGTACATAAAAGAAATCTAAAATTCAACTAAAATTAATTGGAACAACTATTGTAATAACATTATTGGTTAATAGCAACCACATGGAATAGGTGCTATTATTATATCCATTATATAGATGAGGAAATTGAGGCTGAAAACACTTTAGTAACATTTCCAGGGTCACATAGCAAGTATTTAAAGCTATATTTGAACATAGGTCTTGATTTCAGGAACAGTAGTCTTGGTGTTACCTTATCTTATTAAGGTATTGATACCAATACCTTGGTTCCTCAATTGATAGTTAATAGATATGGACAGATGGCCAATATAGAAAATTTTTTACTTGATTATGCACATAATTATGTATATTTGTTATAAGGGTCCCCCCCCCTTGATGGCAGATGTGGTGAGAAAAAAAATTGCTAATAGAAAAATATAATTAAAAATAAAGATGTTTTACTAAAAGATTTCTAAGTTAATTTCCAATTCAAAAACTCTGTGATTTCCTTTAAAGATAGGAATGAATCCAATGGTCTAATTATATAAAGAATAATTGAGATACATTATAGATGCACCATCATTAAAACATTTAAATAAGTATAACTGATAATCTATTTTAAATTTGAAATAAATATGAGGTATAAGGATGATTTAGGTCAAATTCAAAACAACTTGTCCTAAGAACATTCACAAAATTAAGACAAAATAATATAGATTGATCTGATATTTGTCTCTGGAATTTGTATCTGAAATTGGGCCCAATTCACATTGGAATTTGCACAAGTAAATTTCACTTCATATCATACTACATCAATGTCTTTCCTCTCTGAAGTTTTTATGTGACCTATGATTTTGCTTCGTCTCACTTTGCTTTGTTGTAGGAGAGTTAAAAATATTTATTGAATCTCCTGTATATGATCTCTACCCTTAAGGAGATTTTGATCTAGCTATGAAATCAGACACATTTAAAAAAAAAAAGAAAATTTGTACAACATCAGTCTATGAAGTATGAAATGACTAAATACATAAAGGAATGTAAGTTCATATTCCCCAGGGAAAGCATAGCAATGAAACGAAAATGAAACATACCATTAAACTGGAATAGTTAGATTTCACTTTTAACTTTGCCTATAAGGAACTATGTGAAGTTGAGTAATACTCATCCTATGCACATCAGGCTTCTCCTTTCTAAGATAATGGAGTTCCCATGCAATTTCTAAAGTCTCTTCCAGATCTCAACATTTCTTTATAAATGAAATTAGTTAATTTAATTCAGAAAAGATGCTTTATAAATGTTAAAGTTTTATATAAATGTTGTCCATTGTTATTTTATGCTTAGTTAATAATCCTTTCTTATGTACTTTTACTTCAATGAGCAGTCTTCTAATCTGTCTGGGGTGGGGCTCATTAACAGGCTAGGTGACATATGATTTAAAGGGTACCAGGAAGGTATCCTACACCAAACATTTCCTTCACAGTTCTTCAAACAATAATTGAAATTCTACCATCAAGATTTCATTCCTCTGATTTATGAGATTTTCCCCATACTCAAATGCACAGATCTTTGGAAATACATCAATAATTAATTCCCTTGCATGAATTAATTTCAGATTCTTTCCAATGAACCACTAGCTCCATAAGAGAATGGATAGAATCCTGTGGCACTTCGCAGGAAGAATAGTCTGATACATGTGTGTGCATTTTGTATTATGTGTGTGTGTAATATATTTATCTTTATATGGATTCTATAGTATAGACCATTGGTCAGGCAGAGAATGGCATAAAAGTAAGGATGCCTCTAAGATTAGAATCATGAAAGGGATAGAGAGAATTTTGAATGAGCAAAGAGAAGGAGAAAACAAGCATTCTGCTTAGCAGTTTTTCCTGGCATTTCATCTAATATTAAATAGAAACCTTTTTCTATATAACCAAAGAAGTGATGAGAGAAAAGATATATATAAATATATGATTAGAAATAGGACTCTTAGTCCCTCTAGCATGTCAGTCCCTTAGTTCCTTTCCTCATTATGAATGCTGATCACCAAGAATCTTTTAATTTATGAATATCTTTTAAAAGTTGAGTTTACCAGGTCAGTATCCTAGATATATTCTTACTATCCACAAAGGGATAGAGCACAATTCTGATGTTTGTCATTGACTATTCATAACAAAAATTGATATTAGAATGATGATAATGATAATGCTACTGTTGTTGCTAATGGTGATTATGGTGATACCTGGCACGTTTATTGAACATTAGATTACAAAGTGCTTTAGATATGTTATCTCATCTGAGCCTCTCATCAATCCTAAGATGTATGTATTACAGGCATCTTTATTTCCATTTTAAAACTGAAGAAAGCAAGGCTCAAAGGATGTTGTAAAGATTAAAATTAATATCCAGTGCTCCAAATATTATATTTAATATTTATTAAATATTTATCTTGAAATATAAGGAAGTAAGGCTAGCAAAAATTCAGAGCTGCTCCTCCCTTCTCTGCCATGGAACCAGAGAGACTCATGTGGGCCAAAACCACACTCAAAACTCTCCCCACATATGGAGACTCAAAACAGAAAAAGGAAAAGGGGATTGTGGGAAATGTAGTCTCTAGGGTTCAAGATTCTAAATCAACACAACCCCCCCGTGATCTTTTGGGAGATCAGTTTCCCCAATGGATCATGAAAACATAACTAACTTATAACTTGAACTAGAGGTATATATATATATTACAGTTTTTAAAGGGAAATTACAATAATTTGGGGATAAGAGGAAAATATAAAGGGAAAAGGAACAAAATCAATAATAGGTGCATTGATAAAAAACTAATTGGGGGCAGTTGCCTTTGGCATAAGAGTGTACATTCAAAAACAAAATCATTCAACCCCCCAAAGTTCAAATTCACCATATCTCAAATTTCACTTTGGATTTTCTGATACAGTGTGTGGTCTCTGCAGGCATCTTGTTCGCATCTTCTAGATTCTGGGATGTAGTCTCTTGTTCTAAATTTGGCTCAAATTCAAGTCAAAGTTCACAATAATAACATGGTCCCCTCTGAGGAAAATAATAATACATTCCCCCCCTGAAGAGGATACATGGTCAAGTCATAAGGCATATGAATCAAGTATCAAAAAACATCAAGGAATCAAAGAAATTAAAATAAAAAATAACTTCTGAGTCAGTTAAAATATAAAAATAAAACTTGAAAAAAATTCTGGGAAGAAGGAAAAAAAATCACAACTCACAACAGGTTCTTGTAGTGATCCATTTCCCATAAGTATACAAAAATTAGTCACTATCCCAGTTAGCAGTCTCAACTACAGAAAGTTGACACATCATGAGAGAAAATAGAAAAAGAGACTAGATCTCAAGACAAATGGGAAATAGAGTTTCCTGGTTTAACCCTTTTCTTTGTTTTTTTTTGAGATAATGGAGACAGAGCAAACAATGTCATATGCTTGACATAGAGTGTGGTACAAGGAAGTCCTGCATTTAACACATGCTAAACAGCCACAACCTCAAGTCTCACACACGATCAAGTCATTGTGCTTTTTGTGAAGAATGTCATCAATCCCCATAGTATTGGTTTGGTTTCCTTCACTTTTTTGTGCTCATTTGACATTTTGAAAATGAAGTACTGTGCTCCTTTGTGTTTCATTTGTTCTTCGATTAGACATAGTCATTCGAGCTAAAGTAACATAATAATTAAATGACTAGTGGCAGTTTGCATTGTCCAAAGCTCTTTGAGTATATTTCTTATATGCTAGGTAAATGGATATCTTAGCTTATGCTATTGCAAAAAATAAAAATAGTTTAAAAATTTTCAATACTAGTGATATGTGTGTCAAAAGCAAAAAAAATGAGAAAAGGAGGAAGAAATCAAATACTGTATGGCACATGTAGGAAGAAAATAAAATGTGAAAATTGTTTATATTTCACAATTACAAAGGTAAAGTATAGGGACAAGTTTTCAAAAAATAAGATTCATTTCCTCTTTAAATTACCATTATCCACAATGTGAGTGCAAATGAGGTAGACAAAGCAATAATACATTCAAGAAAATACAAAAACAAACAGTAAAAGCACAAAATGTTACAAAAGCCACATCAGGTCAATATAGGTCACTAATACAGATTTTCTTCTATGAGGTTGTACATGTGTTGCCCTACAAGGCAATTTGTGCCTTGGATAAACCAAATAAACCAAATAAAGTGTAACAATATAGTACAAATCCAGCAGTCAACTACAATCAGTGCAAGCAATTATTTACCATCAGCAGAAGGTAGTCGTTTTACATGGCTACAATAAATCCATGTGTCCCTCTCTCCAATTTTTATGGCTGTTGGTGTAGTTAATATAATCTGGAATAGTCCATCATACACAGGTTCAGTTGACCCAGTATGTTTGAAATTCTTTATGTACACACTATCACCTGGGTTTAAATCATGAAGTGAGAAATCAATGGGGCCTGCTTGAACAGCGGCTCCAGTCATGGAGTTCTTTCAATTTTGTTTGTAATTGTCTGATCTATGTAGCAATGGTTGCATCCCTTCCTAACAGAGAGGTATAGGCAGGTGCAAATGGTTGTGCCTGAATAGGTGGATGTCTAAATAGCATCTCAAATGGTGAGATGTGTAAGTCACCTCTCGGTCTACTTCTGAGATAAAATAGGGCCAGAGGTAGAATTTCAGCCCACTTTTGATGAGTCTCCGTGAATAATTTGCCAGTCATGGTTTTAAGTTCTTTATTAATTTGTTCAACTTGGCCGGAGCTCTGGGGATGATATGATGTATGAAATTTAGGAGTTATCCCCAGACATGAATAAATTTGAGATAAAACCAAATTGATTAAATGAGTTCCTTTATCCAAATCAATACGTGATGGCAGGCCAAAATAAGGAATAATTTCTTTCAAAAGGATTTTATCAGCAAAAGCTGCTGTGGCATGAGCAGTAGGAAAAACATCAGGCCACCTGGTCAGTTGATAAATTATGACCAAACAAAATTCATACTGTCCAGCTTATGGCATAGAGAGAAAGTCAATTTGTAGTTGCTCAAATGGTGTGTAAGCAAGAGGACGTCCACCAAAGGCTTTTCCTTGAAAGGCTTGTTGATTAAAGGCCTGACAGGTAGGACAAGCTGTACATATTTTGTAGACGATTGTGGTTATTCCAGGTGCTATTCATACTCTTTGTAACAGAGTCTACAATGCCTTGGGTGCAAAATGACCATCTTTATGAATAGAGTGACAAATATGGTTATAGAAAGCTCTAGGAAGTAAGGGTTTGCCATCTGATGATACCCATATTTCAATTATCATTTTTGCTTGAAATTTCTTCTTCCATTTTTCCACTTCCTTGTCATTATAAGAAAGGTATAGATCCAAACCATCAGTAATTGTAGTGGCATAATTAATTCAGGGCCTTCTAAGGTTGCTATTTTGTTGCGATATCTGGTTGGTTATTTCCCCTGGAGACAGGGTCAGTGCCACCTGTATGTACAGAGCAGTGAATGACAGCTATAGCTTTGGGGAGCTGGATGGAAGAAAGAAGTTCAGTAATAGGGTTTGCATTGGCAATACATTTTCTAGCTGATGTTAAGAATCCACTCTGAAGTCACTGTATGCCAACAGTGTGATATATGTCAAAGGGGTAATGGGAGTTGGTGTAAATTTTGACTCTTTTATCCTTTATAGTAATACAGGCCTGTTTCAAAGCTGTGAGTGATGTACCCTGTGCACTTACATTTGAGGGCAAGGAAGCTGACCATAGAGTATCAAATTCAGTAACTACTATAGTTCCTGTCCCTCACAAATGAAGAACCATCTGTAAATAATATTAAATCTGAATCATTCAAAGGGGTGTCCAATAAATCATTACAAGGTTTAACAACAGTGAACACTAAAGATGTACAATCATATAAAGGTTCTCCGGAAATTGGCAAATCAGGGAGCAAGGTTGCAGGATTAAGAACTCCACAGAGTTTTAGTGTGATATGTTCATTATTTAATAGGGTTATCTCATATCTAGTAATCCTTTGATCAGTAAATGCCTATGTCCTATGTCTTAATAACAATGCCTCAACCTTGTGTGGGCACATTATGGTCAGAGGTCATCCCAATACCAGATCAAAAGATTTGTTTACCAGTAAAGCTGTAGCAGCTACTCTTCCAAGGCATGGTGGTGCTCAGGCAGCTACTGGGTCAAGTTGGGCTGAATAATAGGTTAACGGGCATTGAGCAGGTCCCAAAAATTGAGTTAGAACAACTCAAGCTACCCCTTTTTGTTCATGGACATATAACGTAAATGGTTTATCATAATTTGGTATGCCTAGAGCAGGGTCAGATAGGGTAGCTTGTTTTAAATTTGAAATAGCTGTTAGTTGCTTTGTTTCTAATTTAAGTGGTTCAAGGACCAAGTTTTTTGTGAGTGCTACAAGGGGCTTAGTGATTTCCCCATAGAAAGGGATCCACTGCCAACAAAATCCTGTTGCTCCAAGAAGAGCTCTCAACTGCTTTTTAGTGGTAGGAGTAATTAACTTTTGGATACTTTCAATATGCTAGAGAGAAATTAAATGGGACCCAGCAGTTAAAATAAATCCTAAATATTGTACCTTGGGGAGACACCACTGAACTTTGTCCTTGGAGACCTTGTGGTCTCTCTTATGTAGCTCTAAGAGGAGGTGTTTGCTATCCAATTGGCATGCTTCATTGTTTGGTGAGGCCAGTAGTATATCATCCATATACTGAATTAAATAACTGTATTTAAATTTTATGGCATCCATATCAGCAGTTAAGAATTGTGTGAACAGAGTAGGGCTCTCCATGAAACCTTGGGGCAAATGAACCCAAGTCCATGAGATCTCTTCCAGGTGAAAGAAAAGATATGCCTGGAGTTCTCATGTATGGGAATAGAGAAAAAAGTTGAGCACAAGTCTACTACTGTAAAGTATGTATCTGTGCTAGGAATAGAAGAAATAACAGTATTTATGTTGGAAACTACAGGGTGTCTTTTTATAACATGGTTGTTCACTGCTCTCAAATCCTGGACAATGCAATAGAGATGCTTGCCATCAGGCCCCAGTTTTGGCAGGATGTACATATTGTATTCAGATTTACAGGTATTTATGATTTCTTGGTCAATTAGGGAATTTATTTCTGGTGTAATGCCATCAATTGACTCCTTAAAAAGAGGGTACTGAGGAATGAAAGGAGGTGGGCTAGATTTTGTTTCAATTTTGACAGGGACAGCCAATTTAAGTAGGCTGATATCAGAAGAAGATGTGGCCCAGAGAGGCTCAGGTATATCAGTTGGGAATCTCAAAACTAGGAGTCTCCTTTGGTTCTTGAGTATCTGATAGATGTATAGGGAGTAAAGTTAAGGATTTCTCAGGAAGTTCCAGTGTCATAGAGATATCTGCAGAGCAAGTTATTGTGGCCCTAAGGTTGTATCCTTTGATTCCTGTGCCCCAACCTCCTGCATACGCCTTCATAAGCTTTGGGTACTAATTTGTGCTCCCCCCCCCCCAAAGGGCAGTAGCTCTCTGGGTGGCTTGAGGACAAGCTCCACTCAAAATATACTGCTATGGTATCATTTGGTATGAAATGTCAGATGCCTTATTTATCACCCTAGGATAATTATCAGTCCGAAAATTATGATTCCTGAAATCACCATTATAATTATTATTCCTGTATTTGTTCCTATAAGAATTTCTCTAGTTGGTATAGTTCATCAGTACCCAGGAAAAATTCCTACAGTTCATCATTATGTGGCCCTTCTTATGACAGAATTGGCAGGTAATGGACTGATAGGTTCTTGGATAGGGTTTAGAGCCATTGATTGATTAGGTTCTTGGGAGAAGGGCTAGTGCCATTGGTTGATCATCATGCCCTTTGTTTTGTTTATCAATCTTTTCCTCCAAAATTTTGATGTGTTTTCTCAAGGTTTCTATGATATTATTAGCCTCTTCCTGTTTTTCCTTTTAGCATTTAAAGACATAAGAAGAAGTGTTTTGCAACTCTTCAACGTCCATCTGAGGCTACTGTGGGCAATGTAACTTAAAATAATCTTGGAGCACACTGGAAGAGTTGTTGATAAAATGTCTCCTTATTGCTTAATATCTTTGTCTTTAGAAATATCAAGGCCTAGATATGGACCCCAAGCTCAATGAGCTTATCCATGAATTGTCAGGGTGCCTCATTTTCTGATTGTCTAAACCTTTCAAATTTTGACCATGCTTCCATAGCCTTGGAGCATTCTCGCATAGCTGTTATAATGGCATCCCTACAATGATATAATGGCAACCAGTCCACAGTATTGTTATAATCCCATGCAGGATCCTGAGCTGGCCAGTGTGGTACACTATGCCCCTAGGCCTTGTTAAGATGAAATATGATTTTATTTTTCTTACTTTCCATTAGAAAAGCATTGAGCAAATTCTCAACATCCTTATAGGACATGTCACATTGATAAAAAAAATATCAGCCATCTTCTTGGTCACAACCAAAGGTTCAGATTCAAATCAAGGTATATTATGTGTCATTTCTCTAATTTCTTGGGGAGTAAAGGGGTATGGAATCTTAGGGTCACCACATCCCCATTGCCTCCTATTTTTAGCACTTCCATTAATGGGAAAAGGCCTTCATAATAGTCCTCTGATGCCTGTGATTCCTTAGAAATTGACTGTGGGGGTGCCAAGGCAACATTGGTATGAACCGGTATGGTAGTAGAATGAGAATTTTTTGGACTTGGGGCTGGTTGTGAGGTGGGAGAAAGGACAGGAGAGGAAGGGGTTTATTAGAACGATCAGGGGAGGCAAGATCAGCCAGGAGTTGCAGAGCATCAGAGAGATGTTGCAGAGTATGAGAGAGAAGGGTTTGCACCTGCTGTATATGAGCGGGGTGTCTCATCTCCATTTCGGGAGAAAAAGTTTCATCCTCTATTTGTGGTTCAGGAGCAGGCTCATAAAATTCAAACTTGCTTTGGATGGGATCAGTATTTTTTATTAGTTTATGTAAGTGTTTGAAATTTTTTAATTGAATTTTCCTATCGGCCTGCATTGCTGCTTTAATCTCTTGTATAGAGATATCTTTTGTCTTCAGAATGAAGATCAGAAAAATAAAATGTCCTAATGTTACAAGGAGGAGGAGGGAATTTGGAATTTTACATACTTCTAATTGGGCAAAAGGCTTTCATGCATGGTAGCATTTATGCTGCTTAGCATTTTGATAAAAAAATAATGTATATTTTTGTTGATTTATTTTTAATTATTATTATTATAAGGGGTGGGGTAGAAGGTGAGGGTATTTAACTTATTTGATTTTTTAATGACTTTATTGGATTTTTTTAAAAGGAAAAATTGTTTTTTTTAATTTTTAAAAATCATTTATTTATTCATTCATTCATTCATTTATTTATTTATTTGTTGCTGACATCTAGTGGCAGTAAACAACCAGTGTAGCTAAGCAGGAAAAGAGGGAAAAAAGAGAAGAGAAAGAAAAAAAGGAAGAAGAAAAAAAAACAGTGCTCAATACTGTCCTCTAGTGGCCAAGAGGCAGCACTACAACTGGGAGGAGTTAGGGGCGTGGTTAGGGGTGGTTAAAAAAAAGAACAAAGGCTAGGACTCTCACAGCCAAAGGAAAGAGCCTGTTGGAGCCTAGGGGGCAATCAGATGTCCCACTGGGAAAATAGCTTCCTTTCAAGCTGGCTGGGGTAAGGGAAGCTTATACTCACCAGCTTGAATGGAGATCAGGGCAGCAGAAGTGGCAGCAGAAGTGGCCGCAGAAGTGGCAGCAGAAGCGGCAGCAGCAATGCAGGTGTTGTGGTCAGGCCGGAACTAGCTCTGGCTAAGAAAACAACAACAACAACAACAAATGCAGCTTTGGGTCATGGGTAGGAGAAGCTAAGCCAGATGTGACTAGGCTTCAGCACCAGGGTGGGCTCGGGTTGCTGTGGCTGAGGCAACAAAGGAGCGGTTTTCCACCAAGTCCCCTAAATTAAGGCAGCTGGGCATGGCAGGGCAGCTGGGGTGTAAAGATACTCAAATATAGCTGCCAGAGGCTTGGAAGGCAGGAGGAGGGCTAGAGGAATGAGCCGCAGCTGGGTGGCTGTAGAGGGGGGGGGTGAAAACTACCAGTAGTAAAGCAACTTTGCTTACAAACAGCAGTTTTAAACTTGTAACCAGTTTGCCAGCTTTAAAGAAAAGGAAAAAGAAAAGCCGACTTTTAGAGTCCCTTCGTGGTCACCAAAAAATGTAAAGATTAAAATTAATATCCAGTATTCCAAGGATTATATTTAATGATATTTATTAAATATTTATCTTATAAGGAAATAAGGCTAGCAAAAACTCAGAGCCGTTCCTCCCTCCTCCACCATGGAACCAGAGAGACTCACGTGGGCCAAAACCACACTCAAAACTCCCCCCATGTACTGAGACACAAAACAGGAAAAGGAAAAGGGAATTGTGGGAAATGTAGTTTTTAGCATTCAAAATTCTAAATCAACACAATATCTTACCTACGGTCATGTATATGTTGTGTGTGTCTGTGTTTGTGTTGTGG
Source organism: Monodelphis domestica (assembly GCF_027887165.1). Lineage (NCBI taxonomy): Eukaryota > Metazoa > Chordata > Mammalia > Didelphimorphia > Didelphidae > Monodelphis > Monodelphis domestica. The sequence continues at coordinate 394,717,216 of NC_077229.1, forward strand.
AAAGGAAAACTTTGTCAAGTTCTGGACTTTCTGCCACTGAGTTGGAACAAACAGGGGGAATATTAGAGAGAGAAGATATTGACAAGACAGATAGTTGCTGGAGGAAGGGGCAACTGGAAGTGGCAGTTGGTCTTGTGATGAGCACTTCCTTGCTCGCCCTGGAAGTGGAAGGAGCTCTCTCTCTCCCGGTCTTTGGATAGAAGTGCCTCTGTTTTCCTGATTTTCCCAACTATGTGCTCTCCCTAGATTCCTGTGAACGTGTCATCAAATAAAAGGACTTAAGGGAAGCAGTTTGTACTGTAAGGCCAGTCTTTAGGGTGTCAGCCCGAAGAGACAGGCCCAACCAGATCTGAAAGTCAGAACTTTTCTCCATCTTGCTATCTACTGCTAAGATTTTGAACTTAAGAAAAATAGCGCAGATTCGCATAGACAGGAATAACAGAAACCCTCCACCAGTCTGTGAGGCCTGGCCTCAGCTCAAATCTAAGAGAGACTCAAACCTCATCTGGGGAATCCCTCTTCCCTGATACCCTCCCAATCCAAACTTGTTATTAAATTTATCTTTATTGGATATCGCAGTCAGAAAAGAGGACTATCTTTTCAGGGGACATAGAGGAAGCTGAACCTCAGGACAGCCATTAACTGACAGATATTAACTGTCTTTATTGGACCCCTGCTGGGTGACCTTGGTCTGGGGGAGACTTGTCCCTCAGGAGGGTCCATGCTTACCTGCTCTGGGGTATCTGCAACATCAGTCTATAGAGAAGATATCCCCTCAGGCTATTATAAGTGGCCCATTTCTCAGGAACTCCATTTTTAAAAAACAGCTTCTCGGCAGGGGGCATCTCTCTCCTTTTACCTCACTGGCAGCCATATTCCCTCTTTCCCTTCAACTCCTCCATTCCTTGCTATAAAACCTTCCGTATCCCCTGTTCATCAATCCCTCCCATTTTCACTATAAATATTACAGTGTCAAAGTTAGGATCTGAAGATAAATTTTCCTGACTCCAAGTTGACCACTAAATATAGCTGAAATAATTTGGTCAGTTCTGGCCAGAATATTTCAAATTGGTCATACAGGAGGTATAATGCATTCAGAAGAAGATGACTGGGAAGATGAGGGGGCTATAAATCTTGAAATATTTATATTTTACTGAAGGAACATAGGGTTGTTTAATTTGGAAAAATGTAGTTGAAGATGTGAGACCTAATCATGTTTTTTTTTTTTTTAATATTCAAAGGATTGCTGCATGGAAAAGCTATTTGCCTTATTCTCTTTAGCTACAAAGGATAGAACTAGGTATAAGGGTGAGAACCCGATTTCAGCTCAATCTAAAGAGCTGTTTCTTAATTTGAATCATCCAAAAATGGGATGACTTTCTTTGAGAGGTAATGAGACCTTTGGCACTGAAAATGTTCAAGCAGACTAGATGAATCCTTTTGCAATATTTTGTAGAAAGGATTGCTGCATCAGGTAGGAGGAATGGTAATCTTAAAGGTTCCTTCCAAATGTAGTTAATGTGATTCTATGAATTTAACAAATCAAATTTTAATAAAATCAAAGGTCCAACTGATTATTTTTTTAACCAGACCAATTTCATCAGTAGTAGGAGCTCTCAGCAAGTAACATCTAAAAATACAGATAAGCACCTGTTCTGCAGCTAGAAGTTTTAGAGATTTGCCTTGAGAGTGAGAGGTTAGGAAACATGTCCGGGGTCAGTCAGTATGTGTTAGAGGAAAAATTTCATGCCAGCTGGATTCAATATATCATAGTTTCTCAATGATTGTTACTAAAATGATATAACAGTGAATCCTTATGAATCTCACCATTTCTAGTATATTGTGAGAAATATTTTCAACTACATTTTAGACATGCCTATGTTCGATGTGTCATTAGAGCAGCACAATAAATATTCCTAAATGATGTTTTAATATCCTACATTGCTTTAAATACAGTGGTAGTACCCAATATGTGACCAATCAGGTTATCTTGCTTAACAAATGATGTAGTTATTACATTGGGTAAGAGTCACAGATCTTACAACATATCTTGGCAGATGTGAATCATGAAATTTCTCAGACTTTTGAATGTTAAAAAATTCCCCATTGGGGAATTCTCCATTGGGACAATTCCCTATTAGGGACCATTCCCCATCTAAAATGTGAGAACTCTACTTAGATCAGAAATGTGAAGACCTCTACTCCACCCGTACTTAAGACTGCTGTAGGGGAAAAAACTCCTTGCTGAACAATGAAAAATACTTACACCCATACTTAAGCCATGCCTATTTTTAGAATTAATTACAAAGGGGTGCTAAGTACCTATAAAGGTCAGGCAACTTGTGAACTTAAAAGGAGCAAAGAGAAAAAAAACTTGCACGGAGATTCTAACCTACTCAGGTGTGGATTACTAAAAAGATTAATCTACGCAGGTGTGAATTCAGAATGGGCTGTCCTTTGGAAAACGTCTACTGTGATTGGTAGATGGAAGAACTTTGGGGAAGTAACAGGAGAAAACCTGCTATATAAGAAAAAGGACAGACTGTTGAGAGGAATCTCTTGAGATATACAGGCTCTTGAGAGACAATCTCTAAGGAGGTCTTTCAAGGGAGGCTGACTCTGGCTGGAACTCCCTCTGGGGAGACTCTGTCCCCCTGAATCCTCGCTTGAACAGATCTTATGGTGAGTGATTAGGACTGACTGATCTTTTTTTTTTTTAGGGCTTAGGCCTGGGTTGGCCAGGGCTGCCTGGGCCGTCCTATTCTTTTCTCATTTATTTCCCTTTTCTCTCTCTCTCTCTCTTTCTTTGATTCCTCATTGTATTATTAATTAAATTCTCTATAAAACCCAGTTGACTTGGGTATATTTTCATAATTGGGAATATTTCCCTGGCGACCACCTTATATTTAATTTAAAACAAGACACTGTAGTGAAAACATATTTTCCGCGGCCACAATTTACTCCTCCACTCATATCTACTACAATTTAAGTCTTCCACTATTTTAACTCACTACAGTTTACAACATCAACCATTTTAATTATTACAGTTTATGTCTCCCACTCTTTTAAATCTCACACAGATTAGACATGGACCTAAAGAACTTGCACAATTGGGTGTTTTTTGTTTTTTTTTAATTTCTGGATACTTGGAAATACTTGAGAAATTACTGAATATCATGAAGAATGGAAAGATATCCTTATACTCAAATATGATCAGTACATCTCTCAAGTAGGATTTTGTTAACCAAATAATGCTTGTCATTTTGTAACAAAGTTGATGTTATCTGAAGTATTTTTGTATAACAACTAGTTGAATTTGGTAAGAAATAAAAATATTCAAGAATACCCAACTATTAAGTATAAAGAGATTAAATATTTTATAAATATAAATTTCTTATATTCATATTCACCGCAATGATTATTACTGTTATAAATAGCCTCCTAACAGGATTCTGGGAGAAAATTATAAATGACATATTTATTGATGTCTGGTAGCTACATTCTTGTTCTTCACTTCCATGATATAAACTATACAAACATTTTAGACCATCTTCATTTCCTTTTGATTTATTTGTAGAAAAGGTTGGCCCTCAGAAAATTCTTCTGCTGAAGTAAAGGTTCAGATCATGCTGAGAAAAATTTGTATTAAAAAAAATAAAACAGCAGGAATTCAGGAGTAGGACTCTAATGTTGATAAAGCATTAATCATAATTTTGGTTATGTGCTCATAAATACCTATCATTAACCGAGTACACTTGATAACAATGATAACTTCCAGTACTGTAGACTATTATTCTATAGTAGTTGGGTGGTACAGTGAATAAACTTTTGGACCTAGAATAAGGAAGACCCAAGTTAGAATCCAGCCTCAGTCTCTTACTAATTGTGCAACCCTGGGCAAGTCACTTTACCTATGTCCACCTCAGTTACATCAACTATAAACAAAGTTGTAAGGAAGATAAAATGAGTTAATGCTTGAAAGCACTTAGCACAGTATTTAGTGGGTATTTAATAAATGTTTATTCCCTCCCTCAATTCAACTATATGAATTGTCTCTAATAATAGGCAAAATAAACTTACTTGTTTTTTTTTCTTGTGTTGATAGACCAAATTCTTCTGAGTGAATATAAATTTTACCCAGAATGTTCTATAATGTTTGTGAACTACATGAAATTAGCACAATTGGAATGACCTCATCATCTATAGAGAATCCTTTGATTTATATTCAATACTGGATCTCCTCTAAGCCACAGACAAATGTTTTAGCAATATCAAGAAAGACTCCTGCACCTCCTGGCTCTGTTGGACTCATGGGAGGCCAGGGACAAGAATCTTACAAGACAGGTATACTTGGATGAGATGCCATTTGTTTTTACTAGACTCTGAAAATTTTGGGGTTTGATTCTATGCTGAAATGAATTTTTAGCTTTTCTATTTCTTTTACTTTTCTACCATGAAACACTTAAATGCATCATATCTCTAGTTTTGTGATGAAATTTTGGTAACTATTATCTTTCCCCTACTCTAAATGGGCTCTTTTTCTCTAATAGCTCTATATTTAAAATCATCATAATGAGACATGACATGTCCACAAAGGATGCCACACAGGTTCTCTGAATCTCAGTTTGCTCATCCTTAAAATGAAGGATTTGTACTAGATACTCTCCAAGGTTCCTAACAACTTTGTGAAACTTCATTTTAATTTTTATCATGATCATTTTGTGAATCTTCCTGCTTCTCAGTAATGCCAAATACTAGCATTTTGGCCTTGAAGTGCTACTTTTTCACAATTAGCATCTAAGTAGAGTTATGGAGGCCACAATTTCCAATAGGGCATTTCTAAAGGTACTGTGGAATTCTTCAAAATTTTTCCAAACAAAATTCAATTTAATTTGTAAGTCAATATGCTTCCACACAACATTTTCTTTTAGGTAGGGGAGAGGAGAACCCTGGAATTAAAGCTTTGGTCATAGAGTAGGTACCACCTTGATAATTACTGATCTAGCCTTGCTCTCATAATTGGTTCAGATCAATGAATTGATCCACATTCTCCCACTGTGGAAGTTACTCTAAGGAAGCATGTTCCCTGAGAGGCTTCATCAACTCTGTGGAATTGGGGTTATGACTGGCCAATTACCTGCTCCAGTGCTCTCACTACTCATGAGATTCCAAAATTGCTTCTTAAGGAAATCAATTTCCTCCTGGGAGTAGCTCCAGTTGTGGGAGATCCTGGTAGTCCTTTTCCCTTGAGATAAGCACATAGTAAGAAGGCACCAATTTTTTTGTTTGTTTAGTTTTATTTTTTTTTTCTTTAACAAAAAGAATATAACAATGCAGGAAATTGTAAAATATGTTTTTCATGCCTACAAAGTAGATACAGTACTAGTGATAGTCAATATTTCCATATAAAAGTACTTTTCATGTCATTTTCATAAAAATGTAAAAGATTGGTAAATAGTTAGGAAAATAAAATGCTATAATATTGAGAACCATACATATATTACTGAGCTGAAAAGAACTAGGTTTTCTGGATATGGATCACTCCTATCCTCACAATATAAAACTGAAATGTGTATAGTCTCTGAATTAATTGGATTTATGGTGTACTAACAAATGTAAGTGATTACATATCTAAATTCATTCACCTAGACCATTGATTCTCATCTCTAGTCTTGCTACATCCCAGGGGGATCTCGGTGAAAGGCATCTTGGCATAGTGAAATAAAGAGTTTATCTCAGAGACAAGAAAAGCTATAGTGAAGTCCTGACTTTGCCATTTATTGTTGGTTTGACTATGGGAATGCAACTGAAGCTCTCGGGCCTTTTTGCATTGGGAGAGAAAGAGAAAAAAAAATCCACAGGTAAGAATTATATCAGAATAATTGTAACAATAAACAACTGATCATAGTTGATGCTCTCTAGTGTTGAGATTCAGGGGGAAAAAAAAGGTATTTAAAATTAAAGTCATAGAGAAACATTTTAGATTCCGTCTTTTAGGAGTATAGAGCAAAAAGTATTACTTCTACAAGAGTGAACACCTTATTACTTCCCAGAACAATTAAGATCAATGTTTGTGGTTTGGAGAAATTCATTTCTCAACCCCCTCCCCCCAAAAAACCCCAAACACCCTCACTTCTATATTTTTGTCTGTGTAACCCCCAAATTAAACATTGTCATAAATTCCTAAAACTGGTGTTTCAAGTACAGTGCTATAGAAGGAAGAGAAAATCCTGGCTAGGCTCCATATTTTATTTCTAAATGGAATGTGTGCTTCATCTCAGGTTGGCCCTTGAAGCCATTTAAAAAACCAAACAAAGGAGCATACATCTGCAAGCTCAGGGAGTGGGTGGTCTTACCTTCACTGAGGTAGAACATGAGATTCAAAGTGAAGGCCCTCTTCCAGGACAGAAAGCTTTCCAAATATTCTCAATTACATCAGAGGAGACAGGACCATGTAATTGCCTCATTGCGAAATATATGGTATTTTGGTTTTAGAGCAATTCTAAATGCACAAAGGCTGTTTTATATGAAACAAGAATGTGATGAAGGAGCAGATGAATTCAAACATCAGGTTACAGAGCTGGTGAGTGCAATATACATGTTCTCTATAGGTAAGAACCTTAAGCAGCATTTTCTAAATTTGCCAGATTTCAAAATAACTAACAGGCAACACCCCGTTCAGAGATATACTTGGGTCTTGGAAGTCCTAATTCTCTGTCTATCTTTCTGTCTGTCTGTCTATTTGTCTTTCTAGCTGTCTTTCTATCTCTCTATCACCTACAAATTCATCTATTTATTTAAATTTGTTGTGTCTCTTGTTTTATATGACCTTTCTTCGTGCTCAAAGGCAATATGATAGAATGAATAGAGCTGACTTCTGAGCTAAGAATACATGAACTCAGGTTCTACCTCTGACACGCTACGTAATCCTGGGCAAGTCACTTAACCTCTCATCAGGAGACAATTCTCTATTATAAAAAAATGTTCTGACTAGCATTGACAGAGATTCCAATGTCTTATGTTCCCTCTACTATTGGACTCACACTCCAGTCCCTTTGTCTATGCCTACATTTTATTTTCAAGTGTTTTTTTTTCTCTTTCTAATCCATTAAAAGAAAGAATAAGAAAGAATGAGGAAAAAAACATTTTAGTAAAATTAACAAAGAAATCAACTGAATTGGACAGTATAGGCAATGTTCCAAAGTCATAATCCCCTTAATTCTTCAAAGAAGGAAGATACATTTTTCTAATCCCTTCTTCAGAGACAATTTTTTGTTGATGTCCAGTTGTGTCATGTTCAATTCTTTGTTATCTCATTTGGGGTTTTCTTGGCAAAATACTGGAGTGGTTTGCCATTTCCTTCTCTAGGTAAACTTATAGAGGAGGAAACTGAGGCCATCAGAGTTAAATGACTTTCAAAGGAACACACAGCTGGTAAATGTCTGAGGCCAGGTTTGATTGAACTCAGGAAGGTGAGTCTTCCTGATTCCAGGCCCAGCACTTAAAAGTCACCTAAACTGACCTAAGGACAAGCTTAATACTTATAATTAATCCACATACCACTGAAGTTCTTTTTATTCTTTATGTTTTCACTGTTATAATCTTTGTGCATATTGTGTTCCAGTTTCTATTTTCCCCACTCAGCATCAATTCTTATATGACTTTTAATGCTTCCTTGAATTCTTCATTTTTCCCATTTTTTTATAGCACAGTAATATTCTATTCATTATATTATGCAATATCACAATTCATTTAGCTGTTTATAGGCAGATGGGGAATGCCCAATTCAAAGTCATCTGCGTTCTTTCAGCTTATATCTTTTTGTTTTTTAATAAAACCCTCACCTTCCATCTTGGAATCAATGGCAGAAGAATGGTAAGGGCTAGACAATGGGAGTTAAGTGACTTGCCCAGGGTCACACAGCTAGGAAGTGTCTGAGGTCAGATTTGAACCTAGGACCTCCCATCTCTAGGCCTGGCTCTCAATCCACTGAGCTACCCAGCTGCCCCCTTTCAGCTTATATCTAAGTAAATGAAGAAAATCAGTAACATTGCTATAGCATAATATTCACTACAAAAAAAAAGAAACAAAATTTATACATTTTTCAAGAAGTTGACATATTTCATTGAATCGAAGAATCTTGTACATAATATAACACATACTTCTGTTTACTATTTTTGTTTCTGTCTCTTACTATGCATGGACAAATAGCACTATTGTATTGTACATTGATAATTATTCTGGAAAATGTTACATTGTACTAATACCCAATTGGGGGGAGGAATCAGAAGACAGAAAGATACTATATACTGTAATGAGAAAGAAATGTTATCAGTGCATTTACTATTGTTATAATCACCTCCCTTATGATTCTAGCTCTGGTAAGATAGTCCCTATGAAATGAGGCTATTTTATTACCCTTTTTGCTTTCTCTGTTCAAGAGATTATACTCTTTTCCCAGTGTCTGAACCTAGGGATTTAGCAACACTTTGGCTTAGCTATGTAGAACTTGTTGCACGGGCCAGACTGGGTACTCCCTGGCTATCATGAAAGCATGACATCCCACCATATTACTTGTTGAGATTTCAGGCCAAAGGTCTGATGAAGTCAAAATTCTGCATCTAATTTCAGCAACTTTCTTCACAGGTATCCTTTTGTTGGAGTTTCCCAGGAGTACCAGCACCCCAGATCCATGCTGTTACTTCTCCATATAACTCAATGAAACTCCAAATCCCATTAGATCTATTTTTAACTTCCAGGACTAACTAATTTGCTAGGGTTAAGCCTGAAGATTAATGAACTGGTTACAAGCCAGTGATATGCTGAAACTCTAGCATTAAGACATTCAGAGGTTGTTATTGTTACTATTCATAAATACTAATGATGTTGATATGTGCTTTATGCCATGACCAGAAGGATGATAAATAGGACTCAGGTGGAATAGGAGAGAAAACCAGTTCTGCCAGTAGAGCCACTCCCTGAATATACCCTATCCCTATTTCCTTTAAAATCAAGCCTGGCAAAGCTGATCATAATATCTTAGATCATATTGCCACAACTATCAGTTCAGCGAGTCTCAAATGAGTTAGATATGGGGTCAGAAGAGACTGTTCTATGCCAGGTTCTTTCAGTAATGAACTGATTATAAATCAAGTTCAAAAAGTGCAAAATATCATTAGAGTGAGAGACAAGAAACTCGGATTTTTGTACAGCTCCTACTATGAACATTCTGTCCTTTGGAGCACTTTACCTCACTGGGTCTAGATCGTAGAATCAGGAATTAGAACTGGAATGAACCAGAGAGGTCATCTGGCCCAACTCTTTCATTTTAGTTAAGGAAACGGAAGACTAGAAAAACAAACTGACTTGCCCGAAAAGACAGAGCATGTGGCAGTCATGGGATTCAAGGCCAGGTTGTCCAACCCCAAGTCAGTCATATTTGGGCAGTTCCATGCTATCTCTTCACTTAAAGGTTTCTTTAAGAACTAAAATGCTATACATTTTGTGTATGTAGTCCCCCTCCCCCAGACACGCACACATAATTAATAATAATAAATAAAAATGTATATAGCATCTTAAAGTTTGTAAAGCATTTGCTATGCATTATACTATTTATTGCTTACAATAATTCTATGAGGTAGGTGCTGGATGTATTATTTCAATTTTCATTTTTTTAAACCCCTATCTTCCATCTTAGAATCAATACTGAGTATTGGTTCCAAGGCAGAATTCTGGTAAAGGGTAGACAATGGAGTTTGAGTGACTTTCCCAAGGTCAAAATGCTTGGAAGTATTTGAGCTCATATTTGAATCCAGGACCTCCTATCTCTGGGTCTGGCTCTCAATCCACTGACTCACCTACCTACCCCCTGTATTTCCATTTTCAAATAAGGAAATAGGCTCAAGAACCACCTCTCCCCCAGGTTCCATGCAAGAGACCTTCCTTTCTCTAGTCCAATATATGCTCCTCATGACAGCCCCTTTTGAGCCCCTCTAATTTATCAGACTATGACCTTAGTCCAGGTCAAAAGCAAGTCCTCTGGATGCCAGGAGTCACTACGTGAGTCCTTAGAACAGCCACACAGCACAGGTACAGCATCTTCCAGCATTGTAGGGAGACTTTACCTAAGAGTCTCAGAGAGATAGAGATCAGAGGTTCACAAGTAAGATCCTCTGGTTTAAAAGGCAAAGTTGTCTTGATAGACTAATGTTAAATTTTCATAGACCCCAGCACTCAATACAGTACCTGGAATATAATAGACTTAATGAAGGATTTTTTATTTGCTTTGACTCAGATTTTAACTTCACTTTTAATTATCTGTTCCTTTAAAACTAGACTTGTTAACCTTTTCTAAAACCTATGGATTTCATCTCAGAATGGTTTTAAATCAAGAAAACAAAATGACATAGTATTTGAAAAAATCAATTAAATATAATTAATACAAGTAAATATTAAATAAAAGTTTATACAATGTCATATATATTTTAAAATGAGTTTTAAAATATTTTTAATGGACCTCACATTGAGAACCTCTAATTTGCATTGTTATCATTGTATATATTGTCATTTTCAATCTTACTACTTTGTTCTTGGCCTGTTTTTAGGTACTTTTCAAGTTTTTTCTGAATTCCTCCTATCCATCATTTGACCATCCTTAACTTATAGGCATCTACATTATGTCCAGGTCTTTGTTACTAAAAAAGAGCATTCTTTTAAAATTTTGAAATACATTGAGCCTTTGAGACTTATTTTTTCAAAGGTAGTGCAAGTTTAATCACTTTACTTGTTTACTTGTCCTAATTGAAATCCAAACAAGCTCATAGCTCAATTAATAGTGTATCATTATACCTATTTGTTCCAGGCTCTCAAAATTTACTATTTCTAGCTTATATTATCTTTCTCAATTTACACATTATGAGTGGACACATCAGAATTGTTTTAATTTTAATTTTCTTTTTACTAATGGCACACATTTTCATTTGGTCATTTATTTTTCCTTTAAAATTTTTTCATATCTTTCAATGACAAGTCTATTAAAAAGGCAATAGAGCATTAAGGACAAACCTATGGCACAGGTGCCAAAGATGGCATGCAAAGCATCTCTGTGGGCACATGGACACTCTCCCCACCCCTCCAGAGTTTGTTACTAGAAGGCAGAGGGACTTAGGCAGAGCTGTTTCCCTCACCCTCTCCACTGTACCTGACAACATTTTTTTTATATCACTTGCCTCTCTGCCTCGTAGCCCAATGGGAGTACACAATGAGTAAGGTGAGTGGCTCATAGGTTGCAGAGCTGGAAAGGAGTGGAGTGCCTGTGCCATCCTCCTCCCCCTCTCTACCCTCTCTGAGGACATGCCTTAATTCACCTGCTCCTCCACCCAGCAGCCCAAAGGGAGCACTTTCTCCTTACCCTGTGTGGAGTAAGGATGGGGCAAGTTGTGCTCAGCACTCCATGGGAGGGCAGGGCATTTCACTAGTTCTGAGGGGTGGGGCTCAGCACTCTATCTCTAAAAGGTTCATCATCAACGCAATAGTGTATAGTGTAAAAGTCATTTAATTTGGAGTCAAGAGAACTATGTTTAAATTTTGGATCTTTTGCCTACTTTGTGGAAAAATAATTTCACCATTCAAGGCCTTAGTTCCTTCATTGGTAAATAAATAACTTATAATCAATAACTTTTGGAGTCTCTTCTAGTTCTAAATCTTTGATCCTCTGTATGACTCTCAATTCTATAAATTTGTGTCAATTTCATGTACATTTTGGGTATGCAACTTTTATCAGGAATATTTAATAAAGATGGTTACTGTCTTTTAGCTCTATCTTTATTTGAGAAAAAGGTTTTTTTTAATTAAATGTTGGAAAAAAATGTTTTATCTTTTATGACTACTTTATTTATTGTTTCATTAAGAATTATTTCTCTTAACTCTTGTGAGGAATATTTGATCTTCTTTCCAAAAACATTTACTTATGCAACCTACTGACTTCCTTTTATTTTTATCATAGTATATGTAAAATAAGATGTTGGTTCTTCCGTTTTACCTTAACTATTGACTTCTTCTTACCTTTACCTCTGACTCAATTGCTTTCCTTTCTAAATTTCTCAAAAACAAAATGAAAGAATCATGTAGTCAGAATTGAGTATCAGAGGAGAGGTAGATGGGGCACTCCTAATTCTTTAATTTGGATCATAAGATTTTAGAATTGAAATAATAAATAGAGATGATCTATTCCAATTGTGTAGTAGAAGAAATAACTGGCTTTATATAATTACATGCCCTGTTTTCAAGCCATTAGTCTCCTCGCCCTCAGTTTTCTTATCTGTATAATGATGAGACCGTATTAGATGACTTCTGAGATCTCTCTCTTCTAGCTCTAGTTTTATTAGTCAGTGAAGCTGAGGCGCAAATAAGTGATTTGCTCCTGGTTAATTTTGTAGTTGTTCAGTCATTTCAGTTCTATCTGACACTCTGTGATCTCATTTAGGGTTTTCTTGGCGAAGATACTGGAGTAGTTTGTCACTTCCTTCTCCAGCTCATTTTATAGTGGAGGCAAACAGTATTAAGTAACTTGCCCTGGGTCACACAACTAGTAAATGTCTCAGGCCAGATTTGAACTCATGAAGATTAGTCTTCCTGACTTAGATCTTTTCATTATTACAAAGTGAGAGAATGATCAAGCTAACATTAAAATAAATGTTTCAGTATCTTTATGTTGCTATTTTCAACACTGAGTGTGAATATAACACACAATACATCATTATTTATCATGTAATAAATACTTCATAATGAATAATAAGTGATGTGCTATTCAAAATGTTTGCCTCAGGTGCTCGCTTTCTGTGAAATGAAAATATTCAGCTTAATGAATAGCAACTCATTCATTTCTCAGACTAATCTTGTCCATGCTATTAAAGTTCAAAAGCCTCAACAAGTTTAAATAGTACTAAATAAACATATATGGGGAAGTCTGAGTGTTAGTCTCTTTGGAGAGCTTTAAGTAGTCTTCCCTGCATCAAGATTCAAAAGCACCTGCCCAGTCTTTAAGATCATAGATAGTTAGCTGAACACTTCTCAGAAAACTCTGGGTACAACTCAATGTATAGAAAAGGAAACTGAGACCTTGAGAAGTCAAAGTCACAGAGTGAATTAGTATTTGAACCAAATATAATCAGAAAGTAGCCCTGTAGGAGCTTCTCTTAAAGTAAAACTTTGTGATATAAATAAGTATTCCTTTTTTTTTTTTTTTTTGAAGCTAGAAGTCCCACTGAGGTGAAAAAAAGTACAATAAGAAGAAACATTAGCAAGACATTGGAAGACTATATTACGTGACAGAATAGAAATTGTGTTGTCGTTTCAGTTGGAGGACCAGGGTTCAAATCCAAGCTTTGGTACTTACTACTTTTTTTATACTTGAACAATTCACTTTACCTCTTTTGTCTCAGTTTCCTCATCTATTTAAAAAAAAAGAGGGAGATGGGTTTGCAATATATTTTAAAGTCATGTGAGAAAATCCAGGAGTCATAAAACAGAAACATATGATATAGTGGTATCATATGATATATACAGAAATATGCAGGTATCATATCATGCAGGTAGTTAATGCTACCATATTGATTTGCCTCAGTGATTATTTCATCCTTCAAACGGTAGAAAAACCAACCAACAGGGAGAAATACTATTCTGGATTTCATTCTCTCATTAATAGGGAATAACTCACCATTACAGTGTAAATGAGGAGAAGTCTAGGCAGAAATCACCATTCCCTCTTAGAAATTCTAGCAGAGGAGACAGAATTGAGTTATAATCTGACTTATACCTTAAATTTTGGAAAAGTAGTTTCAATAATTTCATAAGAATAATAGGTAGTCTCTCTCTCTCTCTCTCTCTCTCTCTCTCTCTCTCTCTCTCTCTCTCACACACACACACACACACACACACACACACACACACACACACATTCTTTTTTTTTCTGCAAGGGAGAATTGCTTAGGACACCAAAAGATTAAATGACTTGCGCAGGGCTTTATTGCCAACATTGGCCAGAAGTGAGACAAATTCAGGTCGTTTTGATCCCAAGATCAGCCTTCTAACCGCTATATCATACTGGCCTATGGGCTATCATCATCATCAACATCATTAAATATACAAGATTTTTTTAATCACTGACAAGTCTCTTTTTAATTTATCATCAAGTATTAAGTTTTTACAAGATTATTTGCTGAAAAAAGTACTGGAGTATCATTTTCAATATGAGCTCTTCTCTAGCTGACCTTAGAGATGATGATACTGATCTTGAAATTTCTTTCACAGTATGAGGTGACAAGAATTGGGTCCAGGTTTCAATGTTTTTGAATCCAGAATTTTCATTTGTACATTTAGAAATTCTTTAAGTCCCAGGTACAATTCCAGTTGTATCAAGGATCACCTCTTCTGAAAAATATTAGAAAAGAACAGGTCTATTTTTTATCAACTGACTCTACTTGAAAAATTCTTATGGAAATTGTAATTTACTTTAGTTAAATAGTAAAGTTATGCTGCTAAGGGCTCTTTACTATATTAATGTAACATCCGAGCCCAAAACAATATGCTTGGCTTCTGGCTTTAGTCTCTCTCTTACAGTGCAAATCATAATTGCTTTAGGACTTTTTGAATCCACTTTTGAATTCAAAGCTTCAGACAAATAATTGGATTTCCTGAAAACATGCTGAGCTATGTTGCTCTCTCTGTCTTGCTTTATGTCCTCAGGGCTCCAGTCTCTGCTTTATATCAAGCTGCACCCAGTAGGCTAATTGGAGGGATGGGTTGATCACTTTGCATTAAGATGTCCATCTGTATACATACATATTTGTATGTATGTCTATATGTATGTATGTATTTATGTATATGACTCATGAAAATTTTTTATCTTCTTCAACTGACTGATCATTTTAGAATAGAAAAAAAATGGACGTGATTTACCAAGAGTCCTGTTGTCTCTGCCCTATAAATTCTGAGATCCAAGCCAATTACATTCTAGCTGTCTTATTTCCAAGCACTTCAACATTGTATACTTACTTCATTCATGTCGTTGACTGCAGGGCAGTTCTAATATGCTTTGGGCGATCTGCCTCGACATATCTTGCTCCAGGAAAAGTAAAGTTGAAATACAGTTTGGTTTTGATCTGGAAGGATTGCAAATATGTATTATCAAAGAATAAATCTTTCAGCTCACTGCGATGAATAAGTAGGGGCCAAGAGGTTGAGGGAATGGGGTAGGACAAGAATGCAGAGGAGAAGGAACAATTGTATTATCAAGTTGTTATGGTCAGATTTGTCTTTTTCAATCCTGACTGGATATTTGTATTAAATAGAGTATTTAGGTTTTTTTTAGTTTTGAGGTTGAAAAATAAAATAAAAAGAGGAATAAACATCCCTTTTTCCCTCACTAATCATTCATCTGCTGCTAAAGGTGTGGCAAGAGAGAGATTATAGGAAAAGTAAAAAGGGAGGATGGGAGGACAGAAATGGAAGGAGAAAAAGTCCAAACTGTTCAAGAGAGGTTTACCTCACATCAGAAGAGGGGAAATGGAATGAAAGTGGGAGCTTTTTGTATTTTAGATATCCCCAGAACCTAAAACAGTGCCTAGCACATAAGAGATGATTAATAAATTGTTTATGATGGATTGATTCACTTCTCCTCAGCTTAAGCATTAATCCTACTGAAAGGTGAAAAAATAGAAGTGGCAATTTTTTAAAGTAGGTCCTTCCTTCCTCCCTCCCTTCCTTTCCTCTTTTTTTTCCCCTTTTATTTTTGATCTGCATCTGTTATTTCACTGGTGTGGGAAATTTCCAGGATAGAAATTCCATTCTATCTACTGATTCAGTTGTCAACTATACTCTTAGAATGTTTTTCCTGGGCCACTGAAAGGTTAAGTGACTTGATCATGTCACACAGCTAGTTATGTGTCAAAGGAAGGGCCTGACCCTAGATTGTCCTGACTCTAAGAACTGCTGCCATCTGTGCACTATACAATGATGCTTCTCTACTTGTCTTATTAGTTACCATACCCTGAAAAATTATCCCCTGGGCCTAAATTGTACATATTTTGATGTAGCCTGAATTGTGAATACATTTTTTTCAAGCTACACAGCACATATTGTATATGATTAGCACAAAGTAGTGGTTGACAAGTTCTGAGGGACAGACTACAACTTTAGAATGACGTGTCCAGGAGTTTATAGGTCAGCATATAGGTCAGTTTTTTGGCACTCCAGTACATTTTCTCATAAAAATAATATCCTTTCTCTGCCACAAATAGTCTATAATAAGAGAATTTTATATCAAACCTTAGCATAAGAAATGAGCACAGAAGCCATAAAACCTGACCTATGCCTAACCAGCTGGGTGGCTCAGTGGAGAGAATGCCAGCTGTGGAGTCAGAAAAATTTCTCTCCCTGAGTTCAAATCTAAGCTCAGACACTAACATAATTCTGGGCAAGTCATTTCACCTTGTTGCCCTTAGTTTCCTCATCTGTAAAATAAGATGGAGAAGGAAATGACAAACCAAACCACTCTAGGATCTGCTAAGAAAACCCCAAATAGGGACATTAAGAGCTGACCACACCTGAAAAATCACTGAAGAAAAATACTTTCCCATCTCTCCAAGATGCCTCCAATGGGTTGTCATCAAGCTTTTTGCTCTTGTTATTTCTTCTCCTTTTTCTCCTTCTCTTTCTTCTCCTCTCCCCCTTCTCTATCTCCTCCTTTTTTCTCCATTTTTTAAACAATCACTTGACAAGTGATAGACTTAGGATGTAGAATACAGTATAAAATTTGGGGCATAATCAATATGAAAATTTGTTTTTCATGATTATCTAATTTTCCCAATATTCTTTTCAGAACTATAATTTCTTTCTGGTTCACTTTCAATTAGATTTTTTCAGAGGAAGAAAAAGGAATAATGAAGTAATCTAGAAATGTTTCCTTACTACTGACAGTTCCTTTATCGATTTGTTTTTCAATTCAATACTTAGATGATGTGTTATTCAGAACATGTGTATTTACTATAATATTCATATTGATCAATTGCCCATGGTGCTTTAAAGTACAAAGTAGCTTTCTGGTTCATGTATCTTGACACTATCTATATTTATTGTTGCCTCTCTCCTACTTTTTTGGATTAAATTTTAAGCATATTAAATTCCATCTTATCTCCTCATTTTACCCTTATATGAATCTCTTTGTCTTTTCCTTGCTAGTGACTACTAAAGTGGTACAACGCAAAGATTTCCAGACTTAGAGTCTGAATCTCAGCATCAGACATGTACAAGTAGTATAAACTTGGGCAATTCACTGCATCTCTGCTTGCCTCAGTTTCCTCATCTGTAAAAACTGAGAGAAACAACAATTCCCTCCCAGTATTGTGAGGATAAATGAGATAAAGTTTTTAAAGCATTTTACAGGTCTTTAAGTGCTTTATAAAAGTCAACTAGTTATTTTTCTTGTATGTTGAATTTTTGCCCTCTGAATCCATTTGGTAATTCCCTTTCATTTTATAGATCAAAATACATTCATTAATTCTTAATATTATAATTGTTGTTCATTTTTCCTATATGAAACCATATTCAATGATTTCATATTTCATATGACAATCAATACTAGGTACCTCCAGTCTTAGACTTTGTTCCTCTCCCATATCAAAATCTTACTTTACTTTTTTCTTTTTTAAAAACATTACCTCCCTTCTAAGAATCAATACAGTATTTTGACTCCCATGCAGAAGAGCAAGAAGGGCCAGGCAATAGGGGTAAGTGTCTTAGCCTGGATCACAGAAATAGGAAATATCTGAGTCCAGATATGAACCCAGGACCTTTCATCTCTAGGCCTAGATCTCAATCCACTGAATCACATATCTCCCCCTGCTTTTTTTTTTTTTTCAAATAAGCTCTAAGAATTCTATTTTTCTTGAAATAATTGCCTCACCAACTCTACCCTCAGCCAGTTCCAGATTATTTTATTCTACTTTTATTCTATAATCTTTTTTTTTGTTATAGTTTTCTTGTCCAGTTCAGGTAAGAACTTGTTTCCTTGACTACCAACTTCCACCTCAACAATACTATCTTTCATATCTTTATTTGGATAGTATCCCAAATTCAAATAATACTACGTCACTTCATTCTCTTTCCCCTGTTTTTATAGAAGGTACTTCTTTTTGATTGCCTCCATGTCTATGGCAGTTCTCATTTTTTCTCTTAATGTCATAATATATGAATCTATTTTATTCATTTGTCTCTGCTTGTAAACTATCAGCCTTAAGCAAAACTGGTACTTCTAAATAGATTATATTCTTCTTGCAGCATATGAATATTGTGTTATCATTTGAAGCCATTTGAGCTTTCTTTACACATCTCAAGTCATCTTTATTGAATAATTCTGAATCCCCCCAAAATTCTCAGAAGTCATTAATTTATTTGAAATTTCATATATTTTTTTCTTTGTAGTTCTATGCTCACTGGGCAGGATCACTTATGTTTGTTGCAAGCCATTTTTCTTTGCTTTTGCTTTTGTCACATTCCAGCTTTTTATTTTCTTTTTCATAATTACTGAGTAGTGCTGTAAGAACACAATTGTCTTTTCTTCTTACAGGAATTTTCTTTGATTTGAAATCTTTGGAGATTTGTATGTATTTCTACGTCAATTAAAGCTGGGATTCCAGTTTTGTGGTGGCCTGCAGAGTCTATATCATTGTATTTTGTCTTTTAATTGCAATATTTTTGTATCTTTTTCTTGTATTTTTCCTGAAGTAATTTAGTCTTTTCTTTCATAATTTTTTTTTTCAAAGAGTAGAGCCAAGATGGTGGATTAAGGGCGACACCTAGATGAAGTCTCAACATTCCCCTCCAAACAACTTTAAAACAGTATCTGAAACCAAACTTTGGAATGGTGGAGCCAAAAAAGGTTAGGGTGTGACATTTTTCTAGCCTAAGAAAATTTAGAAAGTTAACAGAATTGCTCTGTGACTCTGGAGTGGAGGTCTGTCTAGAGTACACATGTGGCAGAAGCAAAAGAGACTGGAGCAGCAGTAACTTTGAGAGTTCTCATTACAAGGGATCCATTGCTGGCACTGGGTACAGCTTGTGTTGATTGGCAATGCTATTGCTTATTTGCAATTCTGAGTTGTAGGTCCAGGATGAAGAGGAGTATTTTTACAAAGTCATAATGAAGAATGGGCCCTGATCACAGTTTCAGGGCCAAGAGGTACACTAGCATTTATAGTAGCAGGGGAACAAGGGACCTGGTTACAATCCCAGTACTAAGTGTAGTGTAGTGCTTGTGACTACAGGTAAGCAAGGTCTATTCCTGAGAAAAGACCAGAACACAAAACAGGAGAGCAGTGACCATAGCTACCTCTGGATCACACTACCTTGGAAGCACTGAAAACTTGCACACCTCCAGAACTAGCTTTGAAGCAGCCACATCAAAAGGCCTGAAGCTTGCCACAGGGTCTCTCCACACCCAGGTGACCAAAGCACAATTTTAATATAACATTCTAAGTCAAGAAATAGGATGTAAAAATGAGCAAAGAACAAGAAACCTAACCATAAAACGCTGCTTTTGTGGCAGGGAAGTCTAAAACAAACTCAGAAGACAATAACATGGAAATAGATTAAAAAAATCATCAGAGAAAAATGCTAATTGTACCCAAACCTCTTGACATAGGTAACAATTCCATTCCCTTCTACCTTTTCATCTACTTCTTTTTTTTTAAATTTGAGACCCATCTTACATTTTTTTAAAAGAAATACTTATTTGCCCTTAAATTTTTAAAAGTTGAGGTGTCCAATATCTGACTGCTTTTACATATTTCCTTTGCTAAATGACACTTTTCCAATCTTATGTAAATTTCCCTCAAATCTTTTAAAAGGTTCCTTCCTCTTTTCCCCCCTTTCTCCCTTCCTAACTCGCTCTACCTCTCCTTCCTCTTCCTATCTCCCTCCCTCCTCCTTTCCCTTTTTCTCCCACATTTCACTTAGGATTGTTTTATTTTTGTTTTTTTCTTCTAGGAAGATGACTATTATGCAATTTGCAATTATACAGCAATTGCTTGGCTATGTCAGGAAGGCTACTTACTCTTGTATACTCTATGCACATGACTGAAAAATTTCCTCTTTCCTCCATATCTATTGGCAGGAAAATCCTCAATCTCCTGTCACTATTGTCATTAGCTCTCGTGATCAATTTTCATAGAAATGGCCATGGCATGCTGCCTTTTGGTCATACTTCTTCACTGCCTTGAGGTCTTAGATTTCTTAAAGAAGGCTTTATTTACGTGTAACAATCTTCCCAACTTTTCTAAGATGAAGTTACTTTGTACATTTGTCTTTGGAAATTAGCTTCCAATATAAGACTACTGGAGAAGGAAATGACAAACTACTCCAGTGTCTTTGACAAGAAAATCCCATGGAAAGTCTGGTCCAAAAGGTCATGAAGAATTGGACATAACTGTATGATTGAACAATAAGAACAGAATACCCACTACAATTAAGAGCTTCCTATCAAAGGCCCACTGAACACAGCTAGTAAGCCGTTATCTAACTGAATTAATTGCCATGTACTTTGAACTTCTTTCTCTTCTACCTTTCCCCCAATGTTTAGATGCCTTTCTAATTACTTCAGTTTTCTGCCTCTCATTCTCTCTTCCCCTGATCTTTTCCTGACTTTTTAATCATCTTCTTCATAGAAGCAGGAGGGGAACCCACAGGAATGGGGTCCAATTTTAATTCTTTTGTCCATTACCTGTGCAGGCACACAGTCATATGCACATTCAACACCTGGTGACCAGTTTTCTGGTGAGGAGCCTCTCTATACTTAGGTTGGTTCCTGGCCAACAGAAAAAGTAGGCTGTTGCTCAGTCTATTGACTATACTGGAAGCCTTTCTAGCTTGCTAGAACCTGCCAGTGGTTGAATTCTGCTAACATAGCCTTGGAGCACATAGGCAAGAGCACCTCCACCCACTATGATGAGGTTTTAGAATAGGAATTTTGTTGAAGTTGGCAGCACTAACTGGATTTTCTTTTTCTTCAACCTTCAATGACATGGAAAATGGCTTCTCTGTGTTTCTCATTTTTGAGCTATTTCTAAAAAGAATCAAATCCTATTGAATAATTGAATAATCAAATTCAATCCTATTAAATAAAAGTAGATATGAAGAGCAGTTAAAATTAGATGTAAATTTTTTTAAATGTTATAATTCTCTGCCAATTTGAGCACTATATGAATTTCACTGCTATTCGATCCAAAGACAAGGTTTCAGTAGCATCTTACATTGTAGGAAACCAATATAATTTTAATGTATTTATTAAAACATAATGGCATTTATATGTGGATCATTTTCATAGATTTTTAAATATTTCTAAAATTTGGCAAGATTACCTATTTGGGATTCAATTAATTTGATCCATTATTTTTTTCAATTTTCCCTTTAAGGCAAATTAAAAATTCATTGTCCTCCCTTTATGTTTTGAATCCATTATAGGTACTTCTCTAACTTATATTAACAAATATTCAATTTATGAACCTCTGGTCCATACAAATAACCATGCATGAACTCTATTCTTTCCCTCTCATGATAGTCTATAACTCTGACTGAATATAAGACTATAAATTTAGAATTAGAAGGGACTCTGGATGTCAAATAATCAAAGTATTCTTTTATAAATAAATTTCATTCTCTTTATATTAATTTGCTTATCCAAAGTCCACAAGTAGTAATAGCTACTAAGCTAGTATTCAAACTCAGGTTTGAATCAGCACTATCTCCTCTATCATGCTTCATCAATGACTAAATTGCCCTGGATTAACATTATTATTTCATGTCGAAGGATCTCACCTAGTATCTAATTCAGAGATCCTAATTGCCCTCCTAAACACCAAATTTCTTTGCTCTCAGTAGGACAGAACATATTGAAGTACCCTCCCACTCCCTTTTAAAATTTTTTTACTACTAACCATTTAGTGAATTCCAATTAATTCCTTTTTCTCATATGCCCTCCTCTGTTGTCTCCTTTTTATTATTTCTACTTTTCTCCTAGACTTTCTCTTTCTCTCCCCATTTATGTGTTTAAAAATTGATATTTCTTAGCTAAAAACCCAGTTATATTATGATACACCTGAACCAGAGAAATTGGAAGTACAGAATTTCAGGTCAAATTACCCATACTGAGAAAGCAGTGCCATTAATCCCTAATGCAGTCTGGGATTGTTGAATGTCCACAACAAACAACAAGTATTCCACTCTACTCAGCTGTAGTCAGATCACATCTAGAGAAGTTCAATTCTTCATGCCACATTTGAAGAGGGATATTGAAAAACTTGTGTGTATTCAAGGAAAAAAAAAGGGTGACATGAATGGTGGTATCATATGAGGAACAGCTGAAGAAACCAGTTTTATTCCAGAAACCTGGGCTGGGTCTATCATGAGAAGTCTCCACAGGGAAGTCAAAGTAGAAGTTGAACAGAATTTGAGTTAGTGCAGCAGGTATAATCAAATCCTCCCCCTCTTCCTTCTCTGCTAAATCATGCCATATAAACATAACCTTTCTCAGTTTTCTGGTTTCTCTCTATTATTTGTCTCATCCTGATTCAATTCTCCCTAAAATTTCTGTTCCATTCAAGTATATAATGGTAAAATTCTTAAAGGCAGGGGCTATGTCTTATCTGAACTGTGGTATATTCTATAACCACTCCCATCTGCCTAGGATAGGTCTCTGCACAGAGTATATGCTTAAGAAATTTTTTTTTGATTGAAGTGAGCTCACATGCATAATTAGGAATCATAGGACTAGAGTTCAAATCCTGATTCTTCCACTTGCTACCTGTAAGAACTTAATAACTTAACTTATCTTGAGTTTTTCAGAGTTTCAATGACTTATAAAGGAGATGGACTGGATGATCCCTAAATTCTGTTTTTTAACTCAAAATATATGTGATAATATGAATTGGAGGGGTTGGCAGCCAGGGAGGTATTAGTATTGTTCTTTTATAAAGCATGTTTTACTAAGGTGATACTTTTCGTATTTAACCCTGTGATTGGTAAATTTCAAGGTAATGAAATTATGAACAATTAGAGTTAGCTAAGTGGCACAGTACTCAAAGTACTTGGAGTCAAGATTTGTCCCTGAGTTCATATCTAGCTTCATATATGTACTAGCTTTAAGATACTAGATAAGTCTTTTATCCTTTGTCTGTCACAGTTTCATTTGTAAGAATGAGACCAATACTAGCATCTACCTCAAAGAATTGTTATGAAGATCAAATGAAATAGTATTCCTTTAAGGTTTGCATGCACTTTACAAATACCATCTTATTAGAAGACCTGGGATCAAGTCCTATTTATTAAGAACCTTCTAAATGCTAGGATTTAAAAGGAATTTACTTATTGCAAATCAAATATCAGATTAATCTGAAGATGTTTCCAGTTGAATGAGAAGAGAGGTACAAAGGAATTCAAGAGGACATATTTGACACCAGTGACTGACTCTTATTTGCTGACTATGTACATATGTTGGCATGACTCACAAAACATAAAACACATAAAATAGATTCAAATCATTCAAATTATTTTATTCTCTATTACAAAGAGACACTTTAAAAGTACTCTAATGAGGCATTTACTATGCATATATTAAATTATGCAAAATTTCTTTGAAAAAAGAGCAATAGCAATAATTAATTTTTAAACTATAAACATCAAGAATGACATAAAATAGGCAGTCTTATACTTGCCATAGAATCTGATCATTGTGATAGAGGATGTCCAGTGGATCTGGTAAATACAAATGAAATAGGTATATTCAATAAAGGAATAATTCCTTCAGGTGGTCTTGTTTAGAGGTATGTGATATATATCTTTATATATGCATGCATATATGCCATACATATAATACATAATTTCATATCTTCTTACATCATACTTTGATCATGTGAATTTATTTTATTAGTGTAAAAAAAGCCAAATGTGTGAAGAATAACCATCGTTCAAACTATGATATGCAGTCCAATGTACAGCCCATAAAAGTCACCTATCAGCACATATATGTTTTAGAGACACTGGATTAACAATGAACTGTGTCCAAAAATGAATAGGAGATGGGACTGAATCACATTTGGTAAATTGGGCAAAAATTGTGGAAACTATAGGATTTTTTCTAAACCCAACTGTCTTCAGCATGATGTCATGGCCAATTTCACAGTCAGTATGACTTAAATTCAAGCACTGCTACTATGAAACATGATGGTTGTGGGATTCCAAGTCCCCCAGCTTCTCAGAGCCCCAGTCAATTCTAGAAAACTTGAAATTGAAAGAGTCACACATCTGCAATTTAGTGGTACCACATAACAATGAAATCACAGTTCTGATAAGAAAATAAATATTCTGATGATGTAAAACGTGTAGCAAATCTTAAAATACTGTAATTTCCAGAAAATTCTAAAATTTGTGTAAGGGAATGAAACCCTTTACACTTAATGGGGAAATGAGAAATAAGAGTAGAAATAATAAAATAATCTCCAATTTGTGAAGGTTAGACAAGGATCTATTCTTGAGGCAAGTGGTAGATACTGAGTGGGAACAACAGGGGTTCTAGACAGATGGGGAGGAGCTTAACTTAGTAGAAGCATCAATTTGGAGTAGTTGTTTACTTCTGGGTGGGATTTATTTATTCTAGATGCTCATTTCCACAGACAGTAGAATGATATGGAGTCCCAAATAGAGTAGCAATGTAGAGTTCTTTTAAATGCATTTTTCATTGTGTACAATACTGGTTTTCTTTAAAGAGATAATCAGAATTAATTTAGATAGTTGCTTTGTAGAATGTTTTGTTTGGTTAAACCAGTGAATCTCTAAGGTTCCTTTCAGTTCTCATAATGTGATGATTCTATCACCTTATGAACCAGAGTGCCAGCCTTTCAAAGGAGAAAAAAAAAAGAGATCTGCCATTTCCTTCTCTTGGGTCTCCTTAAGTGCCAACTAATCCTGTTCCAGTGATACTGAGATTTTACAATCTGATCTTGAGTGTGACACTTGTGTGTTGAACAATGCCATTCTATATTAAAATATTTAGTGAATATAGACACCTCATTCATATGGAAATGGTGAACCGGTTAACTAAGGTGGCAAAAAAGAATGCACTTTCTGAACAGCTTTTTTTTTTCTTTTAAAGAATTTATGTTATCTAAGTGTGTGGGTGTATGGTGATGAATGGAGACATTATATTCACCTCTTCCTCTTCTGTTGCTGTAAGGCTCATTATATTTGAGTTAATTATAAAACAATAAGGATTTTGTGGAGGTGGAAATTTAGAAATGCTTTGGCTTCCAAAGAAAGGTGTTGCTCTTGTAGGCTTACTGGAAAAAAAAGATGGAGTAGATATTGGTGTGAAATGATAAGCCATGCCACTGCCTGGATTTGCATAATCCTGTTTTAAGTTTCATTGTAAACTTGTTTGTGACTATTTGCCTTATAGTCTAAAAGCTCAGCAATTAGTAACAGAATCAAGGCTCATATTTCTAGATGCAAATATTTGAGACAACTTTGATTATCTAGAACCTTTGAGCTTTCCTAATAAAGCCTGTTTTTTTCCCCACAAACATTTACACAAGTTTCAAATATATATGTATATTTATAAACATACATATGCATATATGTATTTACACATATATGTACCAATTGTTTTGGATAGAAATGTGTCTGAAGTTTCCTTAGGCATTTTTTGACTTTGTAAACAGCAAATATTGAATATAATTAACCTTTCATAATAGCTCAAGTTCATCATTATGAATATTAATGATAGTACTTTAATGGAACAATAGGTCTACTTGGATGTGTCAGGCTAATTGTCTTTAAGCTGTTCCAGATTGCTGTATTTTCCCCTTTCTCTGTTTCCTTTTTATAGCTTTTCTTTTATTTTTGCCTTGTTATTTGTTTCAGTTGTTCTTTCTTATTCCCATTGTTGTGCCTGCTGTCTGTAATCAACTTCGCCTGTAGAAACTAGATAACAAGGTTTATTAGAATCATGTGCAAAATATGGGTAACTAGCTACTAAGTGAAGGTTTGAGGAGCTCACTCAAGAATAAAATGTGTAAACTATAGATATATAATCTTTATGACAACTATTGTGGCTGTGTAGAGGCTGTGTGTGTGTGTGTGTGTGTGTGTGCGCTCGCATGCACACATACATGTGTGCACCCTACTTTCTGGTTCTTGTCTCTCTCAGTTCTATATAGGAGTGATTACTAAATAGGGGATTTTTAGATAAGTGAGGCCTTAGGTTTACTGTTGGAAAGAGGAAATGTTCTGAAAGAGAAAAATATTCCTAAATTCTTTCTCATGCTTCTGCTTGATAACAAGAGTTTAACATATCTCAATAAATGTGTCTACACCACCACTTGGAATATTTATAGCCAAGTAGAAACTGCTGGCTGGTACAAATGGACTTTCTTACAGAAAAGTAATTCTTTGACTGAGTCATGTAGATTGTGAATGATTATAGTTGTAATCTACAGGCTGTATCACTTTCTCAATCCTTATAAATTAAAACTATTGCAAGTTAATGATTGAGTCAAAATGTTTACACCTGTCCATACATTAATCATTTCAAGACTTCATTGTCATTAGAAATCTCTTACAAGATACTCATGTTATTGGTCTTTTGGCAATGGTGGTTGTTTGATTTTAATTAAGGTGTTAAGTGAATTAGGAATGACATCATTATGGAGAAATGGATGAATAGGTTGGAAGTGGGTCAAAGGCAGAAAAATTTGAAGAAGTGCCCGAAGGAATATTCATATTCATTTATTACATTTATATGGTTTGTGCAATTAAAAGAAATCATAAATGTTGTCTTGAAATCCTAACAACGCCCTTTTCTCCAGTGAAGTAACAGCAGATAAACATGTAAGACGGTCTCATCTAAATACTTGTAATAAAATAGTTGATTATTGCTTTTGTCCAGAATTTTTGTCAAACTCATGGTCACCTAATTCAATGGCGATTTGGGGAGAGCCAGTGAATTGGGCCACTGTGGGGTTTGGAAAAGTTTGCAGGTTTCACCAGTTCCAGCAGAGGGTGGCATTGGCCTGGCTCCAGGCTGCTGAGAACCTACCACTTATAGCTGTGATTTGAGGAACACTAGTGTGAGTGGAAGAACCCACAGTACACACAGTCAATTTTTGTCCTATGCACTTTAGAGGGAAATAAAAGGATGGAAACCATGAGTACTAAGGGTTCCCTACATAGGATGAGAACCAGACTCTGGGAATGGAGTAGATGAGTTGAGTAGAGTCAACAAAGAAAGGTAGAAAGAAAGAACAGTGGTTAGGGATATGGCAGAGCTAGTAAACTCAGATGAGTAGTCAAGTAGCAAGATGAAAGGGAATTGCACTGGAGATGAAGAATGAATTTTGAAGTAGTTGCTTTCAATTGGCCTATCAGTTTTCCTCCATTAGGCTCTTAAAGGAACAGCAATATCCTATTATCTCTGAATCCCAACAGCATCCACAGTTAATTGTATCCTTTATAGCCAATAAAAATTACTTTACAAATTAGAGGTATTTATGTCATATGTACTCTGTTCACCAAATAAAGTCATAGACTTATATTTGAAAAGACCACTTTACAAAGAAATAGTACCCCAGGAAGAAAAAAAAAAGACTTTTCCTAAGTCACACAGCAGATCCAAGATTAAAGAATCAGGTGATTTGACTCCAAACCTGCTCATCAATGTCAGTCTTCCTCTGTCTCTGTTCTTTTTCTCCCTCTCTCTTTCTCTCCTTCCCTCCTTCCATTTTCCTCTGTACTATCTGGTACAGACAAATGAAATCAAGAAGTTATGACATCTAGAGAACAGTGACCTGAAATAGCTTTTTACTATTAATACACTCAAGTTATATGTTACAGCAAAATGTCATAGTTTAGCACAGTGTTGTCATCATTCATAATCCTGCTTCAGGGAGAATGGAAAGCCTTGATTAGTTCATTTTTGTGAAATGCTTTGAACTTCTTAGATAACCGTAAGTTCAAAGGGTCTAAAGTATTTCCAGTTCTAAAACAAACTAGAGATAACCATGTAGAATGAGAATGAATCCCCAATCCCCACAGCAGTTTAACCTCATGAGCTTCCCAAAGGGGCTCTATTAATTTGCTTAATCAAGCTCATCAGACCTTTATGGCTGAAACTTAGGAGCTGGGACACGAAGGTGGAATCTATGGCCAGCCAGCCATCAGAACCAGTGACAGAGCTGTTACTGTTGACAGATGAAAGGCAGGGGATTATGGGGTCCTACCACACCCTGTGCATGAATCCTCTGCAGGTGCAGGGCCCTGGGCAACAATCCATGCTACTTATTGCTGAAGTCACCTGTAAGGCTAAGGATGAATGAATGAGCGAGTGGAGGTACTACACTATAAGAAATAACCAGACAAGATGTCTAATGCCCTATTTGCCATTTATCTCTGTGTTCTATCTTTATACATAAATATTCTACATATTCCCCAATCCTAGATTCCAGGCCTGCCTGGAGCAAAAACTGCATGTACAGACAATACGTAGTTATCAAAGCCAAAAGTCATACAGTGTCTGCACATGGGCCCTTGTGTGTGCCTAGGGATCAAATTATCCTGGATATACTTAATATCACACCTATGAACAGACCAACCAACCAGTTTCATTAGTTCAGGCCCACAGTTCTGATTAGGTAACTGGATCACAGAACCCTAGATCTGGACATTATCTCAAGAAAGAATAATCTAATTCATTTCTCTGCCTCTAGGAAACACATTAAACCAAATTATCTAATAGGGCTTTTGTTACTGTTCTTTAAAAGTCTTCAGAGATGGAAAGTTAATCGAAAGGCACTATTTCAGTATACCAGCAGCATTCTTTAACACTATGGCAAATGTAGAATTAACTACTTGTAACTTAAAGAGTTCTGGTGGAGACTCTGATTTGTATTATTCCTGAATCAACCCAGCACAAAGACTCTCCATGGACTCCTGCCTTAACATTCAGGACTGGACTTGGATAACTGTTCTGTTTTCTCTTCTCTAGGCATCTCCTCCTTTCACCTCTTACTGAGAGCCATGCAGTCCAATCAACACCACCTTTGCTTCTGTGCTAGGTAGAGCAGTATACTGCTTTCTGGCTCTACTCAATCTTCTTTGTTTCTGAGTTACAACTTGCTTAGGCTCCCTCCTTTAATCACCACTCTTTGATCCCTTATCATTGTCCTTTTGGTCTCTCTCCCTCCCTTGACCCTTTCCAACACTGCCTACCTTCCTTTGAGTCTTCTTGAACATTATAACATCAGTTTCATGTTAAGAAACAAATATTCCTATTAGACCTGTGCCTTCCTCCCAGATCATATATATACATATATATTTCAAATTGTATGTATATTTTAACATTTATATGCATCAAAATTTTTTTTAAATCCCCAGTAGAATGTAAGCTCTCTGAGGAGACATACTGCTTAATTTTAGTTTTGTAACCCTGGAACTCAGAAGATTGCTTGGAACATAATTCCAAACATAGCAGGAACTTAATAAGTAGAACTTAATAAATACATAGTAGAAACTTAATGAAATCTTATTGAATTAAATTGAATTTCACCGAACCATGAAAGAATAGGAGAGGATCTTCATGAAACATATCCTCCAGTCAACTCAATAAATCAATTCAGTGGGAAAGTAGGCCTTAGAAATGCTTAGGACTCTTCTAGAAGAGCTAGAGTCATCTCTCATCCCCAAAGAGAATTCTTGGGATGTGACTTGATTTAGAAAGATTCTAGTCAATTCTGATTCTTCTCTAGTTGGAGAATGGAAAGAGGAGAAAGAATACCAGAGTGAAAACTATCAAATTCTTCTTTATACATTAAAATAATAGTATACTGGGAGTCTAATATACTATGAGACACACTGAAGTGGAATGGATAGAGTACTAGCTAGACTTAGATACAGAAAAATAGGTTCAAATCCCAGTTCAGTTACTTAGAGATTGTTTGACCTTGAGCAATTCATTTAACCCTTCTGTGACTCAGTTTACTAATCTTTAAAAATAAGGAAGTTGAATTTAATAATATTTAAGTTCTTTTCCTGCTCTAAATGTATAGTCCTCTGATATTGGGATTGTTTATTGTTTTGTTTTGTTTTGTTTTGTTTGTAGCTCTACTTCAAGAAACTAAATCTGGCCATGATAAGGTTGCTTAAACTCTCAAGAGTTTTTGAACTTCATGAGTAATAGGCATCTCTAATCTCCTTCACCTTGAAAGGAAAACAGGAAAGAATGGACACAGCAGAAACAGAAGCCATCCCAAGGTTATATATTTTTGGTTTTACACTGGCTCTAGATGAGGGAGCCACTAGGGTTCCCTTCCAACTAGAGGCTTCAGCAGCTTCTTTTAATGTCACTAAGTCTAGGTAGAGTTGTTATGGGGTTCAGATGTGTACCCCTGGGGTTCAGGAAGGATACCTTTTGCAAGAATGCAAGACTCCACAACTTAGCTTAAAAAGAAAAAGAGAAATTTATTAATTTAGAAAGTAATGTTGAAAATGGCCAGGAGGATAGCAAGGTGGAATAGAAAGATGGGGAGCAGTTCCTTGGGAGGATAGCATGAATGGAAAGGCTGTTTCCCTGATGACATCAGTTCTGGGGATTTTATACTTTTTACAATGGAGTGTTAGTCACCCAGGCATTAGGTGAGGTGGGGTGATCATCTGCCTGGGGACATAAAGATTCCTTAGTTTTAGGGAACAAACAGATGTCTGATAGGATCATGGTGTGGCCTGGAGCTGCTTCTCTCTGTCCATCTTAAATCTAGAGGACTATAAAAGGGAGATAATCACCTCAGGACCCTAAAGGGGTCATTGGGTGTTTTTAGGCTCAGAGTCAAGAGGATGGAAGGGAGGCATGACAAGCCCTCCATAACAAAGATATTACTCCTCCCTGAGCACCCCATACACCCCTATATATATATATATATATATATATATGTATATATATATAGTTCCATACTTAAAGTTTGGTGTTAATTTCATAACTATATTCATTTGTCTAATTTTTAAATACTTTCTTTGTATGTTATAGAGCTGGAATCTGTGATTTAAAAAAAATCTCTAAAAATAAAAATTTTGATCTTCTTGGGTCCATAGAACTTGATTCTTTACTACCACATGGTGGCAACTTTTATGAGGATGTTAACTTGGGAAAAGATATTAACTCCTAAAATGGTGAAATGAAAACCTCACAGAATGACCACTTTTATTTTATTTTTGGCCTTGGAAAGATGAGTGGAGAGAATGTCAAAATTCATTGCTGAAGAAACTAAAACTACTTGCTTTCATGACAGCTTCAATTCCTCCAAAATATGATTCCCAAGGCTTGTATTATTTCTCCCCTACCAACTGTATGGTTTACTTCTCCATGAGTTAATTCTCTTTCTAATTAAATATTCTCATGATATCATTTACCCTATTCTCAGTTCCCATGGACAGCAAATAGGAATATTATCGTGAACATTTTTTTTTTTAGCTTTAGAGAAGATTTGGGCATGTTCTTAAAATACCTGAGCTGGTTTGTCCAGTTGTCATTATTACTTAATGGCTGGACCAAATGGGACATGGAAACAAGTGAAAAACATATCTTTTATTCAAAAACATGTTAGTTTAATCAATATATTTCATGAGGAAAAATGAGAAAAATAAATGAAGGACAATGGAATATATATTATATTTTACAACAAAGCAACTAGAACTTGCTGCCTCTGTCAGAAGCAGCTGGCGAACCCACATTAACCATGCCCCCACCACCTTTGAAGATGAGAGACGTCGACGTCTTGCCGCTGCGCGTGAATGCCAACACCAGGCCACAACTGCACCTCCTGTAACAACTGGCGTCCCATGCCCCATGTGCCACAAACTGTGCGCCTTAGCCTTTGGACTTCAAAGCCACATCAGGGTACATCAATAGATGATAATGCACAAAGAAAATTGTCATTCTCCGTCACCGAGAAACTACCACTAACTAACATTATAAAGATTCCCTTGAGACCCAATTTTCCCTTTAAATAACAAATTTTTATTATTTTAAGGTTATTCTCATTTATTTTACTTACATATTCCCATTAATAAATAGTTTCAATAGTTGAAAAATAAGGCCCAACAACTAAAAGTCCAAGAAATACTTAAATGTGATTATACCTCAAATTGCAAAATAATTAAATTGGAATTTTTATTTCATGAAGACCAAAAACATAAACAAGCAACAATGTTAAGTGAAAATAAGGTAAATATTTAATATAATATTTCCACAATTGAATATGGAATAATTGGCATATTAAAGGAGTTATATGTATGAAAATTGTGATAGGATTGTTATATTAAATAGAGTGCTGGAGACTGAACTCAGAAGGACCTGAGTTAAAATCCTGTCTCAGATATGTACTAGCTGTGGGTGTCCCTGGGCAAGTTACTTAACTCTGTTTCCCCTTAATATCCTCTTCTGCAAAATAAGTTGAAGAAGGACATGGTAAACCACATCACTATCTTTGTAAAGAAGAATCCAAATGGGATCATGAATGGTCAGAAATGATTAAAACAACTGAACAACAACATAAATGACAACTCCATGCTTTAAATTAAAATACTATCATTTTCCTTTTATTTTTTTTCTCCTGGATTTATTACATATCTTCTTCCCTTCCTCTTACTCTCTAGCCCTTCAACAATCTAGTCATTATTCTTTTCAGCATTATTGAAACAAGAAAAATAGAAGTTACAGATGTATCCTCCAAATCCTATGTCAAAGCTGAATGATATTTAGTAAATATCACTTACCTGTCATTTGCATATCATTTACATTTTATCACTAGTTAGTCTTCCTGATATTAATAGGAGGAAATGAAATGATAAAGCTTCAGTGTGATAATTCCAAGCAATAATATAGCTAGATTTCCTTTTAAACTATGCTAAACAAATATTCATTCAACTTATAGCTGAAGACTTCCATTAATGAGGAGCTCACTATTTCCTGAATCATCCTGTTCTATTAATGGATGGCAATAATGGTTAAAAATTTGGCTTGTTTTTATGTGAAGGCTAAACTGTATTTTTCCCTACTCATTGCTTTTACTTTGCTTTCTTGGGCATAAAAGAACAAATCTAATTCTTTTACATGACATTTCAAATATTAGAGAACACTTCTCATGTTTCCTTCCTCATCCCACTTTCAATATTAAGTATTCTCTTCTCCAGTTCATATATCCCATGTTCACTAAACTGATTCCACATGGTAGCATCTCAAGCAGGGGGATAGACTAGAGAAAACACCAATAGCCTTTTCAGTACCAGTTGTTAAATTTTCAACGAGAGCAGAATTTATCCTTCAGATATAGGCAAATGCTACAAATTAGGACGTGATTTATTCTTTTGTTGATTATCTTGACTTAAGAAAATGATGACCAAAATATTGATTAATAATGTATATTAAACTTAAAAAATTGTTGAGCATTCATTTGATATTTTCAGAGAGCCAGTGGTTAAATATTCACAAGCCCTGAATCTCAGTATAATCTACCATTCTGGACAACCTTCTCTGCCCACTTTCTAATTAATGTTTTCCTTAAAAAAATAATGCCTAAGGGGCAGCTCGGTAACTCAGTGCATTGAGAACCAATTCCAGAGAGAGTAGGTCTGACTTCAAATCTAGCCTCAAATACTTCCCAGCTGTGTGATCCTGGGCAAGTCACTTAACCCCCATTGCCTAGCCCTCACCACTCTTCTGCCTTAGAACCAATGCACAGTACTGATTCTAAGATGGAAGGTAGGGGTTAAAAAAATAATGCCTTGCATTGAGCAAAAATTGTCAGGTATGGTGTGACCAGGACTGAGTTTCACATCCTTATTCCTAGATTATATGGTTCCCATTAATTGATTAATTCTTTTTTTTTTTGGCAGCCATATTACAGCATCAATTCAATAAGTTTGAAGTCATTCAATAGTTATTTTTAGTAAATGATTACTACACTAAAACCTCGATAGGCCAAAAAAAAAAGGTTCAGGAAACCCTCATTATCTCTTGGGTAAAATAGAAACACCTATAGCTGCTACTGAAAGCTCTAAATTAACTTCTCAGAGATACAGAACATTACTTTTCTAATCATGCTAATGTTTGGTACTCTACTATTTTCTTTTCATGACATTTCATCTCCCTACCTTTGCCCAAGCAGTAGCCATCTCAGGTGTCACATCCTAAAGGAGACTTCTGATTCCACCAGCTATTAATGTTCAACCAACTCTCTTTAATTGAAAATATCTTAAATTTATTCTGTTTTGTAGAAAAGAACATGATTTTCCCACAGTAGATTGTAAGTCCCTTGAGAGCAAGTGTTTCATTTCTGTTTTAGTATTGCCAGTGCCTAGGAACTCAAAGAATGTTAGTTGAATTGAATTGAATTGAATTGAACCATTTTTTTAATGAATGGCTGCCTAGTCACCTACCCCATTTTGTAGTGAAATAGATTTTTTAACCACATGAAAAATTTTTTATTTAACTTGCTTGAATTTGACTTTTTAAGATTCTTACACATATCCTTTGCCAATTGAGATCTTTTTTGGGATATTAATAAATTAATCCATTATATTATATTATACTAATCTTTTATATTTGCATAATCTATAAAATTGATATGTATGTCATATTTGGTTTTATTTAGTTCACTGACAAAAACATTAAAATAGCAAAAGCTCAAGTACATATTCTTCCACAGTGACCTACTTTTGAGTTGACATTACTACATTAATAACTACACTTTTAGTTCAATCATACAAACAGTTTTGAAATGCATTAACTGAACTTGGTACATAATAGATAATAAATATTTATTGACTATTTAATAATCACTATCAATTTAAGAATAATTTTATATATTATCTTTATTTATCAACATTATATTATTAATGTGAATATATTATTAATACAAACATATAATTATTATATATTTAGGTATAATTCCTAATTTAATTAATATTTATAATGCTATTTATTGCATGGAACACATCTTTCCATCTTTTCCATAAGAATATGATGAAAGACTGTTAAATGCTCTGATAAAATCTAGGTAGCCCAAACTATAGCACTATCTTATTTTAAAAGTCTAGTGATCTTATAAATGAAAGAAATGAAATTTTCTGCCTTCTCCTTCTACCACTACCACTCCAATTCTTACCTCTGGAAATCTGAATTCTCTAATGTGAGTTTTCTTCTACCTCTCCTAAAACTTTCCCCTTGTCAACTCCCTTTTATATATAGTCTTCTGTAGGAATATAAGCTCTCTTGCTTGCTTGTTCTTATATCCTCCAAATTTAACACAGTGCCTAGAAAAAGCAAATGCTTAATAAGTATTTTTATTTATTTATTATTCGTTCATTCAATCAATCTGGCACATTCTGTTATTGATGAAATCATATTGGCTCCTTTTGGTTTCTGCTTTCTTTTCAATACCTTATTTGAAACATGTTATAGAATTTTGCTAGGTATTCAACCAATATTCAGTGGCCTATAATTTTCAGATCCAACTCCCTTGTCCCTTTTTTTCTCCCTGAATATTAGGAAATTTGACTTTTTAGGTCTTAAAGCACTTCTCCAATTTTCTACCTTTCAAAGATCACCAAAAAAGTGGATCAGCAATCAAATCCATTTGCCTTAAAGTTTCTCAGTTTTTATGGAATTCACTGTGGTGGTAAATTGTACATAGGTTTGTATGGGATGTTTCAGGAGGACCAGCATCTCTTGTATGGAGGCTTGTTGATTCCTTTTCAGGGTGCTCATTCACCTTTTGTATCTACCTTTTACCCAACTCTCCCCTGTGACCTCTAAGAAGAAATCAAGTCCTGGGAAAGATCTTCTTGGAAAATGGGCTAAACCAGGTTAAACAACAGTCCTCAAATTCAGCAGTGGCTTGAAGGGATGTCTTCTCAAAGTAAGTGAAGACTTGACTCCAGCAGAATGGGAAGATAAGAACAATTTGTTTTAGTGGCCCTGAAAGCCACTAAAATAGGTACAGTGAATTGCTTAGAGCTAAGTCAGACATTATCTTCCTAATGGACTTCAAAAACTCTGGAAGAGAAAATGAAGCTAATGACTTTTTGCAAATCTGTCCCACTTAAATCCAGCTCAATTCACATGCAAGTCAAGACATCATGGAGTGAATTCATTGCTCCTCCTTGAAAAATGAAGGTAAAACAATAGAATTCTACACCATAACAAGACATAGCCTCTGAAGTATGGAATGCTGATAGAGCTCACCCTAAAAGGTAAGGCAAAGAATTGGGAGAGGGGTGGAAAGAATTTCAGTAAAGAGGGGGTAAAATGTACTTCAATAGTTATTCTCCTTGTCATACCAATGGGAAAAAAAAAGCAAAGTAGGAGTTGAACAGTTCAGTCTTTCCTTTGTTTTCTATTACCTGTATTATCATGTCATCCATTCCAAGCAAGAATCCTGTCATTTCTATGAATCATCTCTTTCTCTAAAATAGCCTTAAAATATTGTTATTTTTACTGGCTCTCTCCCATGCCTGGAAGGTTCTCCCATCTCATTTCCTCCTCCTGACTTTCCAGTCTTTCTTCAAGTCCTGGCTAAAATGAGACTTTTTACATCCCTCTTAATTTCTAGTGTCTTCCTTATTTTGAGAATTTTTAATTTATCTTGTTTACATATAGCTATTTGCATGTTGTCTCCCCAATTAGATTGTGAACTACTTCAGAGCAGAAACTTTCTTTTACCTTTTTTTGTTCCTGGCACACAAGAGTTGTTTAATGAATATTTGTTGACTGACAAATATATAGGAATTCAGGCAAAAACGTAACATTCATTATCCCTCATCTTGTAACCAATGAAATTATCTGGAGGTTGTATATGTTAAATGTAAGTTTTATTAATTAACTGCTCAAAATTTGTAATTGGCCAAAGGACTCTCTAACAATCTGAAGAGATGTCACAGAAATCAAACAGGGCAGAAGATGGGGAGAGGGGCCAGAGAAAGACAGAGTAACTAAGTAGCTAAATTGGATGAGAAAAGAGGGCACATCTTCCTATCTCAGGCAAGTCAATAAAAATCCCTTCTGATATCATCATTCAATCCCTCCTGGACATCTCTGATCAGAAAACAGGCACTGAAGATGCAACCTCAGAGACCTTCCTCACTACTTCATCAAAGGAAGATGTGGGTTCCAGGAAGATGCCTTTCCTCCTTCCATTTGTTTGGACCACCAAGGCAGCTAGAATGACTATTACCTAAAAGAGGTCTTCTTTACAGATAAATAAGGAACAGGTCTCCACCCTACCTCTAAAAAAAGGCTGTCCAGTGTTATGCCTTTTACCCTGTTATCCTTAACAAAGATAAAAGAAGGGAGGCCCCAACCAAGTTTCATAGCCTGGGAGAGAGACTGTTTTGTAGTTTTAAAAGAAAAATGTTCTTTGAGGCCAAATGGGGAAGCCAATTCAAGATCACTGTTCAATATTAATATCTCACAATCAAAATAAAATAGGTATCTTAATTCTCAGTCACATCAGTGCAAGACAAAGAAAAAGGAAACTTCATATTATTTTAAATGATTTAAAACATCCTAAAAATTCAGAGATATAAATTAAAACTACTCTGAGGTACCAACTCACATCCATTTAAAAGGGAAAAATCTTTAAAAACAATGAAAATGCCTGCTTGGGGGTGTAAAGAAACAGGCAAATATCTATTGTTGATAGATTTGCAAGATTATAAAGCTTCCTTAAAGGGTAATCTCAAAAGTAACAAAAAGAAGAATACAGCATAACTCAGTAATTCTGCTGTTGGAAAGTACTTGCAAAATGTTGTGGAAAACAAAAAGTTGGGTTTTTTTGTTTGTTTTTAGAGAATGACATAATGACATTATGGCATTTTTGTGGTACCTAAATGTCCCCAAATAGGAAAAATATATTATAGACTATAAATTCAGTGCAGTTATACAATTAGGAGAGACAAGTAGGAATAATACAAAGAATTCTAGTTGTACTTTAATGAGTACTACTGCAAAGAGGGCAAAAAGATAGAATTAGAAGGACATATTTCTCACTCTGACCAAATACAGGAAAACATGAAGGAAAATTAATGAATAGAAGACTATATTGAAGAAATAAGTAATTATTTGATATTTTTACTAATTAAAATTAAATAAATTTTAGCTTCAAAGAATTTGGAATGATTTTCATTACTGTTTAGTAGTAAACATTTAAAAATAGCTAAAAATTTTTTGGGATAAAAATAAGAGACAATCTTTAGAAGAAAATTTTTCAATGATACTGTACATGGGAGAGGGGGGCAAAATATA
This sequence comes from Monodelphis domestica, assembly GCF_027887165.1. Lineage (NCBI taxonomy): Eukaryota > Metazoa > Chordata > Mammalia > Didelphimorphia > Didelphidae > Monodelphis > Monodelphis domestica. Next base: position 394,755,611 of record NC_077229.1, read on the forward strand.
TATTAGGAAGTATGGGTCAGGAATAAGAAACAAAAGAAGCTAAAGGCTCATAGGCTACATAGAAGATTTTCAACCATATATCAAGAATTCTTTTTTTAAGATCAGAGTCAGAAGGTCCTAGGCTTGATGATCACTGAATAAAATCACAATAAAATGAAATTGACTATTTCTTGACAGGAAATGACTGGTTACAAAGCTAGTGGCCATTTCCATCAAGCCAGACTATCCTCAAATGAAAATGATTCTGATCTTGTTCTAACAAGTCTATCAGTACAAATATCTTGGGCAGACACAGCAGATGGACAATCAGCTAGGCACAGAATGAAATGGGAGGAACAGAGCTGGCTGGATTATATTTAGAAAACTGAGTAGCACTTTCACTAACCCCTACAATGCACAAACAACAACATATGTTTTTTTTTCCTATTTTAAAAACATTATAATAATGTATATGTATATAAATATAAATATGAAATTTACATTAGCCCTATTTTCCAATATATAGTCTTTTCCTCTGTCCCTCTCAGAGAGGTAATCTCTTACAAATAGAATAAAAAAGAATAATACCAACAAATAAGTATAGTAAAACTAACCATGCATCAACCGGTGTTGTATACAAGTTCTAGAACTGTGGTCCTCCAACTCTGAAAGGAAAAGGAAAAAATAGAGATGTGATCACAAGTGAGCAATTGATGGGGCAGTGGATAGAGTGCTGAACCTGGTCTGAACTTGGGAAGACAAATCTCTCTGAGTTTAAATCTGGCTTCAGATATTAGTCGTGTAGTCCTGAGCAAGTCACTTAACTCTGGCCTCAGTTTCCTTATCCATAAAATGTGCTGGAAAAGGAAATGGCAAATCAATACAGTATCTTTGCTAAGAAAACCCCAAATAGGTCATGAAGAGATGCACATGACTGAAAAACAACTAAAGAAAATATCATTAACATTTTCTCCTCTATAAATCTATCAATAAATATTTATTAACCCTGCTATATACCAATCATTGTGCTAAAGGCTGGGGAAACAAAAACAAGGCAAAAGATGATCTCTGTCTTCAGTGAGTGTACAGACAATCAACAAAACCATAAAAAAAAAAAAACCCTGATTTGTCTTACTGGTCTGTTTCCAAGGGGGCATTGCTAGCAGAATTTAACAACTGGCTTTCACTAGAGCTGTTCAGACTTTTCCAAACATATCCCTGGGCAAAAGTACCTTTTTTACTCCCTTTCTTTGGGACAAAATTTGGTGATTATAATTTGCCAACATTCAACTTCAATCCTTTTATATTGTTGTTCTTTTTGTATACATTGTTTTAGTCCTTGGATTTATTTTTTTCCTGATTCAGGTTATTTCATGTTGCATCAGTTTGTCTTCCCATGCTTCTCTATATCTTTTGATCTATAATCTTTTGATTTTTCCTTTTCAGCTTGGTCTATCCTGCTTTTCATGGATTCCATCTCTTTAATTGTGTTCTCCAATTTCTTTATCATTTCATTTAATTTCTGGGCTTCTTTCTCCAATTAGGAGTTCCTGTCTTTTAGACTGTTATTTTCTTTTTCAACTATTTCCAACTTTTCTTGTCAAAACACCTCCATTTTTCTCAAAATCTCAGATTTAAATTCTTCAAGAGTATGTGGCCAATTTCCATTTTGTTTTGTTTATTTTTGGAAGGTTTGGATGCTTTTAATTGTTCATTGTCCTCTGCTATTTTCTCTATAGTCTGGATTTTTTCTCCATAAAATTTACCAGGGTCAAAGCCTTCTTCTTGATCTTCTTGTTGGTTGGAAGCTGTATTTTCTGGGCATTGTTTGCCATCTCTAAGCTGGTTTTTCCTTCCTTTTCCAGTCAAGAGACTGAGTAAGGAGGGCAGGCTCTCTGTTTATGGAGCTAAGGAGAGCAGGTTTTGCCTGAGGTCACCTCTCCAGGCTCCACAGCTATACCTGTCGTCCCTCTCTGTGCTATCTCTGCCCAAGGTCTGTGCTCTTTGGCCTGCTGGGTTCTCAGGTCTAGCTGCTCTCAGGGGTAGGTCCTGAAATAGAAATGTTAAAGTCTCTACCACAGTCCCTGGTAGTCTTAGTCAGCTGCCAAGGATCTAGAGGTGCCTCTTACTTGCCCACTGATTGTAGTGAGCTGGCTCTGACCCTGGCTCCATAGGGGATGTGGGGGAGGTTTGATCAGCTCCTTAGAGTGTGGAAATGCCCAAATCCCACATACCTTCAGTGCTGAGCCCTACTGTGGAGACCCTTTCTACATCTGAATTAAGAGTTTTTTTTTGTTTTTGTTTTTTTGTTTTTGCCTTTTGAGGTAGACTATATTGGTAAGTGATGAGGAGAGGAAGAGTCTTGTATCTAAACTGCAGCCATGTTAACCTGGAAGTCATTGGTGAGTCTTTACGATAACTTCTTTCAGGGTTTGATGTATACCTTATAATGATGACCATTTGTTCTAAACCCTCTTTCTCTTGTTATCTCTCTGAATCAATGTAGTAGAATCCATGAAAATTTTGATAAAAATTTTTGATGTGAAGTGAGAGTCATTTCAAATTAGATGATTGTGGAGGTAAGGGAATAACATTCTAGGCACAACTTGAGAAAAGTGAATGTTATGTCAATTTATGTCCCAGTAGCCCAGGAGGTCTTAGTTTTGTCTAGTTCCCCATAGATTATACTCTATGAATGAATCTTTTCTCCAAATGTAGCAGTAACTCACCTTCTTCCAGTTAAGAGCTCCAACTAGCAGGGTTTTGGAAAGGATTTTGTGGGGCAATTTGAATCTAGTCTTGAATGCTTGGGGCAATCTGGAGCTGGCTTGAAATAAAGCAGGTCTTCACCCTGTAGTTAAGGATTAGGGTCAGTCCCAGAGGCACTCTTGGACTTAAATGTGCCAATTAGAGGTCCCATGTGGATGTGAAAACACCGACTGGCATGAATGACATAGTCATGTGATGATCCCAGCTTATTAGTTACAGATGATTGGTGCATTTTGATACTTTTATGAACCACAGTAGTGCCATGTTAAATAGCCATTCGAACTTGTGATTTTAGTCATGGAAAAAGTATGTGAAAGGAAACAGTAATTCATTTTCAAAATCAGGACAAAAATTATAGCCCACATTTTACATGCCTAGGACTTAGAAATAGAAAGGTAATGATTCTAATTAGAATCAAGGCTAAAATTGAAATAAAAAATGGAAGATATTCAAGGAAATAAAATATCCATTACCCTCCTCTTCTGAGTATCAGAATGAATCTCCCTTTATCTCATCCATTCCCAGAGCTAGTTTGGTTGGGGTATGAATTCAGAACCAATCTTCTACTTACTCATTGGCCATTTCAAGCTGAATATGCCAGAGACTTCTTGAACTCAATCTGTGCAAAACTTAAACCATTATTTTTCCTCAAAATACACTCTTCTTCCACACTTCCCTACTTCTATCAAAGGTGCCACCATTTTTTCTAGTCTCCTTGGTTTGTAACCATTGGTATCCTTGACTCCTTATTATCTCTCATACTATATATCCAATCAATTACCAAAGTTGGGATTCCTACTGCCACACCTTACAAATCTAACACCTTCTCTCTACTTACACAGCACCTCTTTAGTTCAGACACTCATTCTCTCACACAGATTTTTACAACAATCTCCTAATTGGTTTCCTTGAGTCAGATCTCTCACTGCTCCAATTCATCCTCCACACCACTGCCAAAGTAATTTTCTTTCAGCTTAGATCCTATCATATCACTCTCCTACTCAATCAACTCCAATAGCTTTCTATTGCCTCTAGGATAAAATATAAATTTCTCTGTTTAGCTTTTAAATCCCCATACAACCTGACCCCCACCTATCTTTCTAACCTCACTGGACATTGCTTTCTCTCCTGAACTGTGATCCTTTCAAAACTCCTTTTTTTTCTGGTCTTTGCTCACAATATGCCTCCCTTATATATACTTCCTTCTTCCTTTCTTTCACCTCAGAGAATTTTTTTCCTTTAATATATAGCTTATACATTATTTTTTACATGAAGTCTTTTTTGATCTCTTGAACTGCTAGCACTCTCCCTGTCACACAATTTTAAATATATATATATACATATATATATATATATAGATAGATAGATATATTTATTTTTGCATGTATTCATCTCATATTTTGGTATAGATTTGTATTTCAACTTGCATATATTTATTTTGCATTTTTTATGCACATGTATTTCTCATTTAACATGTAAGCCCTTTGAAAATCAGGATTGTTTTATTTTTTGTACTTATATCTCCAGTGTCTAGCCTAGTTCCTATCAAATACTTGATGATTGCTCAAGGATGCATCTAAAAAACTAGATTTAATTCAGGACCTCTGTGATAATCCTGGATCTTCCTTACAATGCATTCAAATTCTAAGGTAGAACACCAAAAAAACAAAAACAAAAACAAAACTAAAGCTGGGTCTCCCTATAATGTTACCTAAGAAAGAATGGTCTAGGAATAGAAGCCTAAATTAGCTTTCACAATGAGAGATACAGAATCTTGCCAAAAGCCATCAGTCTGTTTGCCAGCTCTGAGGGCACAGACTGTACCACCTGAGCATGGGGAACTTGCTGTTACATGATCTAGCTTAAACAGGCAGCTAATGAGCTCAGTGAAGATACCTACCTACATGCTCCTCGGGTTGTGCCATTTTTCCCCTTGCCCATGTAATTGTAATGTGGAGGTTGACCTCATTAGAAGGGACATGTTTGAAGAGATCCGGTGAGTGAGCAACACAAGTTTCTTTATCTAATTGTGGGTTATCAATAAGCCATAGGGAATGCAATGAGTTTCCCTTGTGATAGCCTAAGATCATGTCTCCAAACTGATTTCCTTAGCTGAGTATCAGGGGTTTTATTACCGGTCACGTTAGAGCACTTTCCTGAATGGCTTCCAAAAGGATAAGTAGTGAAAGTACAAGCTGCTGGTACAACTGAGATCATATAGCAACTTATGAGAGGTCTCAAAGAAGCCAAAACAAAGAGACAAGAATCAATCTGTTGATTACCTTGTTTACATAATGTCCCCTAGCCAAGAATGTTTCAACTGAATTCTCAAGATTATTTGACATTACCTAGGGTTTTATTTTAATAACTGTAATTATTTGTTGGTAAATTAGACATCAGAGTTTTAAGCATTCTTCATGTTTTCCTACCCAACCATTCATGGGGTACATCTCTCTTAGGGAATCTACATTCTGAAGGATCATGGGAAGGAACATTCAAACTTATGGGAGCCACAGAGATTTGGTTCTTCTATAGGCTAGAAACAGAAAACTACATTCAATCGAGGAATCTCAGACCATCATGATCTTCCTAACATTGCCCTCCAATTCTAAGGTAGGAGTACCATTGACAATTAATCCATTTTACTTATATGATGTATTTGTTCTCAATTCCATAATGGTCCTTTGCATACCAACACCATGTGCACATTATTGTCCATTATATCCCAAAGTGAGGCTATCTTGAACAAAATAATTTATTGTTCCATGATAATTATACTTACTCATCATTATTAATTTGGTCAAATAATATTAACTACTATTATGGATATGGCTATGGTGTGTTATTTACAAAGGGCTTATAGAAAAAGAAAACAGCATAATACCTTAGTGAATAAAAACAGCTAATTCTAAAGCCAGGAGATCTGAATTCAAACTATGTGGCCCAAAGAAGGTCACTCTTTTTATCTGAGCCTCAATTTTCTCATCTTTAAAACAGTAATAATCAGAGACACATAATATCTGCTTCCCAGATTTGTTGTGGGGGGAAAAAGTGTTTTATAAGGCTGAAAGAGCTATAGAAATGTGGCTGGCTTTAATTTTCTTAGATATAGCAGATATTTTCCCAGCAAACACTAAGGCAATCCTGCCCTCTCTCCCAAACAAAGTACATTATTTGAGTTATACATAAGTAAAATCACCTAACAGTGTGAAAGAACCCTAGTATACAACCTCAGATTTTTGTAGTAACCATCTATTTTTTTAAACCCTTAGCTTCCGACTTAAAATCAACTCTAAGACAGGCCAGATTTGAACCCAAATCCTCCTAACTCCATGCCTGGAGATCTATCCACTGTGCTACTTAGCTGCTCCCAGTTGCCATGTATTAACAGAAAGTAAGGACATGTGACTTAAGTTTAATAATGTGTATTGTTCATTATCTTTGACCTGAGTTTTAATGTCTTTTAGTACTAATATTACTTACACGGGCATATTATTCTGTAGGTTCTGCTTGCTACATTATGTAACACTTCATAAATATTTTCTCATACGGGATCCAATCAGACAACAATTAATGAATCAACAAACAATGAGTACCTACTATCTGTTAGGTGTTGTCCTAAGTTCTGGGTATATAAAATAGAGGCAAAAGATAATTCTGATAGGGGCAACTATGTGGCTTAGTGGATTGAGAGCCAGGTCTAGAGAAGGGAGAGCCTGGGTTCAATTCTGACCTCAGATTCTTCCTGGCTGTGTGACTCTGGGCAAGTCACCTAATTCCCATTGCCTAGCTCTTACCAGTCTTTTGCTTTGGAACCAGTATATAGTATTGATTCTAAGATGGAAGGTAAAGATTAAAAAAAAAAGACAGTTCCTGGCCATAAGGAGTTTACAGTCTAATGGAGGAAACAGCAAGAGACAATATGCAAACAAATATGTACAAAGTAAGCTTAGTGAAGTATAAATAGTAAGTAATTACCTGAGGGAGGGCACTAGAATGAAGGATTGCAGAATACTTCCTGTAGAAGCTGTGGTTTTAATTGGGTCTTAAAGTAAGCCAGGGAAGGCAGTCATCAAAATGAAAGAGAGAGAACATTCTAGGTATGGAGGACAGCCAGAGAAAATGCCTGGAGATGAGAGATGGAATATCTTGTTAGTGGGACAGTTAGGAGACCAGCATCCCAAGATTAAACAGTCTGATTCAGGTAATAATATGTAAGAAGATTGGAAAGGCAGGAGCAGGTTAGGTTATGAAGGGCTTTGAATGTCAAACAAAGCATTTTGTATATGATCCTGGGGGCAACAGAAAGACACTGGAGTTGATTGATTGGAGAATGACATGATAGGGCCCAAGCTTTGGGGAAATAACCTGAGTGGCAGAATGGAGGCTGAACTGAAGTGGGGAGATTTGAGGCAGGCATACCTGCCGTCAGGATATTGTAGTAATGTAGCTGTGAAGTTATAAGAACCTGCCCTAGAGAGGTGCACTGATATCAATGTCAAAGACTTAAGAGGAGGGGACAAATTTGAAAGGTGTTTATTCATTATTCCTGTTCACACTTTACAGTTTGTTCAACCATTTCTCAAATATTAGGTACCAGCACACCATCTCTAAAAGGTTTGCCATTACTGTTATAATACATCCAAATTTTCACCATTTGCAATAAAGTTTCTTTGTAAACATTGGTAACTACAAGAGAAACTAATATAGTTTGTAAAGCATGTGGACTTTAATTTCAAGTTATTGTAATAAAAGAATATGAATAATTTAATATTTTACTATAATTCTAAACCGTTTTCAGAATTTGAGACCAGTTCATAATTTTACCAGTAATTAATTATTGTGCCTATTAAGTGCCCACTAAGCATCTGGCACTATGTTAAGTACTAGAGATAAAGAAAAAGGCAAAAGATAATCCTTGCTCTCTGGAAGTTCCTAGTCTAATGAGGGAGACAATATACAAACTACATATAATCAGTCTATATGCAGGATAAATTGGAAATAGTCAATAGAGTAAGCGCTAGAATTAAAAGAGATTGTAAAAGGCCTACAAAGGTCAAGCATTTACATCGGGCTAGTTTTTCAGATGACTACAAATATATATTTTTAAGTTTGACCTTTTTTAGTTCACAAATTTATTGAAATAATACTCAATTTTAAAAATTCATCTCAATCTTCCATGGATTTTTAGATGCAAGACTTTTATCAATTCTTTAATATACAGTATTTCTGAAAATTGTTGGTTTCGTTTGCAGTGAGTCATGTAATACCACTGTTCCTGAATAATTAAAGTTGCAGGTCACCCAAAGGACATGGTGAGCATAATTAAATGATAGTATAGAACCATGCATAAGAATAAGTTTTTAAATTATATTTGAATTTATATAAAACCAGAGGGAGAGGCAGGTCAGTCACTGTGAAATACACTGGTACTCATATAATATAGAAAACTTTTTGAAGAGCATACTCTTTAATCAAATAATACGACTACTGGGTCTTTATCTCAAAGAGATCAAAGAAAGAGAAAAGGACCAAGTTTTGCAAACAATTAAAATTGCTGTTCTTTTTGTGTTGACAAAGATTTGGAAACTGAGGAGATGTCCATCAATTAGGGAATGACTACAAATTGTGGTATATGATGGTGATGGAATACTATTGTGCTGTTAAGAATGGTGAACAGATTGGTTTCAGAGAAAGCTGGAAAGACCTACATGAACTGATGCAGAGTGAAATATGCAGAAACAGGAAAACATTGCGCACAGTAACAGCATTATTGTATGATGATAAACTGTGAAAGACTTAGTTGCTCTCAGCAATACATTGAACCAGGATAATTAAGAAGGACTTATGACCAAAAAGTGCTATCTACTTTCAGAGAAAGAACTGTTGGACTAGGAATGCAGATTAATGCAAACTATTTTTCATTTTCATTTTATTTGTTTTTAATTTGGGGTTATGGTTTTATATAAATATTCTCTTACAACAATGAATGATATGAAAATATGTTTTGCATAATAATGCATTTATAATCCAGATCAAATTGCTTACCATGTCTGGGGAGGGGGAGGAGAAGGAGAAAGGGAAACAATTTGGGTCTTATAAGTTCAGAAAATGTATGTGGGAAATTGTTATTACATATAATTGATAAAATAAAACATCTTTACCCCAAAAATTGAAATCCTTGATTATCTGGAGTAGATCACCTTAAGGGGGATCGATGGGAGAATATGGGAAAAAGTTTCCCAGTATGAATAAGCATGGCTTTAGATAGATCAATTGTTGGGAGATGTCCAACTGGTTTCAGATCATTTCCCCTTCATTTCCAAGGATTTAAGAAGTTGTCTCATGGTCTTCTTCTCTGTCCTGTTACCTATACTCTTGTCCTTAGGAAATAATAGTAATCATAATTATGATGATTATTTATCTAATGCCTTAAGGTTTGCAAACTACTTTATATATGTCATCTCATTTGACCCTCATGACAATTTTATAAGGTAGGTGCTAGTATGTCCCATGTTACAGATGAGGAAACTGAGGTATAGAAAGTTTATGTGGCTTGTCCATTGTTAAAGAGCTAGTAAGTGTCTAAGGAAGAATTTGAACTCAGTTATTTCTGACTCCAACTGCTGGACTCTTTCCACTGTGCCACCTAACTGCCTGATTGGTGTCACCTAAACACGTTGGCTTCCAGGTTCATCTGCTTCCTCTCCTTCTATGATCTATACCTTATTCCACCTTAGCTGCATACAAGTATAGCCATATTTCCAAGTTCGCCATCACCTACTAGTGTTTTAACTCTTCCACCACTTTGAGATTCCTCTCTCAAACTTTAACATTCTACCTCTTTAGTTTTCATTCTTCACTCCTATTAGCTCTTAACCTTATTCTTCTCTTTTATCCAAAATTCTTTTTACTCTACCCTTTTTGGTGTTCCTAAGCCATCAATTCTATTTTAGCCTTTTTACTCTCTTTCTCAATATTTATCCAATAGTTATCAACTAAGCTATACAATAACTTAAAATCTATCATACTTTGCTCCACATCTGGGCAAGGCCAACCCTAGATTACTTTCACCATTCTTCTTTTATTCTTCTCAGAGACTACTAAACAGTGTTGGAGGAGGATACACAACCATGTCAATTCAGTTCATTTCAAACTTTTTATCTAATTTCATCTGGACCTTTGTTGTGAAGAAGTCTTTATTTCTGAGTAATTTACTTTCTATCATATTAACCACAATATCTATTCTAAACCTTTTCTTATTTCTCAAGACCTTCCACATTCCACTCTTCCCTTTCTCACTTCCTACTTTAGTATTGATGGATAATTGATTTGCTTAACTATGGTGGATATAGTTATTTGACTTGAAATCAAAAAGTCACATCTTCCTGAATTCAAATCTGGTCTCGGATACTTCCTAACTATGTGATCCTGGGCAAATCATTTAGCTTTGCGTGCCTCAATTTCCTCATCTCCAAAATGAGCTGGATGTGAAGAGTGAATCAAACTCTCTTTCTCTATCAATTAGTAGCTTTTAAGTTAATCAATCAAAAACTTCAGTACCACCCTCCTTAGAACCTTACCAGTCACTAAGTATGAGAGTTCACAAGTCACTTGCTAGAGTGGGGGTGATAACTCTAAAGGCCACTGCTCCTCCCCTGGGCAGTGCTAGGCAAATTGAAAGACTGATTGGTTCCCGTAAGGTAAGGAAGAGACTGGAAGTGACATGGAAAAAGGACTAAAAAGTCCTGAACTTCCTGCCCAAGGAGCTTCTTCTTTGGAGTTCTTCTTTGGAGTTTCTGCTCCTTGAATCTTCTCCTTTGGAGTTCTTTTTTGGAGGACTGCTCCTTGGAGCTTTTGGACTTCAACTTTGACTTGGAGCTTTGGGCCTTTTGACTATAGTTTTTAACTACAGGACTTCAACTTTCAGCTTTGGAGTTTCTTGGAGTTGGGGACTTTCTTGTTGAGTTCACTACTGCCTTGATGAGCTTAGTTCATGAGGGTTTTTCTGGATTAGGATCTTGCCTGTATATCCCACATTGAGAATGGAATTCTGTTGGGAAGAGAGCTTCATTTCACAGGATCAGCATTTAGGGTAGGCTAGGCAGTTTACTTACCTCTTTCCCGTCCACAATTCTCTCTTTTTACAAATATTTCAATTAAACAAAATTGTTAAAAGCTGCTAATAGTTTTCCTGGCTTAAGGGATAATAATCAGAGATCACTTTTTATAACTCTGATTTAGTCAAAATCTCAATGTAATCATATGGAGAACTAAATAGCAAATTGCTCCAGTATTTTAGCCAAGAAAACTGAAAATGGAGTCATGAAGAGTCAGGCATATCTGAAAAGTCTAAATGATAACAAAATCCTGGGTAAAGTAAGTGATTACCTACTCTGTCAGTTCATTCATATGCCTTAAACTAAGGTTGAAAATGTCTTTAAAGTAGATGTTTTTGAGTAGTCAGAGGAAACTTGGCTATATCTTAGACCAAAGATCATGAAGAAATTATTAAATGAGTTCAAGGATTCATTCCTGAAATCTGAGAAAACATGACTTCCAACATACTCTTCAGGAGAAACCATCTTGTGGGGAAATGACACAAAGCCTTGAAATCTAGCTTGTCCACATTTCCTTCCCTTCCATTTTACCCACTCTGGAGAAGGACTGTCCAGATCTGGAATTTCTGGAAGATGTTATTCTTCTTCCCATAAATGTTTTAGTGATATTACTGGGTCATCTGGTGGCATTGTCTGTAATAGGAGCCAAGGATAGAATGGATGCAGCTTCATCATAATTAAGTGGAATTTCTTAAGCACCCTAGACTTCTGGGTGAATGTTTTTATTTAAGTGTTATTACTTTAAATCTCCCTTTCTAAAAACAAAATAACAAAAAATATGTAAGGATCTCAGAGTAAATTATTTTCAATTGATAATCTTGGGGAAAAAGCAAAGTAATGAGGTCTTAAACTGATGGAATAACCTTGACACCTCAGGAATATCCCTAGTACCCTGAGGAGGAGATGACTCCTTAATGACATTGTGAGTTGGGATAAGTTTATATGGGCTACACTTTTACTAGAAAAATAGAGGCCATCCATTGTAAGTTCTTCTTTCTTCCCTATTCTAGGACTGAAAATCCTTCAACATTATTCCCACTCACTCTTCCTCTCCGGTCTGACAAAAAGATGGATCTTGCCAAGACCTATCTCTTCATGTCTCTTCCCTTCCCTTAGCATTGTGCCCTCTCCTCTTCTAATATTTAAGGTCTCAATATACTAGCTCCTTCTCCTTTGCTATCCAAACTAGGTCTACTTCAAACTATTTTCCTATATCTCTTCTTCCTTTTATAGCCAAACTCCTAGGGAAAAAAATCACTAGGCATTGGTTTTATTTCCCTTTCTCCTATTTCTTTCTCAACTGCTTGTAGTCCTTCCTTTAACCTTGTCATTATATGGAAACTATCTCCTAAATTAGAAAATCTCTTCTAATTGCTAAATTCAATAACCTATTCTCCATCCCTACGCTCCTTGATTTTTCTACAGTCTTTGAAATTATTAATCACTACTTTGCCATGTGTGTGTGTGTGTGTGTGTGTGTGTGTGTGTGTTTAGTCTCCTCTGTATTTTCATGACTCTACCTCTAAGCTTTCCTTCCAGCTGTATGTATGACCTTTCCTTCTCAGTCTCTTTTGCCTGATCATAATCTAGGTCTTTTTCTCTACCCATGGATATCACAAAGCTCTCTTTAAAACCTCTTGTAGCAGCTTTATCATCTTCATTGATTTAAAGTATCTCTGCAAATATCTCCCAGATCTATTCACTCTCCTGAGCTCTAGACCTATACAGTATTGATAACTTCCTGTTGAAAATCATCTACTGGGATGTCCCAGAGATATTCAACATTGCAAAGGCACAATTACAATTTCTTATCTTTCTCTTCCCCACCCAAAATCCATCATCTTAGCAGCCTAATTTTACAACCTCAAAATCTTCCTCAACTTTCTCCTCTCTCAACTTCAATATCCATTTACTACAACTTGTCAATTCTACCTCCACATCTTTCTCATCTGTTGCCTTTACTCCCATAGTTACCCACCATTTCATATTTGAACTGTTCATAGTTGAACACCAGTTCAAATTCATGTTATCTTCCTCACTTGGTCTTTCCACTTCCACTCCCTCCCCTATGCAATCCTTTTTCCAGAAAGCAACCTAGCTGTTACTGCTGAAAGACAAGTCTGACAAAGTCACTACAGTTTTAGAAATGTCCATTTTTGCCTCTCTGAGGGAAAAAATTCAAATTTATCTTCTAGGTCTTTAAAACCCTGCATAGCTTGTCTCTAATCTACTTTTCAAGGTTTATTGAACACTATTCTTCTTCACCCACTCTGTTTTAGAGCCAATCCAACCTAATTCTTTTCCAAGTCCTTGGTATCTCTTGTCATCATTCATATGCACTGATTGTCCTCAAGATGCATTACTACCTGATCTCTGACTCTTCAAAGTTACTTGTTTCCTTCAAGGGTCAGCTCCTTTACCATTTCCAGGTGGAAAGCTTAGTCAATTCCTTTAGCCATTAATGGTCAGTATCTCCTCTCCCAATCTGTATACTTATCTGTTTGCATATGATGGTCTCACAATAGAACATGAGCTCCTTCCTGGAACAAAAAGTATAAACTTTTTTCAATTTGCCTTCCTGTCCCTAGGACTTTGCACCTAGTAGTCCACTTATGAGGTAATCACTGCATTAGTGGCTATATAGAATATTGGAAAGAATACCCATATCTATATATATTATCATAGATCCATCACAGTACTAAATTTTGCAATGTTAAATAAGATAGTTTATAGTATTCTGTCATTTGAAACTTCCTCTATTTTATAACTGATTATTAATCTTTCCTGATCTGGAGTTATCCTTTTTTGGAATCCATTGTATTGTATAGTGTAAGTGGTGTAAGACTCTAAACCTATTAGTTGTCAAAATGCTTTCAAGTGTTTCTAGCAGTTTAGGTCAAATGCTGTCACTCCAAAGTAGATAGTTTTTTATACTTGGGTTTATTGGACTAATGACCTATCCATTTGTTTTTCTATCTAGTTTATGTAACATAGTCCACTGATCCACTTTTATTTACTTATCATCTATCACTTTATCTATTTCTTTTTGTCTAAAGTCACTGTCAGAGGCAACATTTGAACTCAGGTCCTCTGACTCTAAATCCATTTCTCTTTTAATTGTCCCCTCCTTCCCCACTCCCACAAACATACCTACTTCTTTCAGAAGAAGAAAAATCTGATATCGCTTACTTGTATTTTTACTGTACCTGGGGTATTTTCAAATTGAATACTTGTACCTCTGGGAATGAAAAAAAATCTACTATTTAAGAAATTTTAGTCATCAGGATAAGGATATGGTTTTTGAGGTCAGAGGAGCACCCTTGTTACTCATGAAAACATAGAACCTACCTCTAAAACTGTTTTAATGCTTTTGGGGAGTTTTAAATTTTTCTCTAGGAAGATGAGGGCAATACTCAATCCCATGTCCTTAACACTTATTTTTCAAGCCATTGTTACCATCTTTTAACCCCACTATTCTACCAGAACTACTCTTGAAGCTAAATATATATATATATATTTTTTTTTCTATTTTTCTTTTCTTACTCAGTGATTTCATGAGGAAATTACCTTCTAGTGAGGAACTTCTATCAAAGCAGACTGGAACCTTTTCTGTGATTTAACAGGCAAAGAGCTTCTAAGGGGCACTGATTGGCTTAAGTGATTTGCCAGTCACATAACCAGTGTGGTTTACAGAGTGGCTCAGACTTTGGTCTGAAATTACTTGGTACTCATATCATCCTACCTTGTTACTTCTGGTGAGATAGATAGATAGATAGATAGATAGATAGATAGATAGATAATGAGGTATTCATGACTGACAAATCCAAGAGCCTTTTCTAAGTCTTTATCAAATTTACATGCTGCCATTTTCAAGCCATGTGACTTTGGAATTTCTTCAAACATCACTTTCTTCAACTGTCAAATGGAGTCAATTACTTTATATAGGGTGGTGTAAAAAATAGACTCAAACTCTGGACTTCAATCCCCACAAGCCCTTGCTCCACTTCCCCAGAATGCCTTGTAATCTCACCTGGGCCGAGATGGAGAAAGGATTTAACCTGATTGCAAAGGTTTTTGTGGCTCTTTTTTTGGACTTCTGTTTTGGAGCAGAGGCATCTCTTCCATGATGTGAGGTTATTTTGTCTAGGCCTCTGGCCTAGGCACATGTTTCTTATCCTGTATTTTCTTTAATCCTTAATCTCTAATAAACCTCTAAAAATTATAATACTCCTTGCAGAGAGAAACTAATTTCTACCTGCCTCAGTCTCCCCCAAATTTTAATCTTTACAGTGGATTGGATCTTTTGTAACTTTACTGACTCCATCTCTCTGCCTCTGCCTCTACATTTGTTGTTCCCTCCCTTTATCTGTTTCTTTCTCTTTCAAGCTGTCCCTCTCTCTCTCCTTCCCTTGCTCTTTCTCTGTCCCTTCCTATACATTAAAAAAAAATCTAGCATTTGTTCTCTCTCTAAGGAAAAAGAAAATTCAAACCTTTGTTACAAATATACATAGTTAAGTGAAACAAATTCCCATATTGGCCATGTGCAAAAAGATATAATTTTGCTTATTTACTCATTATTCCAAATCTTTGTTTCCTTTAATGTAAAATAAAAATTTCTTACCTTTACTTTTAAAGTTCTTTATGATCTGGTTGTGGTTGAACTTACCAGGCTTGTTTTCAAACAGTCACTGAACATTTATTAAAGCAATCATGCCATGTGTTAAGCACTGGGGATACAAAGCTGGAAAAAAAAAGGTACTTATTCTTAAGAATCTTACTTACTAAAGGGAAAAAAAGTACATGTAGCTAAATAAGTATGTACAAGATACATACAGTGTAGATACAAGGTAACCTCAGAGAGGAAGCACCAGTTGCTGTAAGGACTGGAAAAGTTCTTCAGAAGGGAGCAATTCATCTTGAATCAAGGAGGAGGAAAACATTTTCCCTTTCTACACTGTACATTATATTCCATATAGATTGTCATTCTTTTCCCATATCCTGGGCCCTTTATCTTAGACTTCCATATGTGTATAGGCTAAGCCCAGTATGTTGAATGCACTCATTCTTTACTACTATCTTTTGGAATTCCTGGCATCTTTTAAGACTAAATTTATGAACCACTGCCTAGGAGAAGTTTGTTTTGTTCTCATTTGTTGGTTATTATTACTCTCTTTATCCTCCTCAAATTATTATGTATATATTCACCTGTTTCAATATTGTATTCTCTCAGGAGAATGTAAACCCTTTGGGGGCAGGGACTAATTTTGGGGAGAGGTGGTTTTTAACATCTTTGGGACCTATTATAATACCTTGGTACATAAATGCTTATTGAATTGGACTAGAATAGATAAGTAGAGCAAAGATATCCATCTTCTAAAAAAAGGATGCTTTAAATATTTGAAACTAGCTATTGTCCTTTTTATTAGATATGACCCACTATCCTAGCTTGTGTAGACTGTTTTTTAAGATTTATTTGATCCAAAGTATCAGGTTTCCCTCATCATTCATTCTGTGATATCTGTTACTTTCATAATCATGCTACTTATGCTTTCATGTAAGTTATTGATACAAATATTGAATAATGGAATAAGGGAAGGCATCTTTGACACTTGAAGTAATCTCCCTCCAACGTGGCATTGAGTATATATCAGTTCTGGTTCTAAAATTCATATAATTGAACTAATTAGATAATATTTCTCTCTTGTTTACAAAGAGAACATAAGGGAGCTGCCATGTTTTGCTGAAATCCAAGTCTGTCATATCTGTCTAAGGTATGGCAAGAAACACTGTGGTCAAACAGAAAGAACACTTGAATAAGAGAAAGAGGAAAAAAATAGATATTCTAGCTCACATCTAATAATCTCTTCTCTGATACTTTTCAGTTTTGTGGCCTTGAAAAAAGTCACTTAACCTCTCTGGGGCTCAGTTTCCTCATTTGTAAAATGTAATTAATAATACTTGGAATAACTTTCATAAGATTGTCATGAGGAAAGTTTTGAGTTTTTATTATTATTCTAACATTACCCTGATTTTTCAGTCTATACCTTTAAAAAAGGATATATACTAGTTTCTTTTTAAACCCCTACCTTCTGTCTTAGAATATCATGTGTTGATTCTAAGGCAGAAGAGTGGTAAGGGCTAGGCAATCTAGATTAAGTGACTTGATCAGGGTCACACAGTTAAGAAGTGTCTGAGACTAGATTTGAACTGAGGAACTCCCATCTCAATCTACTGAGTCACCCAGCAGCCCCCAATATGCGAGTTTCTTGAACAGGACTTCATAATCCTTAGGAATGAATTTGGGTCCTTACTGGTTTTATTCATTTTCTTCCACATAAATCTGCAGCAATGAGCAGTAGTCAGTGAGTCTCCTGAGGCTTTTTTTTTGTCATTTCCTGGATATCTGTCCTAGCAAGACTTCTTTATTATTTATGTTATGATGACATATAACAATCT
This sequence comes from Monodelphis domestica, assembly GCF_027887165.1. NCBI lineage: Eukaryota > Metazoa > Chordata > Mammalia > Didelphimorphia > Didelphidae > Monodelphis > Monodelphis domestica. Next base: position 394,772,935 of record NC_077229.1, read on the forward strand.
TAGAAGCCCTCAGAGAATCACTCATTGTTACTAATCCTTTCTTTTTTCCTCTGATCATTACTGGATGATCTCTCTCCTAGTGGTGGTAGTGGGTCCAAATGATCATTTCTTTATTCATTTTAGTGCACCTGAAGTTGATTTTTCCTGAGATAAGTGAGCTCCTCCTCTCTAGGTAAGATTTCATATCATTATTTAGCTCCCATATTGAGAGACTCCTTGCCCTAGCAGATTTCTCCACTCATTGTCTTCCTTCTAAATTAGTTTCTTGACAAACCTCCATTTCAAGAAGTCTCCAGGACTCCCATGTTCACTCATTTTATTCTCCCTCTAGGTTCTGCACCTCACACTGGGAATCTTTACCATGTTCCAGTATAAGGGCCTTATCTCCTCTCACCCCACTCTATATATTTTTCAGTTACAATTCATAGACTATCCCCATTAAATCGTGAAATCCTTGAGGGCAGGAACTGTCTTTGCTTTTGTTTATATTTTTATTTCTAGCACTCAGTACAATGCCTGACATGTATAGTAAGTACTTGATTAATGCTTGTTCCCTTGTGAAATGGGAATAATCTAGATGGTAGGTTGTAGAAGTAAGATATCAAAGGTTGTTGATTATGTGACACCCCATAGTGAGGATAGGCCCTGCAGGCCTCTCACAGGCCTAGAATCCTTATCTGACTCTGTAAAGATTAAAATTTAGGGGAGACGGGGAGACTGAGGCATCTGAGGCAAGTAGAAATTAGTTTCTCTCTGCAAGGAGTATTATAATTTTTTAGAGGTTTATTAAAGGTTAAAGATTAAAGAATATACAAGTAAGAAACATGTGCCTAGGCCAGAGGCCTAGACAAAATAACCTCACATCACGCAAGAGACGCGCCTGCTCCAAAACGGAAGTCCAAAAAGAGCCAAGAGAGAGCGCAAAAGCCTTTGAATCAGCTTCTCGATCTCGGCCCAGGTGAGATTACAAGGCATTCTGGGGAAGTAGAGCAAAGGCTCGTGGGGATTGTAGTCCTGTATTCGAGTCTATTTTTTACAACTCTCAGACCAGGTTTAAAAAAAGACAAGGTTAATTTGTTATTTACTGAAGCAGGATGAGAGAATTAGTGTTGTGGGGTGTAGAGGTATACCACTGGGGTTCAGGAAGGATACCTTTTGCAAGAATGCAACTTAGCTTAAAATTAAAGAGAGAGATTTATTAGTAATGTTAAATTTTTGACCAGCAAGACAGCATGAGTGGAACAACCTAGGGGTTGCTCCCAGAATACCTCCATTCTGGGGTTTTTATATTCTTTTCAGCAGTGGGGGCATGATTTTAGGGGTTGGGGGAAGGTTTGCCCTAGGGCATAGGGGTGGTTCTAGTGATTTGCAGGATGAATGAATGAATGAATGAATGTCCATCTCAATTCAAAAGGAAATCAAAGGAAGGTAATCTTCAAGGTCAGGTGTTTGGGTTGGGAGACATGAGGGCCTACAGGGAGCAAAGGAATTTCCCTGATAATAGTTTGCCTTAGTTTCTGGGGTTTCAATTGCCATGCCATCTCCCACCTCTCCAAATATCTAAGGGAATAGGGATGATGGTCTTTGTCATCTGTAATTTCTTCAGAGCTGAGAATGATTGTAGAGCTGTCCCTGCCTATTGTCTGGAGAGAGAAGCATTTGCCTGTATGCAATGTCCAAGGGTTCAGGTTGGGACAGTTGCTGGGTTGCAATAGCATCTCCTTGACTCCAAAGGGAGCTTTCACCCTAGAAGCAACTAGGGAAGTGACAAGGTTACAAATCAGAGAATTATCTGTCTAGCTGGCTGGACATACATGATTAAAAACAGGAAAAGAAAGAAAGTGTAAGAAAAAGGAGTCATGTCTAGTACCAGAGAGATTTAAAATAAAAAGGAGGAAGGGGGAGGATAGAATGACTGGATGGGACTCCTTCCATTGAGGTGTTAGGTAATTTAATCCACTCCATGTTTTCTGGTATACAAATCTCCTGTTTGGGCTGGGTGGAGGGATTCCTCTTTATCTTCTCTTGAGGGTTTGGGAAGGATATGATTATCAAATTCTCTCAGAACCTGGTGGATCCAGCCAAGTTGCTTAGAAAGACTAACAAGGCTGTGGATTTCTATATCTAAAAGAACATCAGAGGTTAGAAAAGGTCTCCCAGACAACAGTTCAAATGGGCCTAGTCCTAGATTTGCCCAAGGAATCATGCTGATTCTGGTTAGGGCAACTGGGAGAGCTTGGACCCAGTCAATCTTTGTCTCCTCACATAGTCTGGTAAGGGCTCTTTTTAGTGTCTGATTCATATGTTCTATTTTCCCCAAAGATTAAAGATGCCAGGTTGAAGGTAAATGATAAGTAATGCCCAATGCCTTGGAAACCATCTGTGTGATTTGTGAAATAATGGCAGGGTGATTATCATTCTGGAGCATTTTTGGAAGGCCAAATCTGGGAATGATTTCATTAAGTAAGGCCTTTGTGACATCTTGTGCTTTCTCTGATTTCAAGGGGAACACTTCAGGCCAACCTGTAAAAGTGTAAACAAAGACTAAAAGGATCTTGTACAGTTTGCAAGGTGGCAGGTGGGTGAAATCTATCTGCCTCCTCACCTGGTGATTCCCCTCTCCTTTGGATGGGCTTAAGGAAAAGAGGGGGCTTAAGAGCTCCAGTGCTATTAGTTTGGGCACAGAGGGCACGATATGCTTACCTCCAGGATGGTTTTAGAGATGCCTTTGCTTGCGAAAAGTGGCTTTATCAAAACAGTTAATGCTACTCTGCCCAAATGTGTGGAGTTATGTAACCCCATATCCAATTTCCAAATTAAGTTCTTTGGGAGGAGCAATGGTCCAGAGGGAGAATGCCACCACCCAGTGTCTTCAAGGGTAAATCCCTGAAGTTCTGCCTGTTCAGTTTCCTCCTTAGTATATGAGGGGGAAATATCCATTTGTACTGTGGGGTGTAGTGGAGTTAGTGTCAGAGCAGTCAAGGAAATGGCTTTAGAGGCAGAGACCTTATAACCCCATTCTCCTAGGAAGGTTAGAGTGGAAATAGTGTCTATGGTATAAGCAGCCTCAGATGCACTAGATATCAAAATGTCATCAACATATTGTAAGACTGAGCAGCTTGTGAGTTTTAGGGCTCTGAGATATTTGTTGAGGGCAGCCCCAAAGTAGTGAGGGTTGTCTCTTAGGCCTTATGGGAGTATGAACCATGTGATCTTGGATTAGGGGGTCTGAGGGCTGCATGAGGACATCTCTCTGTGGTTTGGAGCTCAGGTTGCTTACAGTGTAGCCAATTCCTAACTGGATGGCCCATGGGTCAGGGAGGCAAGGGCTGCTGCGAGGAGTTTCTTAAAGGTGTGTCCTTCTATTTGTCACCTGGTCCCTGTTCTGCAAAACCTTAAAGGCAGCATCCACAAATTGGTTTATTGGAGTTTGGGGTCCCAGATCCAGCTTTTGCAGTTGTCACCTGATATCTGGAGCTGACTGTCCTATAAAATGGAGGCATAAGATAATTGCCCCCTCATGGATCTGGGCAGACATTTGTATATTGTTTCATGGCCTTTAGTAATTCGGACAGGAAGACAGCTGGATTCTCCTCTTTTCTTTGAGTAACCTCTTTAAGCTTGTTATAATTGACTTGCTTCCTCATCCCTTTCTGCATGGCCTCAAGCAGACAAACGATCATGTGATCTCTACACTTTCTATGTCTTTCATTCCTATAGTCCCACCTGGGATCATGCCCTGGGACAGGTGTGGCACCAGGGACTCCTGCCCTTGTGCCTCCTAGGGCCTTCTCATTGCCAATTTCTACAGCCAAATCCCAGATCCACTTTTTTCTCATCTGGGGTGCAACAGGTGAAGATAATAAATATGTAGATCTGTCCAGGACAGGTCAAACTGCAAGGTAAGGGATTTAAACCCATCAATGAATTTGGAGTGATTCTCTGAGTAGTGACATAATTTCTCCTTAATTTGGGCTAAATCTGTCATAGAATAAGGGACATGTACCCGAGTCAGTCCATCTGGTGCAGGCACCTCTCTCATAGGGAAGAGGTGGACCCTGTCACCATAATTCAGTCCACTCCAGGTGTGGAGAGGGCTTGGTTGGGGCATGGATGAGGTAACATTATCAGGCAGTGATGAGTACAAAAGGATATTATGGTTGGGAGTGGCTTGGGAGATAGGAATGATCTCAGGCTCTGAGCCTGGAGAGTAAGGTGGGGATTTTGGAGCAGAGGGTTGAGAAGGGGAAACAGTTGAATCTGGAGAACCGGATCCTGAAGTGAATGTTAGTTCTGAAGAGGTTGGGGGAGAGGGTGGCTGTGATCAAATCCCATCTGGTGGGGGAGCTGTTATCTCCCTTACCCTCTAGGAGGCCAAATTGCCAGTGAGTGCCTCTTGAGTGCTTCTCCCAGTAGGAGTCATCAAGGGTTCAGTAAGGTACATAGTCAAGCCCTCCTAAGCTCAGGATTCAGATTGAGTTTAATAAATGCTGAAATGTAGGGTTGTGCTGTCTTTTTCCCTTTCCTCATGCAAAACAAGTCCAATTGTTGGATGATATTTTAATTCAGGGTGCCATGGATAGGCCATGCTTCTTGCTTATCAAGGGTGGCCATTTAACATTACAAAAAGAAATTTCGTTCTCTTTTTTCAAGTTGTATAGATCCATTTTTTTCCCAATTTTCAAATATACACCCCAAAGGGGAATTTTGAGGTATGCTCTATCTCTGTTCCATTTTGATATGGAATGGCCAATTCCATATCGAGGATCAACAACTGTGCATCCACAGAGGTTGCCCGACCTATGACCTATAGCACTGACATTAGTGAGGTGAGTGTCTCCCCTTGACCAGAAGGTCTTCTAGTATGAAGAAGGGGAACCAATAGACCCCAGATCCAGTGGCCAGACTAGACTGACTTCTGGGGCCAATGGGAGAGAGAAGAGGAAAGAGGTCCCACAAAGATGTTACCCAAAAGATGTGGGTTTTAGGAGTCCAAGAAAGGCTCCTTCCTACCTGAGAAGCTGTGTCCTCGTGGATGATATGGAGAACAGGAGTAGCTTAAAAGGGAGCCAATCACATTGGGAGCCAAAATGTTGTAGGGTTCAGAGTATGAACCCCTGGGGTTTGGGAAGGATACCTTTTACAAGAATACAAGACTCCAAAACTTATCTTAAAAGTAAAGAGTAACATTAGTAATGTTAAATTTTTGGCCAGCAAGACAGTATGAGTAGAACAACCTTGGGGTTGCTCCCAGAATGCCTCCTTTCTGGGGTTTTTATATTCTTTTCAGCAGTGAGGGCATGATACTGGAGCTAGAATGAATGGAGTGTGTCTCTTTGTCCATCTCAATTCAATGGGCAATCAAAGGAGGGTAATCTTCAAGGTCAGGTGTTTTGGGTTGGGAGTCAGAGGATGAAAGGGAGCAGAGGAATTTCCCTGATAATAGTTTGCCTGAGTTTCTGGGGGTACAGTGCCCATGCCATTAGGAAATAGGAATCCCTAATCTAAGACATTCTAACTAAACCTCTCCCCTTTCTAAGACCCCTGAAAAGGGGTGCCTTTGTTTCTTCTGGCTGCCTAGTTCACTATAGTCTCTGTCTAGAAATTCCTGGCTATCTAACTACCTGACCTAATATTCCTCCCAGATGATCTTTGGTTAGATATTTACAGTTCATCAGAGCATTTAAGTTGAACCCTTTATGAGAGGGTTCGAATCCTCATCAGTATGCACCCAAGATAGCTTCAGGCCTTTTCTCACAGTCAGTTTACTGGCTTTCAGGCTGGTATCTTTACAGCAGTTGGGAACAAACTCTCAGGACACTGGAACATGAGTAGATGATATGACCACGTAGATAGGATTTCTCCACCAAGACACCAGGATAGTTTTGGCTCCATGGGGAAAAGGAAAGCAAAACTCCACTAGACTCACAGAAGTTGTAGCTTCAAGCTCTTCCAGAGACAGGAAACCAAAAGCCCTGAGTTCTCTGTGTCCACTTTTTATAATGTCCCCATATTCCAGAATTGAACCTATATAGTTCCATAGCATGAGGCAAGGTCCCTCTTTGCAAACTTTCCTCTCTGCTATCTGTTTGCAAACCACTTCATTTCTTTCCTCATTATACTTGCCTTTTGCTTTTTTCTCTTTTTTTACTGTCATTATTCTATTATTCTATCTCTTCAAACTAACTATGATTAACTTTTCACATTCTTTTTTCCCCTTTGTTTTCTTGAACTTTCTTACAAAAATTTGATTCTTCCTTATAACACAAAGAAAAGTCACATCTCTCCAATCTTTTAACCTCTTTTTCTACAAAAAGATAAATTCCATTTGTCTTCCATATGTAGTTGAAGTTAGGCCTTCAGTCTTTTGCCATTTTTGTCAGTCATTGTGGCTATAAGTTGTGACTAATTACAAGTATACACTGCCTTTTCAGTGGGCTGAGAGTTCAATTTTGGGGACTGAAGGTGGTGAGGAACCATGAATATGTTTCATTTTTATTTACAGTGAATTTTATGCACTTTCTTCTGATTGGAAAATGTTATTTTACTCAGCCACCTTTGATCAGCAGTAAAAACTTGCAAGAGCTCTATTGAAAATAGAAGCTTCTATCTGTCTTCTATCTGTGATTCTCAAGTCAGAATTCATTTGTCAGCAAGATACTAGCTAAGTAAACCTATTAACCCAGCTAATTTCTCCTCTTCCTACTGAAGCTCACATACTTTCTTGGGATTCCCTGGCCATTCAGCAAAGGTATAGAAACAATCAAACATTGGGGGGGAAAGTGATTAAAGTTTGTTTGGAGTATATATTCTAAAAGATCATAGAATTTTGAGCTGGTGAGGACCTTATCAATTAACTAGCTAAACAGCTATATTTTACAGATGAAGAAACAAGGACCCAGAAATTCAAATGGCCAAGGTCAAGTAGTAGAGCAAGGATTTGAACCTAGATTCTCAGATTCCAAATTCAGAACTCACTGGTGTGCCACTGATATAAAAGAATAATGAGAGTTCATGATTATTTTCATTATCATCTTCATTATCAAAAAAGAGAATTCAAGGAAGAAAGATTAAGAATGTGTTTAATAACTATAAAATTTTTTTGCACTTGTATATATGCATATACAAATATATAAGCATGTATATGTATATTCACATATACATATACATATATACATACCCACTTATATACACACACACATACACATACACACACCAGAGTAGTTTGGTGGCCACTTCATAAAGTTGGTGGCTACTTGGAGAAAGTTATTTCATCTATGTGACTTCTGCTTTCTATTATTTCTTCATTTCTAAATGGGGAATGTGGCATTAAACTATTTCTAGAGTATTACAATGAAAAACTATTGTTTATTGGAACTCTACTTAATAATATATTGGAACTTTGTTATCATGCTATATACTTTTGTCTTTATATCTTTGCCTCTGTCTGTGACTGTCTATGTTTATACTTAAGTCTTTAACCTCATATATGTATTGTAAACCTCAAAAATTCCTTAGACTTATAAATGTTGGAAATTTCACCATTGGGATATTTCATACTTGGAAAATTTCTTACTGATAGTCTATTGGAATGGGAACCCCATTGGCATGGGAGGTTCCTTCTCTTCCCTTCTTCAGATTACTTTAGGACAGAAACCTTTTGCTGAACAATGGAAAGGACTTTGACCTATGCTTAAGCATAGAACAGGAATTTCTTTGAATCATGATTGATTTTAGAATTGATACAATGGAGATACTTGGAATAAATCTCCACCCTATTCAGTCCTAACAGGATTGAGTAAGGGCTGCAGCCTAGATCAAAGATTTAATCATTTGAAAATATGACCTTCAACAGACATGTGCAAAAGCCAGAAACCTCTGGGCGGTCCTGGGTTAAGCTAGAGCCTCCATTGGCACAGGGAAATTGATGAACAGTGATTGGTAGATGGGAGAACTGAGAGGAGGAACTTGGATGGTTTCCTAAAAGATAGGAGGGTCTGGAGACTTGAGGTGGTTGAGGAGTTTGTGGAAGTAGTGGCGGTGGACTCGGAGAAGCTGGCGCTGAAGGAAGCTGAAGGTGGGGGCCTCTGAGACTGTTTCTCCATTTTTGGTCACGTGAGTAATAGGGACTGATCTCTTTTCTTTGCCCCAGCTATCTAAGGGCTTGGGCCTTTTGGCCCAGCCTAAACAGAAGGGGTATTTAAGCCCTATTCCCTTCTCTCCCTTTTTCTCTCTCTCTATCTCTAATTCCTTTCTTGCTCCTATTGTAATTAAACTCCAAAAAAGGCTGACGGCTGACTTGAGTCTTTCATTTAGGAATTACATAGCTGAATTCCTTGGTGACCTTAAATTAATATATATCAGTCTTTTAAAGTGATTCCTTTGTCACAGTATCTAGTCATAGGCATATGGGTGAGATCTTTTCCTGATTAAATTATAAAACCTTTTCCTATTAATTAATCAAATATTTTAAAATAATTGCTATATGTTTATCATGGAACTAAATTCTATGAATATTATCATTAACTTAATTTTTTTTAAACATCTGCTTTATTTGTGTGAAGAATTTTAAAATTATGTTACTATAGTTCCTGAGACAGTTGTTAACAGATAGATTCCCAATTATTTCATACTATCTGAAGTTATTTTAAATTATTTTTGTCTTTCTATCTCTTCATGAATAGGTTTGTTGGGAATATATATATATATATCTCCTTATGAATTAAGTGGATATATTTTATATCCTGCATCTTTGTTAAAATTACTGTTTCAACTAACTTTTTAATTGATTTTTTAGAGTTCTCTAAGTATACCATCATATTTTTTTCAAGAGTGATAGTTTTGCTTCTCTGTAGTCTATTTTAATTCCTTCAGTTTCTTTTTCTTGTCATATTACTATAACCTGTATTTCTAGTTGAATGGTGCTGATTATGGGCATCCTTGCTTTACCTCTGATCTTATTGAGAAGGCTTCTAGTTTATCCTCATAACAGATTATATTTTCTCTTGGTCTTAGATAGCACTTATCATTTTAGGAAAGATTCCATTTATTTCTATATTTTTTGTATCATTAATAGGAAGAGATGTATTTGATCAAAAGCTTTTTTTTTGCATCTATTGATATAATCAGGTAATTTTTGTTTTTGTTATTGATATAGAACCCTCAGTTGGAGTGATGTATCATTTTTTATTTGGGAATATAAATAGTTTAACTTTATTAAATTCTTCATAATTTCTCATGTTTAATCTTTTATGCTTCCTAGGGGTCTTAGACATGAATATCAGATTTTCTATTCATCTCTGGTCATTTCATTTATGACTATTTTTCGTATGTGATGATATTCAGTTTTTCTGGGTAAGTCATTCTTGATTATAATACTAGCTCCTTTACCTTCTACAATATTGTATTCAATGCTCTATACTTCTTTATTGTGGCATAGGCTAAATCTTATTTGATTCTGATTATGGCTCTATGGCATTTAATTTATTTTTTTTATTTCTTATTGCTTGTTGAATTATTTCCTTAATCTGGGAGCTCTGGAATTTGGCTATGATATTCATGGGAGCCTTAATTTTGGTATATCTTTCAGGAGGGTAACTGGGATTCTTTTGATTTCTATTTTACCTTCTTGTTATGATATGGCAATTTCCCCTAATAATTTCTTGAAATCTATCTAGGCTCTTTTTGATCATGGCTTTTCAGGTAGTCTAATTTAAGTCCCAAGTCTTTAATTATCCCTCACCCATTTTCCAGGTCAAATGTTTTTTTTTCTAGTTCCATATTTCACATTTTCTACTGTGTTTTCATTAATTTTTTTTTGTTTTCTTTTTTCTTGATAGGACTTAAAGTCATTATTTTCCACCTGACCCCTCCTAATTTTTAAGGAATTAATTTCTTTATTGAGGTTTGAATCTGGTTTTCCATTAGACTAGTTCTGTTTTTTTTAAAGAGTTATTTCTACAATGTGGTTTTATACCACTTTTACCACATAATAAATTAATTTTTTAAGAAATTTTTTTCATTCTTTTTTGTACCTTTTTTACCAAATGCTTAATTGTTTTTTAAAAATTATTTTCTTTCCTGCCCTTATTTAGTTCCCTATTTTTCTCATTATTGCTCTTCTCTGATTGAAAAAAAAATAAAGTTTTAAATGTTCTTTCTTAAGCTTTTCCCAGAATTCTTATTGGGCTTGCATTTAATCTGCATTTTTCTTTTGAGACATTGTTTATAGATGTTTTCAAACTGGTGTCTTCTGACTTTGTGTTTTGAGCTTCTGTGTCACCATAATAGCATTTTATCTTCAGGATTTTGTGTTGTTTACTTATTTTCTACCCTTTTTCTTGATTTTGAACTTCATGTTAGAAGTGGGCTTTGCTCTCCTACAGGTTAAAGGATGGAGGGACATTGTCACAAGCATATTGGTTTCTTTACTTTGCTCTTTTCATGGCTAGTTCTGATGATCTTTAAGTTTTCAGTGCTTTCAAAGTGATGTTATTGGGGAAGAAGTATGGTCACTGACTTATGCTTTCTCCCTGCAACTGTGACCTATATCCATGTAGGCTCTCTACACCTTTGCAACTAACCACAATTGCTCCTCTCCATCTTAGAACTATGACCCAGAACTGAGCAATGGACAAATGGCATTGCCAAATTGATAGCATGGCTTGTGGTAGAACACATTTTCTGTAATTTCTTTCTGACTAGATGTTTAGTTTCTTTATTTTCTTTGGGTAGTGAGTGCTCATATTCTTCTTGGAGTTTTCCTTATTTTTTCCCTATAATATGCTATTAATGACCAACTCTTCATGATTACTCCTTCCTAGTCTCCTTCTTTCATAGTCACTCTTTTTTTAATATTTCTAGTTGTTGATTATTCCAATTATTCATCCAGTATTACTGCAATAATGTAATTCATTTCCTGTCTTTAGTTTCTCTCCTTCTTAGACCAGAGAAATTATCTGATCCTCATTTTAAGATGAAATAATTGAGGCTCAATCAGATAAAAGGTAGAACCATGACTTAAATCCAGTGGCCTTTTTCACTAAGCTATACTATCCATCTGCCCAACCTCAGGTTTATTTCCCTAAAATAATGTTTCCATAATTTCACTTGCTTATTAAAAAATTCATAATGTTCCCCCAATCCCCAAAGAATACATTTGTAATTCTAAGTGTTGTAAAGGGGGTGAGGAGTGACAAAGGTATAAGATAATCTAATATAGGGGATTTCTACCCTCAAAGGTAATTCATAGATTCATAGTTAATCATATTTGCTTAGGAGTGTAAAGTTTCTATATCAGCTTGGCCTGTTCCTGAGGTAAAGAATGGAGGATATCTATCAGTCCTTGAGTACAGAGTTCAATTTTTTTTTTTAACCCTTACCTTCCATCTTGGAGTCAATACTGTGTATTGGCTCCGAGGCAGAAGAATTGTAAGGGCTAGGCAATGGGGGTCAAGTGACTTGCCCAGGGTCACACAGCTGGGAAGTGTCTGAGGTCAGATTTGAACCTAGGACCTCCCATCTCTAGGCCTGGCTCTCAATCCACTGAGCTACCCAGCTGCCCCTGAGTTCAATGTTTTTTAGATCCTTGCATGGATCGACATAGTCAAGTTGAGTTTTAGCATTCACTGACTCATTTCTTTGGTGGACCACACACAGGGAGTCAAATAAATGTGTTCCAAATGCTTATGTAATGAACTATTCAAAATATTTAGCACAACTACATTGTGGGGTGAGGAAGAAGAAAGGCCAAAAGGATATCATATTTCTTGTCTAGAAGACTGGCAGACTCGCTACCTTTGATATCCCTTCTCCTTCCTCTCCACCTATTATCTACTCCATTTCTGGATCCTACTGAACTGAAATATGAAATCACTTTCTTTCCCTCTTTTCCTTCACTCTTACACCCTGTACTCTATCTGAAATGGACCTGGATGTATCTTTCAAGCTGATTTAGTTCCAGTTCTAACACTGGGAATGTCACGCAACAGAGTGTTTAGAGAAATCCTTTTTGTGATTCTGGATCCAGAGAATTTGGTGCAGAGATCTTTTGAGAGGTTTGGCTGAAACCAGAGTAAATCTGATGATTATTTATTCCAATTCAAGCCTAGAATAGTTTGTTTCACCATGGATACCTGAGGCCACCATGAATTTTAAAGAAGATTCACAATCTGACTTGTCTTCCCAAGAGACAAATGATGACAATGTCCTACAGTTAGGCTGAATCATTAGAAACCATTTGGATTAAAGCTTATCCTAACCCTCATAACATCTTTATTCTCTTGATCCGAACTAGAGTGACATTTGAGAGTTAAGAAATTAGATAACTTGGTGGAATAAGGGCATAGTATATTAAGTAATGTGCTAAATTCAGACTCAGCAGGACTTACTAAGTTTAAATCTTATCTCAGACATTAATTAATTGTATGATCCTGGGCACAATAAATAATTTCTCAGAACCAGAGTTTCTTCATCTATGAAATGGGGGATGTTGATAATAATATTTTTAATGTCTCCTTCACAGGATTGCTGTGAGGAAATCTTTGTGCTTTTCTAGCTACATAAATAGTTTTATTTAATTATTAGTGCAAATCAGGAAAGACTGGAGTAGTGTGAGAATTGCTAGGTGTTGTTCCAAGTTTAAAAATAACTTTTGACATCAACCCACAATTAAGATGGAGAGAGGAGAAGTAAGAAAGATTAACAGACTATTCTCCTTAAATTAATGAAAGTTATAGGAATGCTTTTAGGTGACTCTTGGTGGGTGGATAATATCATCAGAAAATAGAGAAGTTAAACAGAAAGAAATAGACAGACACACAGGGAATGTTAACTGGTTAATTCCAACTAGTGTGTTTAGTAAAACTTGTATTCCAAAGAGCATTTGCAGGCAAAGTTCTTCACTATATTGTTCGAAGGGTATATATAATCCAGTTCAAGTCTTGCCATAGCAAAATGAATCCAACTAATTATTTTGAAAGGAACAGTGTAAAGTTATATAGCATTAGTTGTTTTAATTTTTATGTGACTCATCATTTTAAAATGTAATGGAAAAATATCTTGTGAGGATTAATGGATTCATGTTTGTTAAATGCTTTGTGAGGCTTAAGTAAAATGCATAAAATATTATTAACATGGGATTATATTATAATTGTATGTAAGTATTCATAGCCACAAATACATGTATTTAATCATTTTGTTTGGGCATTTACCTTTAGGGCTAAAATTCAAGTTTACCTTCAACTGTGATCTCATTAAAATTCAATTCTCCCAAATTCATTTACAGGAGTAACCCAGGAATATACATACATACATATATACATATATTTCTGGATTGTGGCCCTGTACTTCTGCATTTTTATCTTATAAGGATAGAAAATAATGATAACACACTAATAACAATAGCACACATTGAAATTTAACTTTAAGGTTTGCAAATTATTTAACATATATTGTCTCATTTGATCCTCACAACAATCATGTGAGGTAGGTTCCATTATCACCATTTTATAGATGGGGAAACTGAAGCTTGGGAAAGTGATGATTTGCCTAGGGTTACTTTTCTAATAAGAGTTGGGGGCAAGATTAGAATTTGAATCCTTCTGATTCCAGGTCTAGATTCTACTCACTACCTGCCTAACAAGACTAAAAGAGGTCCTATACTTGGCATTTTTAATGTCTATTGTCAATGGATCTTTTTGGTTACTGAAATAAAATATAAATATTCCTTTGATGAAAGTGTTCTGCATAAATCCTATCTTAGCAGAATCTTTTCTAGTTAACATTTGCCCAACAGTCAATCAGCTTTAGTACTAATAGCCCTGCATCTTCTCAATGAATTTACAACAATGTTGTAAATACATGTACAAATAAGAGTACAAGTTTGTCTCTTCAATAAAAAAGTCCCCTTACTCTACATTGTCTTTAGCAAAAATTACTAAAATGCACCTATTTAACCATTAAAATGAAGAACCATAGGTTGTCTGAAGAGCAAAGAACAATTTCATTGTTTCATTAAATTAAAGTATGTTCATTTTGATAAAAAGATAGTTATTAAATTCAGAACTTCTAATACAAACTGACTTGGGGCAGAGAATGAGATGAGCATTAAGGGAGAGGTGTGCCTTTTCCTTTGTCTTCATGGTAAACAGTGTCAAGTCTTTATTACTAATCGTGGGTGGTGTGTGTGTGTTTATATTTGGGTGGGGGTGCCAGTTAATCCTTTTAATATGTCATAATCTGGTAGCCTTGATTTATAGCCAGGATTACTTCTGTTTTCCATTTATGCACTCATAACTAGGGAAGTTGTACTCAAGGGATTGTTTTTATAAAGTAGTTCCTGAGAAATTGCATTGAAAAGTAATTTTTTTTCAATCTCTTCTTTCTATACTTTATGGTCTATGAAAATGTGCAGGGTGAAATATAACAGCTTCTTTCTTCTTTTTCTTGCCAAACTTTATTAAATTAGGTCCCACCCTCCTAAATGTACAGTCTCCTTATATAAGCATATCATCTCTATCTCTTATGACAATTGACAGAGGTTTCCAAATGAACTATGACTTCCTGTTCTTCTTGTTTAGTTACTGTTCTAAAGACAGTTTTGATTTGTTTTGAGTTCCCTCAACTTCAAACTGTCTGTCTCCTTGATCTGTATTATCTGTCTTGCCTTTTTTCTAAGTGATACTTCTTTCTATGATTAAATTAGTCATTAATTGTGCAAGCTATACTGTAGTATTCTTATTGTATACTGAGTACTTATAAGTGTGGTGACCTAAACCCCAGAAAGATCAGGGACTGTTTCTGACCTCAAGCTGCTTTAGATCTATAGACAGACAACAGGCCCAAAGCAACTGGAAATCCTTTTCAAAGTAGCATTATAGTGAGAATTGATATGAAATAAATTGAATGGATTTATTAACAAATAAGAAGACAAAGACATTTGAGTATAAGACTTCAACTAACAGTTTATTATTAGAAGTCCTTCCAGATGAAAATTTCCCAGGTGACAATAGGAAAAAACAAAGCATTGGGATCACCTCTATTCAACTGAGTGGGATAATAAAAAAAGATACAGCTATGTTTTCAATTGGTTGACATAAGCAGATAAAGAGAGAAAAAAT
Organism: Monodelphis domestica; assembly: GCF_027887165.1. Classification (NCBI taxonomy): domain Eukaryota; kingdom Metazoa; phylum Chordata; class Mammalia; order Didelphimorphia; family Didelphidae; genus Monodelphis; species Monodelphis domestica. The sequence continues at coordinate 394,788,054 of NC_077229.1, forward strand.
TTCGAAATCTCTGCCATGGAAATAGTAAGCCAACTAATTGGTGTTGGGGGTGTGTGATGGGAGGGATCTTTACTGCCTGATGAGTCCTGGCATGTTGTACTCGATGAACATAGTTCATGCCCAAGCACCTTCTCAAGTAAAGTTTAGGCAGCATAGATGAAAGATAGTTCTGTTTGTTATCAGGTGTGCACTGAACACTTATCAAATGAAAGATGAGGAAAGATTCCATGATCAAGAAACTGTTCCAGTAATGTTTTTCTTAATATTAGTTACTTAATTGCCCTCTCTTCCAGCAAAATTAAAATGTAAAAACTTGTTCTGATGCTTCAAAAGAAGGAAATAAGCAAAGGTTTGACATACAAGAACAAGATTTGTGTCAGAGAAACAAAAGAGATTTTTAAAAAAGAGACAAAGTGAAGGAACTAGCAGAGATTTCAAGGGCACAAAACAAGTTTGATCTCTAATTTAGATCTTGTACCATTGATTGTCTTGACTGTAATGACTGTCTGGTAGCAGACCAAAAAATATTAGTACTAAGTAGGATAGATGGCATTCATCTGAGAAAGATACTATCTAAATAACAGCTTCAATGTATGTGGCAAGCCCAAGGACAATCTGCTCTAAAAATAATGAGATGTTCACTTCCCAGAGTTATACAATGAGGAACACTTACAGTATGGAGAGAGAATTTACATAAATACACTGAAAATCCAGGAAGTCTTGTTTGAAAGACTAAAACAAAAACACAGCCACTACCAGTGAGATAGTCACAATAAGAACAGTCAGTGTGGCATAGAAGAAAGAACATGTGATTCAGAAGATATAAATTCAAATTTTGATCTTCTATTTAATACCTGTGTGAACTTGGGCAAGCCATTTAACTTCTCTTGTACTCAGTTTCCTTATCTGTAAAATGAAGGGAATGTACTATATGATCACTAAGGCCCCATCTCTCTCCAGGTCAGTGATCCTTATGTCATTTTTAATGATATAAAGTTAAAGAATTACAAGAAGGTGACAGTAAATCTCTTCTAAGGGCGTTTGGGTTTTTTAACACATTGGGGCTTAAAATATGCTTTTTCAAATGACAGATCCTATAAATTCAGATTCCAAAAAACTCAGTGCCTCTTGCCAAAGTACCTGAATTGGGAAGAGCACTGTTATAAAGCAGATTTAGAGGGAAGAGTGCCATCTACTGAATCACTAATATTCTTTCTGGCAGCCCCTATTTGTTGTTCCTTAGAGAACTCCTATCCAGGACTCTGCCTTGCTCTTTAGACTTAGAGCAGCTGATGGGATCACAGAACAAAGGTAGTATGACAGCCCGGAGATAAGAAAACAATATTAGACCAGACAGTATTTGAAAGCAGAAAGAAGATTTCTGAAGCAGATGGATTGTTATTTGCTAGTTCAAAAGATGATTAGACTAACTGATTTGAGAAGACATGCAAATGTGGAGTCAGCCACTGAAACCACTTGGGTATAGGGAAATGCAAATGTAGAGTAACAGCCATGATCTGTTAGCCTGGAATGTCAGATAGAATTGGGGACGGTGTAGCCAGATGTTCCAACTGTGTAGAATTCATAAACTGAAAAGGGACATTATTAAAAATCTGGGTCATTAATGTCATTAGGTGGTCTTTGCATAGGACCACAAGTTACCAATGAATGGTTCAGAGACCCTAGCCCTGCCTCTGACTCCTCTCTGTGGTTTTTGGCAATTGACTTAACCTTTTTGCCTTAGTTTCTCCTTGTGTAAATTGGGGGTGATAATAATACATAATTCATCTACCTCACAGGGGTGTTGTGAGGATTAATTAGCTAATGTTTTAAAAATGCTTTGAAGATGCTAAGTGTTATTATTATAATTGCTACATAAAGTTCCTGAGAGAGCATAGAGTGAGCCTGAAATTGATTTGTTTCACTTTAACTCATAATATGTTGTGGGGCTATTTATCTTCTTCCAGTGGTTGTACAGGAACAGGAGAAGACTCTTTAAGTAGTCATAACTTATATTAAATATCATATTAACTAGCCAGTGAGGCAACTGTAACATTTTGCTTTTAAAGTTGGGAAGTTTTTATTGGCATTGAAATCTTCAAAGCACTTGCCAAAGAATCAAATTCCCCTACCCTTTAAAGGGAATGATACTTTCTCCTTTTAAGTGGTGTCTACACAGCCAAAGGGAAAGGGGAAGGTTGTGCAAGGATACATTGAATTAGAGACTCTCTCTTTGCTCAGTCAAAGTGAACAGGGCACTCTAACTTTTCAAATGTCAGGATCAGGAACACTGGGGGAAATCAGTGTGGAAGAAGAATGAAAGGAGAACCCCTTCCCCTTCCTTACATATTTGTAGAAGAGATGAAAGTCAAGAATTTCAATATGAATATCAAAATGTTCAGTAGCAACCCTGTTGGGTTTGAGACGCATATGACGCCTGCATTTGAGTTCCCCATATTAATAATTCCAGTCATATTATTATTGTCCCCCATAATGATTATAGCTCCATGAACCCTAGAGTTGCCACTATAAGTTTGAGGCATATTAGATCATCCAAAGAAAACCCTAATTCAGTTCCTAATAATCAGAAGCCTGGAAATTTTCTTGGGTCATAGGCTTATTGATTGAGATTTGGAAGAGATTTTAGGCCACTCCCTCATTTTGTGGGTAAAGAAACTGAGGATAAGCCCTGAAAAAGACTTCCCCAGAGTCATTTAGGGAGTGAGTGTTAGAGCCCAAATTTGAATACTGATCTTTTGACATCAAAATCAGCCAATTTTTCCACCTGATTTGAAAATCAGCCCATTTTTCCACTGTAACATATTCCTCCTCCAGGAAGTTTGGCAGCTTTATGGACAATACTGTATAACATTCATGACAAACCTTTTAGAGAGGTAGTGTCAGGCCCTGCTCCATCCCCCACCCCCCCACTGAGTTCTGTGTCCTCCTCCTCACAGAGATGGCATGCCATGCCCCTTTCCCCTATTGAATATCGGGTGCACTCTTTCCCCGCCCTTACTCCATGAAGGGGAGGGAGGAAGCACTCCCATTGGGCTGCTGGGTGGATGGAGCGGGGATGTGAAAAAAATGTCCTCAGGCATACTGGAGAGGTGGAGGGAAGCAGCTCCACCCCAATCCCTCTTCCTTTCTTGTAATGAACTCTGGTGGGGGGGGGAGCTCTGTGTGCCCACAGAGAATGCTTTGCATGCTATCTTTGGCACCCGTGCAGTAGGTTGCCATAACTTCTCTATAAGACCTCTTAATTCAAGAATGGGCCTAATATGTGAAGAAAACTGGGTATCTCTGGTGAAGTTACATAGAACAATTCTAGAAGGAGACAATCCACAATTCAGAACAGTATGAACAGATGGGATTTTTGTCATCATCCTATGACTTAATAATTTCTCACAAGTCAGTGATTTAGGAAACTCAGAAATGTTTTCCCAACATTCAAATCCAAGCTATATTTATTCCATGTTAATAATGCTTGTGGTATGACAACCAAATCCAATAGCTCACATTCTTTTAAAAAATATGATTTTGTCTTTCTTAAAAGTAATTATTTTTGCTTTAAAATTTTTTCACTTCCAAATTCTCTCCCTTCCTTTAGCCTCTTTCCTGTATATTAAGAATGTAAGCAATATGATACCCATTATACATGTGAATTCATACAAAATATATTTCATATTAGTAATGGTGCAAAAAGAAAAAAAATGAAAACATATGCTTCATTCTGTATTTAGAATTCATCAGTTCTCTCTATAGAGGTAAATAGTATTTTTAATCATAAGTCCTTTGGATATTCACAGTTCTTTGTCCCTACACTACTGCTGTTACTGTGTATCATGTTTTCCTACTGATGCTCTTTCATTCTACATCGGATCAGATAAATCTTCCAGGGTTTTTCTGAAACCATCCCCATTTGTCACTTCTTATAGCACAGAAGTATTCCATCGCAATTATATGCCACAATTTCTTCCGCCATTTCCCCAACTGATTGGCATCCTTTCACTTACTACTTCATTGTCATCACCAAAAAGAGTTGCTTTAAATATTTTTTGTACACATGAGTCTTTTCATTTTTCTTTGCTATCTTTGGAGTACAGACTTAGAAGCTATATAGCTTAGTGAAGGTGTGCACAATTTTATAGCCTTTTGGACATAGTTCTCAATTTTTCTCCAGTTCACAACTTCACCAGTAATATGTTAGTGTGTCTTATTTTTCTATATCTCCTCCAACATAAGCCTTTTCCTTTTCTGTCCTATTGATGACAATTCATATTCAAAAACATTTTGCAAAAGGTTTATAAAGTGCTTTCCTTATACACACTCCTGTGATACAACTAGTAAAATATGTTATCATTTTTATCTTACAAATAAATAAAGTATGTGAAAAGGTTAGTTAAGTAATTTGTCCAGAAATTCCTAAAAAAACACTATACATAGTTGTCTCCACTTCCTCTTCTTATCCTTTTCAATCTTAATTACTCTTTTTAAAATTAATAGTCTTTTTATTTGCTGAACCCAAAGAACTTTTCTCAGTTCTTATCTTTCTAGACTTCTCTATAGTATTTGACTACTGTTGACCATTTCCTGCTGCTAGATATTCTCTCTTTCCTGCATATTTTGACAATGATTTCCCCTGGTTTTCCTCCTAATCTATCTAGTTGATTTTTTCTCTTTCTATTTTGTTGGGTCATTAACCACAATCCACCCCTAAACAAAAATGTCCCCCCAAATTGAGGGTTTGGCCTCTCTATCACCATCACCACCACTAACATCATCATCATAATCATCATGATGACCATCACCATCATTTCTTTTTTTATATAGTATTACCCACCACCACACTCTTCTTCTCTTCCATTGTATTAATCTTCTTCCTCCTGGCCCCATGCCTCTTTATGTGACATAATTTACCTCATTTTACTACTCTCTTCCCCTTTTTCTTGGTACTGTCCTCTTTTTCACCCTTAGTTTTATTTTTTTGACATATCATCTTAAATCTTTTACTACTACACCCTCTATGTATACTTCTTCTAACCACTATGATAATAATAATAATAATATTTAAGACTTACAGGTATCATCTTTCCATACAGGAATATAAACAAATTTTCCTTATTGAAGCCTTTAATTATTTTCTCTTTCTTGTTTACCTTTTTATGCTTCTCTTGAATTTTGTATTTGGACATCAAATTTTCTGTTTAAGACTGGTCTTTTCTTCAGGAATGGTTTGAAATCTTCTATTTTATTAAATTACCATTCTTTCCCCTGAAAGAATACAGTCAGTTTTAATGGGTAGGTGGTTCTTGGTTGTAAACCCAATTCCCTTGCCTTCTTGAAAATAATTTTCCAAGCCTTCTAGTCCAACAATGTGGAAACTACCAGATACTGTGTAATCCTGATTGGTGCTCCATGATATTTGACTTTCTTCTTTCTGGTTGTTTGCAGTATTTTCTCCTTGATCTGGGAGATCTTGGACTTGACTAAACATTCCTGGGAGTTGTCATTTGGGGATTTATTGCAAGAGGTGATATGTGGATTCTTTAATCTCAATTTTACCCTCTTGTTCAGGAATATCAGGGCAGTTTTCTTGGATAATTTCTTGTAATATGATGTCTAGGATTTTCTTTTGATCATGACCTTCAGGTAGTCCAATAATTCTTAAACTGTCTCTCTAGGATCTCTTTTCCAGGTCAATTGTTTTTTCAATGATTTATTTCATATTTTCTTCTACTTTTTCATTCTTTTAATCTGGTTTCATTGTTTCTTGATGTCTCACGAAGTCATTAGCTTTTATTATCCCAATTCTTATTTTTAAAGACAATTTCTTTCATGAACTTTTGATCCTCCTTTTCTATTTGGTCCATTCTTATGTTCATGCAATCTTTTTCTTCATTGGAATTTTTTTTTGCCTCTTTTTCCAGCTGACCAATTTTGCTTTTTAAAGTTGTTTTCTTTTTCCATTTTTCTTCCAGAGTGTGAGACAAATTTCCAGGGTTTTTTTTTGTTGTTGTTGTTTTCAGGTTTTGCTTATAGACCCTTGTATCCCTTCATTATCTGTTGGTTCTGTTCTCTGTCTTTTTCCCATAGAATCTTTTGATAGGCACCTTCTTTTTCTGTTGTTTACTCATTTTCTCAGCCTTTTGATTTTATTATTTTTTATTTACAGTTTTTTTGTCCTTGCTTGTTTGTTTGTTGTTGTTGTTTGGCTTGTGGGTTACAAACTCTCTTCTCTGCTGGTTTACTAAATTAGGCTGGTTGAGCTAATCTGCTTTGGGGCTAAATCCTCAACGTAGCCAGTAAGGTCTGAAGGTGCCCAGCCATATAGACCCATGGTTTTCTCTGCTAGCTGTTGTCAGGCACAGGACTTTGAGGATTATGTCTGAGATTCTCCTCCACCCATGTATTCCTGTCTCAGGATTCCAAAGTCAGTCTTCTTCTAATCACAGATCCCAGCATGATAAAGGTGTGTGTATGTGTGTGTGTGTGTGCGCGTGTGTGTGTGTAGTTGACCAAGATTTCTCTGTGTGCAATTTTATTTCTGGTTCCCTCCTTAATCTGTGAAAATTGTAGTATCCCAAGCATATTCACATCTATGAAATATAGATGACTGTATTACTACTGTGTCTCCAAGCATGAGGCTTTACCGATAAGCTTTGTGAAGGTAACCTTGACCTGATCACGAGACCTATTGCCCAACACAAGTCCATTAACATGTTCGGAGACTTGCCCGGGAAAGTGTGGTTATGTCCTACACGCCCAAAAGGTGTTCCCTCCACCTTGCCACCCAATCTTAATTGTCTATACTTTGTGATGTGGTTACTACGTCCTTGGGAGTACCGCCCAAGCAGGACATGAATAAATTCAGAGGCAATCCCATGAACTTCCTCTTGGCCTTTCTCTCTTCCATGGAGCTCCACTGGGCTCCTCAATGACTATGTCTCTCTCTTCTTGACCTTCTCCTTCCCCGAGGCTGTAACCATCTCGGCCTGCATTCTCTATCTTAATCTCCTCAACCACCTTGTATTCCATTATCCTCATTTTCCGCCTTAAGGAAAATCATAGGGGTTGCCTGCCCTATCCAATCACTGATTTGTCGGTGTCTTTCATTTCCACCCTGGTTCTCGGTTCCTACCTCTCCTCGGGTCCCATCACAAAGGTGAGCCCCTTCCCTTGTGGGACCCTGCTGGTCAGGGAAGTCCATTAAGGTAAACCCCACAAAAATTGACTTTCTCTGCCTACCTTTCAAGTTGTGTTCAGTGGAAGAGCCCTATGACTCTATCCTGTTGTTAGGTTTGGGTTCCTGTCTTTTTGAAGCACTTTATAAATATTGATATGGCAGGATAGTCAGAGTGATTTTGGCTTTTGCTATTTCTAAGCTGCCACTTTGACCCCACCTACACAAGTAGTCTCTATCTGGAGTTCTCATTCTGTATCATCAATTACCTGGGGGTTTTATTAGCTATAATTCCCACAACTATCCAGAAATCAATATGTCCAAAGCAGGACTAATTATTTTTTCCTCTTGACCAAGTCTACCTTTCTTCCTAGGATTTTTTTTTAATAAACATCACTATGCTTCTAATCATTCACACTTGCATTGAGTCATGAAAGGTTACATTGTATAGATAAACTTTCAAGTCACCAATTATAATTCTTCCAATGAAACTAAGGACCACCATACTTTGCTATTGTGAGAACAGATTACCAGATTACCAGAACAGAGAGACTTGCAAGCAGATGCAAGGAATGGAAGCTTGAAGGACTGTCAATCAAGGAGAGAAGGGAAGACTCCAAAGAAGAATTTGTTGAGGGAAACAGTTAAGAAAGTCAGCAGCTGAAACTGGGCACTCTTTCCTTTTGCACTCTGAGGAGGGAGCCGACAGATAGACTGCTCTGAATTCCTGGCTATTGACTTCACATTGAAAGATTGGAGTATAGCTCTGAAGATCCCTTTCAAGTTATTATCAATATCTCCTCAAAGACAAACCAACCTTACTTCCTTATATTGAACTTTATAATAGATTAGGGAAACCATAAATTCTCTCTATCCAATCCCAACTTCCTAACTTTCTTCCTTAAAATAAATACTCTTTTGACAGTATTATAGTGTGAAATTTGTCTATTGAAAGCTGCTGTTAACTTACCATCTCTGGAGAGCAGTTAAAATCAACAGAAAAGACATAGGAAGTGTTGGGGGGGGGGAGGAGTGAGAATCTCAGTTTCTCCTCTAACCTTATTTCCTAGTGTCTCTGTTCCAGCACTTCCTTCGCCTTAAATATCCTTGTGAAGGAGCCTCTATTACACTATCTGCCTTACTACTGAATCAGAAGTTCCTCTAGTCCTTGCAAATGACCTGTTACCCTGCCCTTCCAACTCCTGGGCATAACCATTTGACTTTCCAGTGTATCCTTAGGATTACTGAGTCTTGACATGCATACCATCATCACTCCCTTAGGACTTCTAGCCCTTTCCATTGCTACTTCTGTTGACTTCTCAGTTATACTCCAAGTCCTCATTTCTACTTCATCACATGATTTTGAGTGAGTTCCTATTAGGTACAAGTTATGGTATATAAACTGGAGACACAATGCTAAAAAAAGAAAATGAAATTTATATTTTGATCTCAAGGGAACCTTGAATAATACCCAGAGCCTCAGATATTGAGTTAGAAAGACATTGGTTCATTTAGTACTTAAGATACTGGCTTACTAACCCTTACTAATGTTCAAAACCTGATTGTCATTTACTACATGTATGATTTTGGGCAAATCTCCTAACCACTCTAAGCCTCAGTTTCTCATCTATGAAATGAGAACAATACTTGCTCCTCTACTTGTGAGGATGAGGTAGATAATGTATGCCAAATATTTTTTTTTATTTTGTAAATTTTGAAATGTTGTATACATTTAGGATGATATTCTATTGTGAATAACCAAAATGTACACTGATAAATATTTTATAAGGGATTTGGGTAGGGAGAGAGCACCAGCAACTCTTGTCATCAGTGAGCTTTCAGTTTAAAAGACAACTTGAAAAGTGCAGAGTAAGGTCTGAAGCTTTTTCACCCTCCTAACCTCCCCCCCAACAAACATAACTCCATAAAATCAACACTAAAAAGTGGCAAAAACAGATAGGAGTTCAGAGAGAAGTTGAATAGCTAAGGATAACTAGGGAGAAAGTTTTCTAACTTTCTAGGCCTTTATATCACTACTAAAGGCCCTGGGAGCAGAAATAGAAAAAAACAGAGGGACAAAGCAGTGCCAGAGAGCAGGATTAGCAGCCTCACCTTTTTTGCTGAGGTGGAGGAGCCTGCATCCCAAAGGATACCCCTGGAATCTGTATATAAATACTGTATGTAAATATATAAATATATATATATATATACATATATATATTGTGTATATCTGTGTACACACACATGTATATATACTCAGAAATCAGAACAATGTCAAATTATAGTCCCAGGAGATTTTACCTCAAATAGCAAGTTCCATTAATCACTGATGATTATGTTTCTCATATTTTTTTAAAAATAGTTAACAACAAACACATACAAGGTCCTATTCATCATTTTTAATATGAAGCCATCCTAGAGCAAAAATCAATCATTAGAAATTAAGATTAATCATATTCTACAGTTTCACACATACAATGAATACATGAGGTAGTTGACAGTCTCTAGCTACTTGCTGTAAATCTCTAGACTCACAGATATCCATACTACCTATTAACCTCTAAGGCAAAAATAAAATCTCTATGTATAAAGCCTATAGATATTATATTGACTCAAAGATATAAATTCATTATGGACTATTCCAGGTACAATTTCATAATTTTCATAACTTATGGCCAAACAATCTGTCTGATAAGAATCATTCCTTTTTTTTTTAATAGAAACTTATAAATCATTTTACTATAGCTCTTAGGTGTCCTAGTTTCTTCTTAAACCACTTCATTACTTCAGAGCAGTGATGACAAACCTTTTCGAGACCAAGTGCCCAAACTTCAACTGTCATGTCTCATGTGGACCCCCCTCCCCAACCTTACCCCAGGCAGGGGAGGGAGAAAGTTCTCACATTGGGTTGCTGGGCTGAGGAGCGGGTCATGTGAGAAATGTCCTCAGGCATGGTGGAGAGGGGGAGGGGAGTAGTCCCCTCCAGAATGTGTGTTATAGGTTCACTAACACAGCTTTAGAACATTACAGCTTGCTGTCACTAAGGCTGATAAAGTATTATGACCCTGCCCAGATAAAAAGTGTCCCCATTAATCCATTTTAAAGTAAAATAAACTCAAATAAATGCTTAACAATTTTCAAACATTATGACAGCCTTTTTAACTGCTCATCTTATAATCTAACAGTATCTAGATTAAAAGAGAAGTTAATTTTCTAATGATTATATTATCCCTGGGTATCATTTTTCAGATTAACAATTTCTTTTGTGATAACTTTCCAGAAATCACAATGCAAGAAATATGAGAACCCTAACAATACCATGAATGATATTATGAATTTTAAAACATAACATAGGAGGGATGGAGCCAAGATGGCTGCTTAGAAGCAAGGAAAGCTGAAACTGTTCTGAGAATCCTTCTAAACCAACCTTCAAAAAGTATCTCAAAATGATAGGAGTCAAAAACCAACAATAATACTGAAGAGGGGGCTTTCCTACAGAAAAAAACATGAAAGGTAAGTAGAGAGAGAGTCAATTTTCATGGGATAAGGTAAAACTGGAAGTAAAACTGCATACACAAGTACCAGAAAAACACTCATCACCTATTGCACTGGGTTCTAAGCCTGGGCATAGGACAGCTTTGGGATCTGAGGTTCCTGCAACCTCAGAGTACCTGGCAACCACAGAGTATCCACATCCCAGGTCCACCCCTTAAAGTTCCAAGCCCTGCCACCAGCCTACAGTGAGGCCCATAAAGCTTAAGCTTTTCAAGCCTGCAGTATTGGTGAAGCCCTAGATGCAGGGCAAAATAGCTCACAGTGCTGACTCCAGAAAGCAATCAGAAAAGAAAACAGAATCAATAATTTTCAGAACTCTCAGTCCACAAGTGCTGTGAAAATGAGCAAACAGCAACAGAAACCTAAGCATAGAAATTTTCTATGGTGACAAAGAGCAAAGCACAGAGTCAGTAGGGGATGGTGAGATCCAAGCAACCATATGTGAAACTTTGAAGAAAAATGGAAATTGGTCTCTGGCACTGGAAGAATTAAAAAAAGAATTAAAAAATCAAATAAGAATGGTGGAAGAAAAATAGGAAAAGGAAATGAAAGTAATGCAAAATGAAAATAATAGCTTAAAAAGCAAAACTGGGCAAATGGAAAAAAAGACACAAAATTCAGTGAGGAAAAGAGATAAAAAAAAACAACCAGATTTGTCTGTCTCATTTTCTATACCCACCTATTTGTTTCTCTTTCTTTTTCACTCTTACATATAAGAGAGAGTTATGGAATTATACAAGGATGTAATGATACGTGTTTACCAACTGGATCTCTGAAAAAAATGTAACTATGACAATTTTAAGTTTAGTCTGACTTATTATCATTTTCTCCATTTTCTTAAGGCTAGGCAATCATCAAAATAATAAATCAAGTCCTAATTTGTAGTATTTGCTGATTTCTGAGTTGTACATGCTCATAATAAAATTTTAACAATGAGCTCTCCCAAGCTGGCATGAGCTTAACTCCAGCACACCCTTGAATGCAACAATTCTAAGTTACTTCAGCTAGAGGATTTGGTTGTTGTCCTTTTTACTAGAAGAGGACAAAAGTGACACCACTAGGTGATTCTTTTGACTTTGCATAGCTTAGATTAAGTGAGGCAAAATTGGACAAAGTCATTGGCCTCATTTTCTCTTCCAGAATCATCAAAGTTCAATATCAAAAAAAAAAAATCAAGATGACTAGTGATGGCTTGGCATGAAGTAGATGCCTTTGACTTCTTCCATGTCTGACCAACTCTAACAACTCCACAGCACCTGCTTCTACCACCGCCATGGCTCTTGAAACAAATTATTCTAATACCTCTTCTGCCAGGGAGATGCATGCCTTTGCATGCCTGTGGTAGATACCCTACTAATTCACCAACTGGTCTGAGCCCTGTTGGTTACTTTAACCCTGGTTTAGCCTGTCTGCTGATACAGTTGAATGGGGTATGGCCACAGCTTCTTGGAGCCAGAGGGGAGATGTGGGTGGCAGGTGGACACTAAAGGAGGAAAGCAGTCCTGAAAAGGGATTGGAAAGCCCTCACACTAGAAGTACTAGTATTCCTGAGCACCCCATATACTCTTATATAGTATTCCTCATAAGGAACTCAGTTAAATTTGGTTTATTCCATGGCCATAGACAACATTTCTATAGTTATATGAAGAATTGGTTCAGAGAGTATATACTAGTCCATGACTGCTGGGAATAAGAAGAAGAAAGAAGGAGGAGGAGGAAAAGGAGAAGAAAAAGAGAAGGAAGAAGAAGAAGGAGAAATTCTGAAATTTACAATCACTGGCCAATTGTCTCCATGGACCAACCACTGGAAAAAAGTACAGTACATGGCTGTGTTGTATTAATATGCTGAACAATAGTGCTGCTAAGGGGGATTTTATAAAGAATTGGTATTCTTAAACAACATTATAAAATATCAGGACTACATTTTTTATTTCAATCTTGAATTTGTTCTTACACTTGTGTTATCATTTTTTGTTTATTTCTTTGTTTCTAACCCCTGAAGATAGCATGATTAGCTTTTAGAAGGGAAGTATTTCCCATTTTTAAACTTGGACATCTCAGAGTAGGAAAATAATTCTATATAGTACGGTACCTATGGTTTACCTTATTTTCATTTACAACTTCACAGCATTCTCCTTTGCTCCAGACACCTGGTCTCACCTAGATTACACTTAGCTGCTGTGCACCAGTGGTATATTGTGGGGAATATGGTAAATATCTGAGGAATGTGTGAGCAAATGGTAGCTGGATTTTTATTATTTCATTCAGAATTGTCTAAGACAAAGAGAGTCTAAGTCATTCTTTTATGTCAAATTACCTTTAAATAAAATGAGAGATTTTTTTTGTATCCCCAAAGCTTATTACATTTTCTTTGCTAAATTATTTTCTGCATGTTGATATTCTGATTTAAAGATAACAGATAGAATAAATTATCATCAAATATTAACCCAACCTCTTATAAATTAATAGTTTAATATTTTGCTTTCCAAATTATTTGGGTTGTAATTGATCTGTATACTTTTGTAGCCTACTGAATCATCTACTGAAAGAAAATTCATAAGTATATGTACTGCTTAAATATTTGAAATGGCCAAACCTTCATATGCAGTAAAATATTGTGGTCATTTCAAATAATCTGGAGGCAAATGTGTTGCTCAAACCCTGCTATCAATGATTCAGTGGCTCCATAGCCCATAAAAATATGCAAATCAGCTGTAGGCCAAATAATTTGGTAGGTAAAATATTAACCAATAAAATACTTTTTTTTCATAACCTTCTCTCTGTCTAGAATTATTTAATCACACAGAAGCAAAATCAATGCTTACTGTTTCAAAATAATAGAATTAAAAATCTAGGCATTTGCATCTATCTTTTCTAAAATAAAATCTCTTTCATGTTGTTTTTATACATGCAATAATCTCTCTATGTGCATGTAAATATGCCTACACATATATATATATATATGAATATGTTAGCGACAGAAAGAAAGAGAAGTAGAAGGAGAGTAGAGAGAGAGAGAGAGAGAGAGGAAGGAGAGAGAGAAAGGAGAGACAGAGAAAGGGGAATAAACATTAAGCATTTATCATGTGCCTACTAGATGCAAGATGTTAGGCTCTTTACAAGTATTATCTCATTTGATCCTCATGACAACCTTGGCAGGAAATGCTATTATCTCAATTTTGCAGCTAAGGTAATTGAAAGGGACAGATGCAAGGTTCATGTGGCTAATAACTGTCCGAGCCTGGGCCTGAACTCAGGTCCACAGTTCTATCCATTATATTACCTATCTTGTTTAGCCAGGGTATTGAGAAAGGCTTGGGAGAAGGAGGTAGACACCAAATTTGAAAAAAAGAATATCTACATCCAGACATCCATTAAGGCCCACTAATACTGGTTCCTAATTAGAAAGTACATTTGCATTTATTTCACCAATAACTTTTTGAAGTCATTGAGGTGTAGTACTCAGAAGACCTGGATTTTCCTCCTGCTTCTGCTCTTTACTGAATAAATAATCTTGGGAGAAGTCATTTGATTTTTCAAAGACTTCATTTGCCTCATCTGGAAATTGTGGAACCAGGACAGGGGTTAGCAAACCAAGATCCTCAGCCATTTATTCTTATACCACCCAAGAGTGGAGAATGTTTTTTAAAAAATATTTTTAAATGCAATAAACTATTTAAAAATGTAAGAAACATTCTTATCCTTCAAGCTATAGTTGGCCCACCCTGAATTAGATGATTTTTAAAGTCCAATCCAGTTCTATGATTAGAAGCTCAATAAGCATAATCTATACTACTATATAGTATATATAGGTAACGGCTTCGACAGGCCGGCTAAACCTTGTGAGGGTAGCAATCGGGTCGATGTCTACCCCTGGTGAATTAGGGCTTTGCTCACCCAGCATGTGAAGACTGCTTCGGCGGACCAGGCGGAAGAAACCAACAAGAAGGTTCAACGGCTGAGATGGCAACGCAGCAAGGCACTGTGGAGTGCTCAGGGTGTGTTGGAGCACAAAGGACAACACGGCCATCCAATGCAGCTGAGGAAGTCTCCAGGTGTAACGACTTTTCGTGCCACTGGACCCAGGCTTCCAACGCCGAGAGAGTGGGACTGTCTCTGTGCATCGACTTTTCCACTTAAATCTTCATGCACAGGTGTCTTTGTGCACAAAAACGCACAAAGACAATCGTCATCCTCGGTTCGAGAGACAACCAACATACTACTATTAAATCAAATTAATACACCATCTATAGTTCTCTTTCTTTCTCCAATACAAAAGAGCCATTTATTATAATAAAGAATAAAAGATATGAGGAAATTCATTCAGCAAAACTATTATGTCCAAAAATTCTTATTTTATGTAAAATATATTAGCATAGGAGAAAAAAGATCAATAAAACAAAGCTTTATCTTAAAAATGAGAATTGTGGGAAATAAATTAAATAAAACTATAATAATTTACTGTCACACGGCTTTAGGGGGTTTCTCTTTGTTTCTTTAATCTTGCTATATGTCAGAAGAAAGGAAAGGTAAAAAAGACTTGAAGTCATCTGAGTAGAGTAGCTGTGGAGACCTCAGATCCTGATGGTACCTGGTTCTGGTTTCATTTAAAGAAAAATCAAGGCATAGTTGGGTGACTGAAATAAGTGGGTAGAATAATAGGCACTTAAATAAATAACATAACTAATCAACTATTTATTAAGCTAAGGGAAAGGAAAGAAAGGGAATTGGAACATCTAATCTTAAACCCCAAAGTCAGTATAATAAACCCACTAACAACTTTCTATACACAATTCTAATTAATTCCTTAATTACTACTCAATATTAGGGGCAGGCTTATAGGAACAGGAACAAGGCCAAAGAAAGTCTCACAACTGATGACCTCTTGGATCTGTCAGAAATCCCAGTAGAGATCAGCAGCATACAGGATCACAGAGGATCAGAAGGGGAGTGATGGTTTAACACACATATCATCCACCAGTGTAATGTTAACCACTCTCTCTACCATTTCCTTAAGATGAATTGATTGAAGAAAGATCTCAGTCTCCAAATATCAACTCCACCAACTACCCCTCTCCTCCAGAGAAGAAAAACCGCCTGTCTCTTTTCAGAGTTCCAGAATGATGGCCTGTAGGATCTCCTGCTTTGCAGCAAAAGGCTAATCCTATATTTCCTACAACATGACTCAGGAGATTGAAAGACAGACCTATTAGAAAGGAAATCCTAACTTCAAAGCTAGGTTCATATACCAGATACTTTCTAGCTGTGTGACCCTGGGCAAGTCACTTATTACCTAGCCCTTACTTTTCTTTTGCCTTGGAACCACATTTTTATAATTAAATTAATTAATTTAGAACATTTATCCATGGTTACATGATTCATGTTCTTTCCATCTCCTTTCCCCTTCCCTAGCCAACAAAAAATTCCATACAGTACTGATTTTTAAAACAGATGGTAAGGTTTAAAAAAATAGAGACAAAATAATATTTTATTTCTCATCCATATTAGGCTAATTGTAAGGTGCAATAATAGTTGAAGGAAATGATTGCAGAGTGGTGTATATTAGTTTATTTTGAATTCATATGCATAAATTAAAAAATACAAAATTCCTAGAAATTCTTTTTAACTCAATATTTCTTAGTTTTACCTATATTTTTTAACTAGGAGAACAAAATAATTTTAATGAATGTCAAACAATTTAATTAAATATTTCATAGCAATTGATAAGTTAACATGAAAGTGCTATGTCCTTATGTAAATAAATAAAAGTTTGACTGTTGACTGACTGAAAAATGTATGGACTCAGATTTATCAATGGTGTATAGTATGAGGGGTAAATTTAGGGTTTTTTGACTGAATATATTATACCATGGCCGCCAGGGATTGATTCAAATCCCAATAAAAACATTCAAGTCAGTTTGGGAATTTTATGGTGGTTTAATTGATATAGAGAGAAGGAATTAAGAAGAAGAAGAGAGGGAAAAGGGTATAAGATTTCTCCAGCTTAGCCTGAGTCAAGGGGAGTTCAGAGACCTCAGCTAGGAGGCCTCCTCCAAGATTTAATCTAGCTTGGCTTCTAGCCATGAGGCCTACTCCAAGATGAGGGTCCTCCTAGGAGGATAGGATTTTAGGAAAGGTAAAGGAAAAAAAGGAATCAGCCTAAATTCTGAGAGAGCTCAGGGAAGACGTCTCACCTGATCCATGCTATTGAGCTTCACCCAGCTGCCACACCAAGGATGCTCACCTCCAAGCCCAGATAAGAGCTGCAGACATGCCAAGAGGCCAAGATTGCTGCCACCAACCACATCTCTGCCACAAAAAGAGAGAGCAGCAAGAGGGAGTGATGCAAATATATTGACTTTTTTATTACATCACTTCCTACATCTAAAATGTACCAATGGTAGCTTAAGCTTGATTTAGGACAGCCCAGGGGGTCTGTCAGTTGTTTCTGATTTGTCATTTGCTAGCACATGTCTGTCATAGGCCATCCTTCTCAACACTTAATCCTTAATTAGGGGTGTATACATTCCTGATGCTAGACTAAGCAGGGTGGAGTAAATCTAAAATTCACAATGGCTAACTACAACTGTGGTGCCATAGATCAATTACAGTTAGAGAATAAAACACATCCAACAAACGGAAAAATACAAACACAGTAACTGCTCCTTTAATCACCTCTCTGGTGGTTTACTACACCAACTGAGTATGAACAAAAAAGATGAAGAGAAAAACAGATAGTCAAGACAACTATAATTAGACTTTCTTACTCAGTGTCAGGCTTGCTTGGGGTCCCTATTGAACTTTCCCTTCTAATATAGAAATATTCAAAAGAAAAAGATATTTTTTTGGAAGGGCACACAATCACTTTTCCTTCTTAAGAACATTAGAAATGGTAGATTTACTACTTTTCTCAACCAACCACTTTATCAGCCAATTGAAAGGCTTATGTCTGTTCAGGTACCCATTTTGTCAAGGATCCTAGTTTAGAAAAATAGGAAATGTATATATCTAGATGCATGCATTTCATAATTTTATATTTATATGTATTTATATACCATATAATATATGTTTAATATATTATATACTAATGCATGTTTATATGAATGTATAGGTATACACATGTATATATCTGTCACAATAGAGAGCTAGGCTACAAAGCAGATATAGAGCAACAGACCTGGAGTCAAGAAGACTTATGTCCTTAATTTAAATTCAGGCTTAGACATTTACTAGTCAGGAGACCCTACACAACTCACTTAGCCCTGTTTTACCTCAGTTTCTTATGTGTAAAATGAGCTGGAGAGGGAAATGGCAAACTGCTCCAATATCTCTTGCTAAGAAAACTCAAAATGGGATCATGAAGAATAGGACATAACTGGAAAATGACAGAACATTAGCAATAAAATATGTCACAACACACATATAAACTATATAGTAGCATGTATATAAATGTGTGTATATATACATATATTTGCATACTCATTATATGTATCCCTCAGTTTTTGAACAAATAGGATTTTCCTCATGATGGATAGCTTTTGTAATGGGGATAAACATGGGTGATCTCATCTAATGGTGTTTCCATCTAATTCTCCTAGATTTGTAAAAATCCCTACTTATTCTCTGAATTTGGCTCAATTGCCCAGCCTTCTCTCATCTTAGTAGGTCATGCTGCCTACTGTCAATTGCCATAGTTACATTCAAACTTTCACCGACCTAGGAGTAGCTGTTAAGGGGAAATATACTGCTCTACTCGTTACTCTAGCTCTTGAACTCCCATCCATTATGTTTTCTACCAATAAAGCAATAAACATTTGTTAAACACCTACTATGTGGTAGACAGTTTTTTAAGTACAAAAGATAAAAAAAGAGACAGGGAAAACAACATGCAACAAGTATAAACAAAGTGAGCTATATGTAGGATAAAGAAGAAATACTTAAGAGAGAGAAGGCACAAGAATTAAGAGAGGTTAGGGAAGTCTTTTATTAAAAGATGAGATTTTAGTTGGGACTTAAAACAAGCCAGGAAAGTCAATAGTCAGAGTGGGAGAGAAAGAGAATTCTAGGCATAGGGAACAACCAGAGAAAATGTCCATAGCCTAAAGATGAAGTGTCTTATTTGGGGTATAGACAGAAGGCCAGTGTCTGGATCAAAAAAAAAGCATATGAAAGCAGTGAGGCATAAAAAGACTAGAAAGTTTGAAGGGGACAAGGGTATGAAGGACTTTCAATACCAAATCATATATTTTATATTTAATCACAGATGCAGTAGGTAGACACTAGAGTGTATTGGTTTGGAGTGTGAAGATTGGATTTAGCTATCTCCTGATTATAACAATGAAGGCACTTAGCTTTTCCTTTATAGTGAAGCTAGAATTGTAAGCTACAATCTATTTTTAGATTTTAACTACAAAAAGGTGTTAAGTAACTACAAAAGGTGAATTAAGCACAAAAAGGTGTTAAGTAACTACAAAAGGTGAACTTAACAAGAGGATTTAAGTAACCCAAAAAGATAAAATCTAACCAAAGAAGGTGAGAACTAAAGAATGGACAGTCCTAGAGAAAATCTAAGCAAAGAAAGTGAGATCTAAAGAATGGGCAGTCCTGGAGAAAAGCATCTGCTGTGATTGGTAGACATGAAAATTTAGAGAAGGTGACACAAGAGAAAAAGTCTTAAAATAGAGGGGAAAAAAGACTGAAGAGGACAGTCAGTCACCCGGGCTTGGAGTGAAGGATAAGTCACTCTGTGCTGAAGGGAAGATGGACATTCAGAGATTTGGGTTCAGACATTCAGACAGTCATTTGGACATTTGGGCACTGACCTGGAGGAGCAATTGGAAGAAAGACCCTTGAGGAGTGACCAGAATACAGACACCCAGAATTCTTTTAGACTGTTATCCCTGGTGAATGAAAAACTGACCTAGTGAACCCACCTTTCTGGAGGCATGAACCTTCTAGGGAAGGCCCATTTTCTTGAGATTCTCTTTCCCTGGCTGTGGCTTAAGAGATTCTCACTGGTATCAGAAGAATCCAGAGTTTTCTCTCTCTCTCTCTCTCTCTCTCTCTCTCTCTCTCTCTCTCTCTCTCTCTCTCTCTCTCTCTCTCTTTTTCTCTCATTCCTTAATATCTTCTTTCTATTGTAAATATTGTAAACAAACTACTTTAAATTCCATTTACTTTAGTAATTCATTTGGGGATTTTGAAGTTAAATCCCTGGTGACCACCTTATTAATATAATTAATATATTCAAAGTCCCAACCACAATTAAATTTTAATAGGAGGCAGAATGAAGGTATGTGTGACACGAATGAAACTGTGCTTTAGGAAAACAACTTTAGGGACTGATGAGAGGATGAATTAGGGTGGGAAGAGTAGAGGCAGATAAATCCACCAGAAAGCTATTGAAATGAAGCTATGAAATGAAGTCTTATACTAGAGTGTAGCAGTAAAAGTACAATGTACAAAAGTAAAATGAATATGCCTTGGCAACAGATTGGCTATGGATTGAGATGGAGTAAGGAGTTCAGGTGACTCTTAGATTGTGAGCCTGTTGGATTACAAAGATGAATCAGAGAAGAAAGGTGAACCCTTGTGGGGTGTTCAGGGAAGTCTAGGACCTCTGGTTTGAGGACTTGCTGAACACTTTTCAGGGCTGCTCATTCTCCTTTGATATCTATCATAAACCCATCTCTCACCTCTGGTTCCATGAAGCTGTAGCATGTGCAGTGGCCACACTCTGGTCAAATTTTCTCAGCAGGCAGAAAATTAGGTTGAGTGTAACTATAGGTCTCAAAATTGTAAATGAGAAAGGAGGATGCTTACCTGAAGAATGTGAATACTTCCCTTAGTAGAATGGGGAGATGAGAAGAAGATGGCAGAAGTAGGTGCTGAGGAGCATGTAGAACTTGGTCAGAGATTAAAGATGTCAAGGCCAAGGCCATATAGCAGGCTAGTGTTACAGACAAAAGAGTGGTTGCCATAAACTGTGACCGCAAAAATATGGGTTTCAAGACTGTGAATTGCCAAAAGCATCAAGATAATTTTTAGTGTCTTGATTTAAATAAAAAATAAGTGGTTGCCATGGGAAAAATTCCCAAATATGAAATACCCAAGTCATCTGGGTTTTATGGAGATTTTAATTAATACAAATAAAGGAATTAAAGAAAGGGAGAGAGACATAGTAAGAGGAAATAATAGGAAGGCTAGGGCCTAGGTCAATGGCCTAGGCCTTTCTTTTAAGAGAGAAAACTAAGTCAGTCTTTAATCACTCACCACAAGATTTTGTCCCAGGCAAAACTCTAGTGTTCAGAGAGACCCTCCAGTTCAGTTCCTCAGCTCAACTAAGTTCAGCCACCAAGAGAGCCTCCAATTCAGCTTCCTAAGCTAAACTCAGTCCAGAGGCCTCTGACCTCCTTTTAAAGAAAATTTTCTCCTATGTTACTTCCCCTAAATTTTCAAATCTACCAATCACAGTAGACGTTTTCCAAAGGACTGAGAATTCTTAATTCACATCTTGTTATCACCTTCTTAATTCACATCTTGTTATCACCTTCTCTGGGTAGACTAAAACTTCTGAGTATTTCATATCTCTTTGCTAAGCTTGCCCGTTTAGTGATTAATTTGACCTTCATAGGTACTTAGCACCCTTTTGTATTAGATCTAAAAACAGACCTAGCTTAAGGGTTTGGCCTCACTATAAGTATGGGTTGGAGAATTTTTTCATTGTTCAGTAAGGAGTTTTACAACTTTATCTTCCCCTAAAGTATGCCTAATTATGGGTGGAGTAAGATTAAGTTCTCAATACATTTCTGACCAAGTACCTCCATTGTTTAAATGGGGAATAACCTTAACCAAATGTTTTAAGGTAGAGTTTGAGCAGTTTTAAGATTCATACTAGGAATCCTATCTTTTGTCTTGCCACTAGACTTATTGACTTTGATGACTCTGAAAGAGAGTGTGGAGCTAACTAATGACTTTGTGTAATTCTGCCTCATTTGAATCCAATTCATCCACAAATAAAGATTTCACTTCTGATGTTATTGGTCCTTTTAAAAAGTGAAGGAAAAACAATAACAATAGTAGGGAAGGGAAGGGTGAGGACAAGTTTAGAGGATAAGATGATATGTTTAGTTTTGGACATATTAAATTTAAAATATTTCTTAAGATGTCTGAAAGATAGGACTTCTGGTCAAGATGGCGGCTTAGAGAAAGCTAAAGTTCAGATCTCCGGAAAACCCTTCCCGACCGATCTCAAACTATAAGCTCCTAAGGTGCCGAAATTCAAAACGATCAACAGCATAGACCCTGGGAATCCTCCTCCTGGACCTGGACCTGAATCAAAAGGTACAGCCCCCCTCAAAAGCCAGAACCCGAGATCACTTGGACCTAAGGGGTAGGAGCACAGAGTCCAAGGCTCTGGGAAGCCGCAGCCCTGCCCCGCTCAGAGAGCAGGGTCCTCTGAAACAACAACAACCCTCAGGGCCTTCTATCCGAGTCCCAGTGAAAATCACTGCCCTCGGAGCTCCCCGAAGAGAGCAGGGTCGTCTGAAACAACAGCAACCCTCAGGGCGGGCAAGACAGCCTCATGGGCTGGATCCTGCTATCCAAGTCTCAGTGAAAGTCACTGCCCTCAGAACTCCGGGAAGCCACAGCCCATCACCCCTGCAGAGAGCAGGATCCTCTGAAACAACAGCAACCCTCAGGGCCGACGAAACAGCCTCACGGCCAGCTATTCTGAAGGCAACTTCCGGAAAGCAACCCGACCCAGAGAGCCAGGGGAGAGTGTGGCCTCCTGGTCTGACCCTTCCATTCCAGTTCCAGTGAAAGTCATTGCCGGAAGGCATACTCAATTTAACCCAGGGAAAGCTCATAGAACCAACAATCTGCCCAGGACTAAAGCCTCTGAACACCAGACAGAGATAAGAAAAGCTAATCCTCCCCACTCAGAGATGGCAAACTCCACAGAAGCACAGAAGCCCCAAAATACCAAGAAAAATAAGAAGAAAGGGGTGACTTTGGACACATTCTATGGAGCCAAAATACAAAATACAGAGGAGATAGAAGATGATATACAAGAAAATGCTCCGAAACCTTCCAAAGGAAATGGAAACTCTCCACAAACCCATGAAGAATTTGAATCAGAAATGACTAAAAAGATGGAAGCCTTCTGGGAGGAAAAGTGGGAAATAATGCAAAAGAAATTCACGCATCTACAAAACTGGTGTGATGAAACTGAAAAGGAAAACCAGGCTTTAAAGGCCAGAATCAGGCAGCTGGAAGACAACGATCATGTAAAAGAGCAAGAATTAATAAAGCAAAGGCAAAATACCAAGAAATTAGAAGAGAACATAAAATATCTCACCGACAAGGTGACAGATCTGGAAAATATAGGGAGAAGAGATAATTTAAGAACAATTGGACTTCCAGAAAAGCCAGAAATAAACACCAAACTTGACATGGTGATACAAGATATAATCAAAGAAAATTGCCCAGAGATTCTAGAACAAGGGGGCAATACAGCCACTGACAGAGCTCACAGAACACCTTCTACACTAAACCCCCAAAAGACAACTCCCAGGAATGTAATTGCCAAATTCCAAAGCTATCAAACAAAAGAAAAAATCCTACAGGAAGCCAGAAAAAGACAATTTAGATATAAAGGAATGCCAATCAGGGTCACACAAGGCCTTGAAAGTTCTACTCTGAATGATCGTAAGGCATGGAACATGATCTTCAGAAAGGCAAGAGAGCTGGGTCTTCAACCAAGAATCAGCTACCCAGCAAAACTGACTATATACTTCCAAGGGAAAGTATTGGCATTCAACAAAATAGAAGACTTCCAACTTTTTGCAAAGAAAAGACCAGAGCTCTGTGGAAAGTTTGATACCGAAAATCAAAGAGCAATGAATACCTGAAAAGGTAAATATTAAGGAAAGGGGGAAAATGTTATCTTCTTCTTTTACTCAAACTCTCTTCTATAAGGACTACATTTATATCCATCTATGTATACTAATATGTGGGGAAAATGTAATGTATAAATAGGGGGTAAAGAAAGACCAAATAGAATAATCTTTCTCACACAAAGATTCACATGGGAAGGGGAGGGGAAGAAAACTCCTATAAGAAGGAGAGGAAGAGAGGGGTTTTTTTACTTAAAACTTAATCTCAGGGAAATCAACTCTGAGAGGGAAAAACATCCAGATCCATTGGGATCTTGAATTCTATGTTATCCAACAAGGGTAGGGAGAAGGGAAAACCAATGGGGGGAGGGGAAGAGGGAAAACAGAAAAGGAGGGAAAGAGAGGGGGGAGGGGGAGGGACTAAAAAGGGAAACATCAAGGGAGGGGACAAGGGGGACTGATTCAAAGTAAATCACTGGAATAAAAGGTAGAGCCGAAGAAGAAAAGGTTAGAATTAGGGAAGGATATCAAAATGCCAGGGAGTCCACAAATGACAATCATAACTTTGAACGTGAATGGGATGAACTCACCCATAAAACGTAGACGAATAGCAGAATGGATTAGAATCCAAAACCCTACCATATGTTGTCTTCAAGAAACACACATGAGGCGGGTTGACACCCACAAGGTCAGAATTAAAGGATGGAGTAAGACCTTCTGGGCCTCAACTGATAGAAAGAAGGCAGGAGTGGTAATCATGCTATCTGATAAAGCCAAAGCAAAAATAGACCTGATCAAAAGGGATAGGGAAGGTAATTATATTTTGTTAAAAGGGACTCTAGACAATGAGGAAATATCATTAATCAACATGTATGCACCAAATAATATAGCACCCAAATTTCTAATGGAGAAACTAGGAGAATTGAAGGAAGAAATAGACAGTAAAACTATATTAGTGGGAGACTTAAACCAACCATTATCAAATTGAGATAAATCAAATAAAAAAATAAGAAAGTGGTAAAAGAAGTGAATGAAATCTTAGAAAAATTAGAATTAATAGACATATGGAGAAAAATAAATAGGGATAAAAAGGAATATACCTTCTTCTCAGCACCACATGGCACATTCACAAAAATTGACCATACATTAGGTCACAGAAACATAGCACACAAATGCAGAAAAGCAGAAATAATGAATGCAGCCTTCTCAGATCACAAGGCAATAAAAATAATGATTAGTAATGGTACATGGAAAACCAAATCTAAAACCAATTGGAAATTAAACAATATGATACTCCAAAACCATTTAGTTAAAGAAGAAATCATAGAAACAATTAATAATTTCATCGAGGAAAATGACAATGGCGAGACATCCTTTCAAACCTTTTGGGATGCAGCCAAAGCAGTAATCAGAGGTAAATTCATATCCCTGAATGCTTATATTAACAAACTAGGGAGAGCAGAGATCAATCAATTGGAAATGCAAATGAAAAAACTCGAAAGCAATCAAATTAAAACCCCCCAGCAGAAAACCAAACTAGAAATCCTAAAAATTAAGGGAGAAATTAATAAAATCGAAAGTGATAGAACTATTGATTTAATAAATAAGACAAGAAGCTGGTACTTTGAAAAAACAAACAAAATAGACAAAGTACTGGTCAATCTAATTAAAAAAAGGAAGGAAGAAAAGCAAATTAACAGCATTAAAGATGAAAAGGGGGAGAGCACCTCCGATGAAGATGAAATTAAGGCAATCATTAGAAATTACTTTGCCCAATTATATGGCAATAAATACACCAATTTAGGAGAAATGGGTGAATATATACAAAAATACAAACTGCCTAGACTAACAGAAGAGGAAATAGAATTCTTAAATAATCCCATATCAGAAAATGAAATCCAAGAAGCCATCAAAGAACTTCCTAAGAAAAAATCCCCAGGGCCTGATGGATTCACCAGTGAATTCTATCAAACATTCAGAGAACAGTTAATCCCAATACTATACAAACTATTTGACATAATAAGCAAAGAGGGAGTTCTACCAAACTCCTTTTACGACACAAACATGGTACTGATTCCAAAACCAGGCAGGTCAAAAACAGAGAAAGAAAACTATAGACCAATCTCCCTAATGAATATAGATGCAAAAATCTTAAATAGGATACTAGCAAAAAGACTCCAGCAAGTGATCAGAAGGATCATTCACCATGATCAAGTAGGATTCATACCAGGGATGCAGGGCTGGTTCAACATTAGGAAAACCATCCACATAATTGACCACATCAACAAGCAAACTAGCAAGAACCACATGATTATCTCAATAGATGCAGAAAAAGCATTTGATAAAATACAACACCCATTCCTATTAAAAACACTAGAAAGCATAGGAATAGAAGGGTCATTCCTAAAAATAATAAACAGTATATATCTAAAACCATCAGCTAATATCATCTGCAATGGGGATAAACTAGATGCATTCCCAATAAGATCAGGAGTGAAACAAGGATGCCCATTATCACCTCTACTATTTGACATTGTACTAGAAACACTAGCAGTAGCAATTAGAGAAGATAAAGGAATTGAAGGCATCAAAATAGGCAAGGATGAGACCAAGTTATCACTCTTTGCGGATGACATGATGGTCTACTTAAAGAATCCTAGAGATTCAACCAAAAAGCTAATTGAAATAATCAACAACTTTAGCAAAGTTGCAGGATACAAAATAAACCCACATAAATCATCAGCTTTTCTATATATCTCCAACACAGCTCAGCAGCAAGAACTAGAAAGAGAAATCCCATTCAAAATCACCTTAGACAAAATAAAATACCTAGGAATCTACCTCCCAAGACAAACACAGGAACTATATGAACACAATTACAGAACACTCACCACACAACTAAAACTAGACTTGAGCAAATGGAAAAACATTAACTGCTCATGGATAGGACGAGCCAATATAATAAAAATGACCATCCTACCCAAACTTATTTATCTATTTAGTGCCATACCCATTGAACTACCAAAATACTTCTTCACCGATTTAGAAAAAAACATAACAAAGTTCATTTGGAAGAACAAAAGATCAAGGATACCCAGGGAAATAATGAAAAAAAAACACATATGATGGGGGCCTTGCAGTCCCTGACCTTAAACTATATTACAAAGCAGCAGTCATCAAAACAATTTGGTACTGGCTAAGAAACAGAAAGGAAGATCAGTGGAATAGACTGGGGGAAAACGACCTCAGCAAGACAGTATACGATAAACCCAAAGATCCCAGCTTTTGGGACAAAAATCCACTATTCGATAAAAACTGCTGGGAAAATTGGAAGACAGTGTGGGAGAGACTAGGAATAGATCAACACCTCACACCCTACATCAAGATAAATTCAAAATGGGTGAGTGACTTAAACATAAAGAAGGAAACCATAAGTAAATTGGGTAAACACAGAATAGTATACATGTCAGACCTTTGGGAGGGGAAAGGCTTTAAAACCAAGCAAGACATAGAAAGAATCACAAAATGTAAAATAAATAATTTTGACTACATCAAACTAAAAAGCTTTTGTACAAACAAAACCAATGTAACTAAAATCAGAAGGGAAACAACAAATTGGGAAAAAATCTTCATAGAAACCTCTGACAAAGGTTTAATTACTCATATTTATAAAGAGGTAAATCGATTGTACAAAAAATCAAGCCATTCTCCAATTGATAAATGGGCAAGGGACATGGATAGGCAGTTCTCAGATAAAGAAATCAAAACTATTAACAAGCACATGAAGAAGTGTTCTAAATCTCTTATAATCAGAGAGATGCAAATCAAAACAACTCTGAGGTATCACCTCACACCTAGCAGATTGGTTAATAGAACAGCAAAGGAAAGTAATGAATGCTGGAGGGGATGTGGCAAAGTAGGGACATTAATTCATTGCTGGTGGAGTTGTGAACTGTTCCAACCATTCTGGAGGGCAATTTGGAACTATGCCCAAAGGGCGACAAAAGAATATCTACCCTTTGATCCAGCCATAGCACTGCTGGGTCTGTACCCCAAAGAGATAATGGACAAAAAGACTTGTACAAAAATATTCATAGCTGCGCTCTTTGTGGTGGCCAAAAACTGGAAAACGAGGGGATGCCCATCAATTGGGGAATGGCTGAGCAAATTGTGGTATATGTTGTTGATGGAATACTATTGTGCTAAAAGGAATAATAAAGTGGAAGAGTTCCATGGAGACTGGAACAACCTCCAGGAAGTGATGCAGAGCGAGAGGAGCAGAACCAGGAGAACATTGTACACAGAGACTAATACACTGTGGTATAATCAAACGTAATGGACTTCTCCATTAATGGCGGTGTAATGTCCCTGAACAATTTGCAGGGATCTAGGAGAAAAAAAAACACTATTCATAAGCAAAGGATAAACTATGGGATTGGAAACACCGAGGAAAAGCAACTGCCTAAATACAGCGGTTGAGGGGACATGACAGAGGAGAGACTCTAAATGAACACTCTAATGCAAATATTATCAACAAAGCAATAGGTTCAAATCAAGAAAACATGTAATGCCCAGTGGATTTACGCATCGGCTATGGGGGTGGGGGGGAGGAAAAGAAAATGATCTATGTCTTTAACGCATAATGCTTGGAAATGATCAAATAAAATATATTTTAAAAAAAAGATGTCTGAAATATAGTTCGAGGTGTGATATTGGAGGTCAGCAGAGGGTCTGGGATAGGAAAGGCAAATGTAGGAATCATTAGCATGGAGACAGTAATTAAATCCATGGACATTAATGAGATCAAAAAGAGAGAGACAGAGGGACAGAGAGAGAGACAGAGTCAGAGATGGAGAGAGACAGAAGGATAGAGAGACAGAGAGAAAAGGAACACCTACAATTAGAAGGCATGATTTGGGAAAGGAGTCAGCAAAGGTGTCTGAGAAGTAGTAGTCATATTGGTTGGAAAAGAAGCAGGAGAGAATGGTGTTTCAAAATTCTTGAGAGAAGAGGTCCAGGAAAAAGATATTGATAAAGGACCATTGAATTGGCTACTAAATAATCATTACTTTAGTAGAATATGTTTGGAAGCTGGCTTATAAGGGGTTAAGAGTGGGAGGAGAGAAAGTAGAATGACCTGTTGAGGATGCTTTTTTGGGGTATTTAGCTACAAAGGGCAAAAAGAGTATAGAATGAGTATGAAAGGATCAATGAAAGTTTTTTTTTTTTTTTTCAGGATGGGGAGACATGGTAATATTTGTAGAGAGTAGAGGAATCCAGAGGAAGAGATTAAAAATAAGTAAGAGAATGGTGATGATAAAGGAGGCCATCTGTTGGAAGAGCCAGGATGGATTGGGATGTTTTCAACAAGTAGATGGGTTAGCCTTGCTAAGGAGTGAGGTCAAGAAAAATTATGATAGAAGGTCCTTGAGTGATAGAGGAAAGAGGGGTGAAGAGGGAGTTAATGGCAATTGTTTTTGTAAACATGAGGCAAAGTAATCAGCTGAGAGTGAGGGAAGAGATAACCATGGGAGGGTTGAGGAGGTATGAAAAGGTTTTTAATAGCTGCCATGGAAAGTGGGATAATGAGATAATAAGAGAAGTATATAGTATTTGCCCAGCAGCAGTGACAGCCAATTAGAGACTGCATAACATAAATTGTAATGGACCCAGTCATTATGATTGCATGATTTTCTCTTTCTTGGCTTAGTAGCACATGTGTGAGAGTGAAAGCAGCAAATGGTAGAAGTGATTTAAGACTGAGGCTACACAGCCACTTACAATAATAACACTTTTAGAGATTAAACATTATCCTTTACTTAATAAGGCAAAAGAAGTAATATTATAAATGCTGAAGTATTATTATAAACTGATAAATAACAAAACATCAAATATACATATAAAGAAAGAACACAAGACATTTTTCTGAAACTCAGACAATTGGAATGGAACCCAGAGAATAGATGGAGACCTAACTGTATTATGCTAATTTTTACTAATAATTTCCTTAATAAAAAATAAGATTTAAGGAAAACAACCCAAATTATATTTTAAGAACCAACTATTGGTTTAATTAAAAAATAACAGTTTTCCATCAATACATTGTAGCTATAGTGAAGAATAGACACATACTTAAAGGAACATGGTGTGGGAACACATGAGAGAGGAAAACGCATGTGATTAAGCTAACTTCCATCTCTAGATGGCAGACTTCAATGTTATTGGTTCTTTTAGGAATATCTAAGACACACTTCTCAGTTCACTGCTTAACTGTTGATCCTTAACATTCTTCAGCTGGGGAAATTCTCTTATCTAGTCATATAGCCTTCATAAGCTCATTCACCCTTAAAAGAGTGTTTTGAAAATGTTAGCTATATAAGTATTCACTGTAAGCCAGACAGATTCTAAATTTTGAGTATTTCTTTTCAAATGGCTATAAAGAGTAGCCTCATCCATTATTCACTCATCAGGATGCTTTTTATTATTTAAGATTTAAGCCTTTCCTTTTCAATTACATTCCTCATTGGAATGATGTTTTCCACCATTTTTTTTTAAAAAACCTTACCTTCCATCTTGGAGTCAATACTGTGTATTGGCTCCAAGGCAGAAGAGTGGTAAGGGCTAGGCAATGGGGGTCAAGTGACTTGCCCAAGGTCACATAGCTGGGAAGTGTCTGAGGCCAGATTTGAACCTAGGACCTCCCGTCTCTAGACCTGGCTCTCAATCCACTGAGCTACCCAGCTGCCCCCTATACCATTTTGAAGAGAGATGTTGAGGGTGGGAATTGAATTCTGTGGGAAACAGGTTGTTGCTTAGCAGAAATGGAGGAGGAGGAGGAAGGGAGCTGAACTGCTATATTTTCTTCTAGTTAGCTATCCTTGGGCCTTGTCCAATAAGGGACAAGATTTGTGTCACAAGTTGGGTTTATACTTTAAGTTATTTCATCAAGGTATCAGAAATGTAAAACTTCCAAGTTATTTTTTTCCTCCTCAAGCCAGAAGTGGCAGAAGGAAAGCAACCTACCTGTTTTACCTCTCACCAACTCCAACTGGTGCTGAAAGATAATAGGCCATTACTAAAAATCTTGGTCAAGGAAATCAACCGTCCCTCACTCTTAACCATCAGAAATTCCTCAGTGGAAGATTTCTTTCAACTAACTGCTTTTAACTACTATAGCACCAAAGAGTGGATTTCTAGTCTTTCTGTTATTTTTCAACTTTTTTTATATTCATTTTCTCCTACGGTCTTATTTGATATTTCATACCTTGGCTGTCATTATGCTCAGTGGCTTAAACAAATGGTTTTAACCCTCAGTGACACACAAAAAAGAACAACTCTTGACACTTCTGCATCAATTTTCCTTTTGAAATCATAACTCAGTCTCTAAATGTTTATATAATTTCTCCCTTAGTTTTATCCTCTTATCATAAAAATAAATATACAAATTAAATGTCATTTCATCATGCTATGCAATTCTCAGCTCATTTCTGTATCATTCTGGTGCCTTTGAAGCTACATATCTATACTCTCATATTTCTGATTTTTAATCAGTATAAGATTTTTCCCCCCAAGCCTCTTTATAACACTAAACTCTTCCCACCCAAGTGAGGCATCCCTCCGTGTTGTTATGTTGCAAGTTATAATAGTGGGATTTGATTGGGGAATGAACAAGAAGGAAACATATAAAAATCAGGTTTTTTTTGGGGATAGGGAAAAAGGAAAAGGGGTAAGGAGGATTATTATAATTAATCTTAAACACTAATTTCTATAAACCTATCTTAACCAAATTTATCTAAGCTAAATAATAAATTTCCCCAACACACCAAATCTCACAAGTGGAGTCCAATCAAATGGGCCAGGATGAAAATTGTCCAAAGCAGGTCCAGTGGAGAAGTGGGTCTTCAGTCCTCTGTTCTAGCTGCCAGCAGCCAGTTCAAAAGATTCCTCTCTTTAGCTGGTATCACCAAAAGCCAGAAACCTGTTGTCCAAACCAAGGTCCTTCAGGAAAGAAGTGCCAAGACTGTTGGAACCTTAGAATCTTTACCCAGATCTTGACCCTTAGGCTCCCATGTGACTCTTTGTCACATGCTCCTGTCAATCACTCTAACATTTGCATTACACAGTTCTTTTACAAATGTCCTCTTCCTATTAGATTCTCCCCTTTTGCACAAAACAAAAATTGTGTTGGAAACATTATTTTTTGTATTTGTGCACAATCTAAAATACTTACCAATGACCTAAACTGAGAAATATTCTCAAAATAACCAACAACCTACACTTAACTGGCTTACTCTAACTAATACTAACCTATAACTTAGGGAATTTAAAAAGGAAAGAGGAAAAGGAAAAGGAATTAAATAATCAACAAGTACAAATGTCAAACAGAAGCAAAAGCAAAACAGCAAATAACATCAAACAAAAGATGAATGTAAGTTCCACGCAGCCATCAAACTCAAAATACTCTCATCAGCTACTACAGAAAATTATACTAGTATTGCAGTACATTAACATTAAGCTTTAAACTTAAACTTAAAAAACATTAAACTTAAAGAAAAATTTAAAAAAATTACAATATACACAATATTGCATAAGTTTTACATTGAAAATTAAACTTACTTATGCAAATACATGTAACAATAAATATAAGTGAGCTATGTACATAATTTACATATATACATATAGTACATACAATTTATATATGTATGCCATAAGTATGAACATATATACACTTATGTACACTTCATATTTATACATATTTTACATATATACATATACTAGAATACAATTAATTTACAATCCTATTATACATTATATTTATATATTTACATATTTATTTACAATTTTGTTTGATATGTGATGCCATATGTTGTTTGTGTTGTTTAATGTATGATGTAATACAAGTCAATTTCTAATTTTCTTATCTTATTTTCCTTAATCCTACCTAACTAATCCTTATCTTTAAAATTCTTCTGTCTAGCTATATTTTTATACTTAAACTAAATCTAAGTATCTAACTACATTTTGTTAGTAATTAATTTATCTATAGCTAATTATAACACTGTTAGTACCCTAACTATACATTGTTTCACTCATTTAAGTAATGATTCAATGTAACCTAACCATGTTTATGTTTTGTGTTTATGTCTTGTTATGTTGTTACTTTTGCTATGTCATGTTGTTTTACTATTTTAATGTCAGTGGTACTGTTATGTCAGTTTTATGTTATTGTTGTATGCCACAAACTTACTCCTACTTCCAATCTTGCTTTCTCTTCTCTCCTTCTTGAGGAATTCTTCTTCTGCAATTCCATCATAGTAAATATATTTATGTATGTATGTGAATAAATGCTATGTTATTTTATACTGTAATACATTATCCCAAAGAATCAATTCATTAGTCTATTTATCCTGTAATCCTCTTCATTGCAAATTTATCAAAGTCTTTTAAATTTATAAATTTTCAGACTTTTGACACTGTCCATTAATTCCTGAATCCTCCTCTTCATCTGCATTGTCCTCTTCTATCGCCTTCTGCAGGAATGGTCCTCTCCTGATTGATCTTTTTCACTGCAGACTCAATTTGACTGATGATTCTAACTTTCTAATCTCTTCTTCATTTTCTTCTTCTTCGATGATTTATACATTTTCATTATTAATATTATGTGCTAGTTTTATATGTGAACAATGATACCATGAATCTCTACCCAAAACTTTTACTGAAGATAGAGAGACTAACACAATAGTGTAAGAACCTAACCAACTTTCTTGTGTTGCTGTTTTAGCAAAATTTTTTACATATACCATATTTCCTTGTTTATAATTGTGAAGAGTTTAATCCAAAGGACCAGTTTGAATTAATACTCCCATATCATGTAATTCTTTTAGTCTTTGTTGTAAAACATTTACAAAAGAAGCAAGTTGACAATCTCCTCCTAAGAGAGATGTGTAGACTGTCTTACAAGTTTTTGCCTGTAGTGGAGCATGTCCAAAGAGCATTTCATAGGATGACATATGTAAATCTGCTCTTGGTATCATACCTAGGTAAACAAAGCTATGGGAAGAATCTCTGGACATCTGAGATGAGTTTCAGCACAGGTCTTCCCCACCATAGTCTTGCCCTGAACTTTGTGGATGATAAGGAACATGTTGTGGTGAAAATTTTCACCTTTTAAAATTAGTATAATATTGAACAATGGCCGCCAAGGAATTTATTTATGAAATTCCTAAAATGAAACACTCAAGTCAGAATGGAGTTTATGGAGGTTTAATCACAATGGGAGTAGGGAAAAGGAGAGGGAGAGAAGGAGAGAGGAGAAAAGGGAAAGGGGGTTACTCAACCTCTGACCAAGGCAGAGGGAGTTTAGGCCCAAAGGGCCAAGGTGGAAGGAATTGGTCCTTGACTCACGTGACCGATCTGAAGGGAAGCTGTCTGCAGGCCTCCTCCCTATTCAAGCTTCTAACATGAACTGCCCTCTAGCTCTCTCCACAGGAAGTCCGCGAATTCCAGAGGCTGTTCCCTACCTCACTTCCTGTGCCTCACAAGTGCCAATGGTGGCTCTAGCTTGGCTTAGGACAGCCCAGGTGGGCAATTAGTTATTTCTGATTTGTCATTGACTATCACATGCCCGTGTAGTGTGGGTGTGCACAATTTTTGGGTGCTAGACCAAGATGGAGACTTTGAAAATTCACAATTCCCCCTGATGATGATTGGGGGACTAGTCTCCCCAATTGATCACTAAACATAAGCATACTGCACCCCAAAAAATTCTAACTGTAAGTGTATACAAAAAATTTTACCCACTAAGAGGGAAACTATAATAGTTGTAGATATGGGGAAATAGAGGAGAAAGACGGCAAACCAATGTTTTGCTGGGTGCATTGACAAAAGCCAATTAGGGGGAAGTCCCCTTTGGCATAAGAGTGTACATTAAAAAAATGTTCAATCAACCATACCCCAAGGTTCATTCTGGATCTTCCTGTAGTGAAAAGGTTTAGATATCGTTCTGCAAACAGTTCATTCTCTGGATTCAGTTAGTTAGCAAGCTTCTTCTCTGAATATTTATCTTGAACAAAATTGAAATCTTGGATTTGATGAAATACAATCCCCCCTGAAGAAAGTGTTGAAAAAAACACTGAGTCCAGCTGAGGATGCAAGTTTTAGTTGTGGGAGTGTGCGAGTTAATCCAAAAGGAAAACAAAACAAAATGGAAATAAAATAAAAAACAAAATCAAAAGAAGAAAAAGGGAAAAAAATAGACCCTTTATATATACATATATTTATATTAAAGAAGAATTCAAAATCAGTATCAAAAAATAAAAAAAAATCTATGTATACAAAAATTTGAGAAAGCAAGAATTAAAAAAAAAAAATTTCCCCCCCACAGGCCCCTGTATTAGGGTCCAGTTAAGTAATTTCTAATCCCACAAGTCTGTAGGACAGAATGCAGCATATTTTACTTCCCCATTTGCAGCCAAGGCTACAGGAAGTTGTCATACTATAGGAGAGGAAAAGGACCAGATTTTTATTTTATATCTAGGGAAGTGTCATTCCCTCATCTGATTTTACCTTCATTCTCAGGGATGGATGGAGCCAGGATGGTAGCCAACCTTTGGTACTTGTCTGTAGGTATTTTCATGAAGAGTGTGGATACAAGGAAGGCCTACATCTTAACGTCTGTCAAGTGTCGCAAACTCGAGTCTCACACTAGGTTCAAGTCCTTAGTATTGGCTTAGAAATGCATTAATCCTACCTGGATTGGTCTTTGATTTTTAGACCTGTGAGCTCTTTTGACATTATCCAGGTTATCTCTGTGCTCCTTTTTGCTCCTGTTCCTAGAATCAGACACAAACATTAATCATAGTCCCACAACAATCATCAATAAATGGCAGGTTCCCATAGACTAAAGCTGTTTGGGTACGTATTAATAATAATAGCAAGTATATATATTTAAACTAATATTATTGTAGAATAAAATTAATTACAAACATGATATTTTGGTGTTATTCCTAGATTTTCATAGACTCTTTTCAGGATGTCTTGAGTAAAATGGGATCCTTTATTAGAGTCTGTTGTTAGTGGTACACCAAATCTAGGTAAAATTTCCTTAATCAACACTTAAACAACAAAGCTAATTGCATTTGTATTTTATGGAAAAGATTCAGGACATTTGGTTAATCTGTCAACAATTACCAAGAAAAACTTGTATCTTCCAACTTTTGGCATGTTGATGTAATAAATCTGCAGACTCTCAAATGGACAATATGCTAAAGGTCTACCCCCTAATCCTTTCTGTCTGAATGCCCCTTGATTGAATTTTTGGCAAACAGAACAGCTTGTACAACTCTTATTTGCTACAGTACTCATTCCAGGAGCTACTCATTGTCTCTTTATGATGTCAATTACAACTTGAGTACCAAAATGACCTTTTGTGTGAATGGCTTGACACAAATAAGAACAGGTCTTTTGGTAACAGTGGCTTTCCAGTATCTGCTAACCATATACCATGTTCTTTTCTTGCTCCAAACTTCTTCCATTTTTGAATTTCTGAATCTATATGTTTTTTCTAGATCATCAGATTCTATAGTTGATAAGTTCATGATATACACTGGAACATTTCTGGCTGCAAATTTCAGTTATATCAGCTCTATGATTTCCTTTAGCAACTGAATCTCTGCCATAAGTATGACTTCTACAATGGATTACCACTAGCTGTTTTAGCTTCTGGATAGCATCCAACAACTCAGTTATTATTTTTGCATGAACAATTGGTTTTCCTGATGCTTTCCCATTGTTTCCAGATCTTTCCTGTAGCATGACGCACTGTAAAAGCATAACGGGAGACTGTGTATACATTTTCACTTTTACCATCAGCCAGAAGACACGATTACTCTAAAGCGACCAAATCTGCACATTGAACACTGTTACTAGGTTACTAGGATCATTATCCATACCACAGTGTCTCAAATTCTGTGACAACTGCAGCACCTGTATATCTAATTCCATTACACAAATAGGAAGAACCATCTATGAATAAAACCGAATCTGGATTTTTGATTGAAGTGGCTTTTAAATCCATCCTCGGCATAGCCACTAAATCTACTACTTCTACACATTCATGTAATGGTTCACCGTTTTTTGTCAAATCAGGAAGAAGTGTAGCCAGATTTAATATACCACATCTTTTCAACTTGATGTTTTCATTACCTAGAAGTAAAATCTCATACTTAGATATTCGTTGGTCTGAATATGCTTGAGTAGGAAATTTTCTCATTAGTGTTTCTATTTGATGTGAACAAAATACCATCAATGGACATCCCAAAACTAAATCTGATGACTTCTGAACTATCACAGCTGCAGCAGCTACACCCCTCAAACAAGGAACTGTACCTGTAGCAATTGGATCTAGCTGACAACTATAGTACCTAATTGTACAATAACTTTGTCCTAAAGTCTGTGTCAGTACACCAGATACAATTCCTTTTGTCTCATTCACAAATAATTGAAAAGGTTTAGTATAGTCTGGGATTCCAAGAGCTGGTGTAGATAAAATTGCTTCCTTAAGCTTACTTTAATGCTTGCAGATGTACAGGTTTGAGTTTTAGAGGTTCTGATTCTGTATTCCTGGTTATATCTGTTAAACATTTAGTAATTTCACTATACCCAAGTATCCATTGCCTATAGAAACCAGTTGTTCCAAGAAAAGCTCTGAGTTGCTTCTTGGTCTTAGGTATACTCAGTTTCTGTAGATCAGCTATTCTTTTCTGAGTGATACTTCTGGAACCCTCTAACAACACAAAACCGAGATATTTAACATGGGGAAACACCCACTGAAGTTTTGCCTTAGAGATTTTGTGCCCATGTTTGTATAATTGAAAGCAAAGATCTTTTGAGAATCCTTGTGAATTGGAATTGGGAAAAATGCTGAACATAAATCTACCATGATGAAATATCTTGCTTGACTTGGGATGGATGAGATTATCGCAGCTGGGCTTGGTACTATAGGATGTGTCTTTATTACATGATTGTTTACAGCTCTCAGATCCTGAATGAATTCTGCCATCTTGATCTAGCTTTTGCTTTTTTATTGGAAGTATGGGTGTATTATATTCTGAGAAGCAAGGTATTATGATCCCTTGTTGAATCAGGGACTCAATGATAGATCTTATCCCTTCTATAGCTTCTTTACTCAAAGGGTATTGAGGAACACATGGAACTGGACTTTCCTTTTTTCCACTGTTATTGGAGTAGCTGATTTCAATAGACCTACATCTGTGGAAGACTTTGAGCATAAGACTTCGGGGATATTCTCAGGAATTGGGTAGATGGAATCCAATTCATTATCTGCACTGACTGAATCTAAGAACTGCAATGGAAAAGCTTTCAGAGATTCTTCTGGGAGTTGTAATGATATATCCCCAGTGTCAGTACATTGAATCATTGCTCGTAATTTACAAAGCAAGTCCCTCCCAAGAAAGTTCATTGGACATCCTGGAATACAAGGAAATACATGTTCCACAGATAAAGGACCTAAAGTTATAATTTTAGGTTGTAATTTTGCTACTCTCTCTGGTTTTCCAGTAGCTCCAATCACTTCCATAGTATCAACAGCTTTACAATGTTTAGGAAGACTTTGAAAAACTGATTTACTGTCTCTACTATCCAACAAAAGATCATATATCTGATCCCCTATAGTTGTAGAAACATAGGGTTCAGTGGTATTTGGAAATTGGATGGTTTCATGAACTGGTGCAAGCATAGTAACATCAGTACACAGCTCAGTCATTTCCTGTCCATCCAGGTCTACATCTGCTTGAATTATAAGACTTTCCCAGGATTTTGTATCATCAGCTTTCATATTACTCTCATTGGTCCTTATATTCTCCATCTTAGTTTCATTGTTCTCATTTACAATTTCATTATTATTATTTAATTTATATTCTTCATTAATTTCTTTTATTCTACATTCATTAATATTTTCTATTAAATTTATATTACAATGTTCTTTCTTTGTACAATTATTTACACTAATTATATGCTCCCTGATTCAATATTTGTATCACCATCTATTTTATTTTCATTACTCTCAATTTCATTTATCCTCAACTCATTTTCATTTATACCACACTCATTTCTTAATTCATTTTCATATGTCTCTAGGGGAACCTTCATAAATCACTTGCACCCTTGTTCTGATCACCTTTTACTACCTGGCTGTACTTTGGTCTAGATTCAGAATTTACCCATGATTGCATAGTATCTAGATTTGGAGCTTGTTGGCCCTCGAAACTGTCATTTTGGCCTTGATTAACATATCTGTTTTGATTATTATTATTATTCCATCTATTGTTATTATTATAATTATAAGTATTACTCCAATTATTGTATTGTCCACTAAAATCATCATTCCTATTTATTTGTCTTCTGACTTGATTTCTGAACCTGCAGTCTCTGTACAGATGTCCGACCCAATCACAAAGGAAACAGCGCCTAGGACCTGATCTCCTTTCACTAGGCCTATAGTTATTTTCATACTTTGGCTATACAGATCTCAAGGCAGCCACAGCCTTTACTTCATTAATTTCCCTTTCCTTAGCTTTTATTTCAGCTTCCCTGAATTTTCTTTTCAAATCTTCAACAATGGAATCTCTATCCTCAGCTATTTCTTCTGGATCATTTGTTAAATAAGTACCTTTCTCCTCAATTCTTCCAAATCAAGCTCTTCAAATCTGGATAATTTGACTTAAAGAATCGTCTGACTCTTGGAATTGCATTCCTCACAAAAATATGTTTGATGTGGGCAATGGTGCCTTCCTGCCTTCTTCAAGTGTATCCATTCCCAATCGAGTTTCAGTTGCCTTGGTTATCTTTTCCAGGAAAACCACAGGTGCTTCAGATACCTTTTGCTTTATGGCTTCAAACATTGACCATGCATTGGACCTCTTTGTATATCTTTCCATCTTTGTATATCTCTCCATAACATCCAGGATTGCATCCCTCATTTAAATTAGCATATCATGTACCCTGTTGTCTGCAGTATCCAGTTTCAAATTCTATGGCCATGATTGTAACAGAGGGTCTCATCTCATCTCCTCTATAAACTTATTTCTCTCTCTCTCAGTTATAATCTCTTTCATTAGGAGAGCAAAATCGTTAAAATCAAGGTCATATAATTCAATTGCCCTACATATCTCCTTAATGACTTTATTTGGATCATCACTAAAATTTGGAGTTCTCTTTTTAATGGATTCAAGGTCCTCTGGGGAAAATCTTTTGTTAGTTCTAACCTTATGCACCTCATTCTTTGTAGCCACTGGCAAATCTCTAAGGGGACATATATTCACTATTCCTACTGCTTTTTCCTGCTTCAACCCATTTAACCTTTTTCACTTAGTGCTTATATTGCTGTTATCATTTCCACATCCCAGGTTCATAGTAATGTTATTCACAAAGTGTTCCAGTGTTCCAGTGATCCAGTTCCATTTGTTTATTCATGTGCATGACCATAATTTTCAAGTCAGAATCCCTTTAAACCAAGCAACTAGATTTTTTAACCAATTTCCACAAATACACAAAGAGGCACAAGACTTGTACACAACACACCCAAAGATAACAGTAAGGGGAACATAGGCCATTATATAACATGACTTAATGTCCATTAC
Source organism: Monodelphis domestica (assembly GCF_027887165.1). Lineage (NCBI taxonomy): Eukaryota > Metazoa > Chordata > Mammalia > Didelphimorphia > Didelphidae > Monodelphis > Monodelphis domestica. The sequence continues at coordinate 394,828,349 of NC_077229.1, forward strand.
AGGTTTCATAAAGTCCATTTGAAATATAGAATGACAATAATTTGGGAAAGTTACAAATATAATATAAGCAATACACATTACATATTCACATAACAAAATTAACATTATTTAACAGGCTTGATGACATGTTAGCATCCATATGTACAGTTAAATTTGAAATAATATTGTTAAAATGTTCTTTATATATGAAACAAATAAAATGTTACAATTTTTCAATTTAAGAAAAAAATATTTTTTCCAAGATGGCCACTACAAGATGGTTGCTGGGAATCTGTGATGTAGTCAAAATAACCCCCTTGGGCAAGCCAAGCCCTCAGAATTCATGACTTTCCCCCTGAGCTCCTAGCAGCTCAGAGAGGTTTTAGAATATTAACTCAAACTGAACTTCCTATGACTACTTTACTATATTTAAGAAATACTATAAACATACAATGAACATACAATAAACTTAGTTGGCTCTGCCACAACTGTAATAGTGGGATTTGATAGGGGGATGAACAAGATGGAAATATAAAAATCAGGTTAATTTTTTTGGGATAGGGAAGAAGAAAAAGGGGTAAGGAGGATTATTATAATTAATCTTAAACACTAATTTCTATAAGCCTATCTTAACCAAACTTATCTAAGCTAAATAATAAATTTCCCCAACACCAAATCTCACAAGTGGAGTCCAATCAAATGGGCCAGGATCTTCAGATGAAAATTGTCCAAAGCAGGTCCAGTGAAGAAGTAGGTCTTCAGTCCTCTCTTCTAGCTGCCAGCAACCAGTTCAAAAAATTCCTCTCTTCAGCTGGTATTACCAAAAGCCAGAAACCTGTCGTCAACCCTCCAATCCAAGGTCCTTCAGGAGAGAAGTGCCTGTTGGGATCTTAGAATCTTTACCTAGATCTTGATCCTTATACTTCCCTGTCACATGCTCCTGTCAATCATTCTAACATTTGCATTACACAGTTCTTTTGCAAATGTCCTCTATTACAAAGTTCTCACTTCTACACAAAATACTATTTTCTCTCTGATACTATTCAAAATCCTTTCTGAAATATGTTTCTTTTTTTGAAGTGTTGATATTTATTATTATATATAACATTGCATGATATGTAGCATAATAAATATGATTTGTTATAAATATATGATAAATTATATTAAATATACTTTTCCAAGAAAAACAAATTCCCACATAAGTTATGTTCAAAAAATCTATGTCTCATTCTCCCCTCCCTCCCTTTGAATTCTTGCCTTCCTCAAAAAGCCGTCTAATATGATATGGGTTATATACAACTTATCATATAACAAATATTTCCCTGTTTTTCTTGTTGTGATATAAGACATGTATTGCTTACACTAGAGAAAAATTCATAGAGGTCATAAAGTAAAGAATGGTGTGTTTTAATATGCAATCACACTGTGTTTTCCTTCTATGGTGGTGGATATTCTTTTTTTGTCATGAGTCCCTTAGAGTTGTCCTGGATCTTTTCCTTGTTGATAATAGTTAAGTTATTCACATTGATCATCATACATTATTGTTGTTATTGTTTATAACATCTTCCTGGTTGTGCTCACTTCACTTTGCATCCCTTTATACAAGTATTTCAAAGTTTTCTTTCTGTTCATCTTGTTTGTTATTTCTTTATGGCACAATAATTTTCTATTACATTTCAAAACCACAACTTGTTCAGATATTCCCCAATTGTACATTAATTCAGCTTCCAGTTCTTTGCAACTACAAAAAGAGCTGCTATAAAAATTTTAGAATATATAGTTTATTTTCCTTTTTTCATTAATTACCTTTGGAAATAAACCTAATAGCAGTATTCCTAGAATAAATGTTAAACACAGTTTTATACCTCTGTCAGTATATTTCCAGATTGTTCTCCAAAATAATTTGATCAGTACATAGTTCCACTAACAGTGTATATAGGTGTGTCTATTTTTCCACATCCCCTCCAGAGTTTGTCATTTGCCATTTTATCATTTTAGCCAGTTTGATAGGAATGAGATGATATCTCAGAGTTGTTGTGATTTGCATTTCTCTAATAAATAATGATTTTTGCCTTCCTTCTTAGAATTAATAGGCAGAAAAGTTTTAAGATCTGGGCAATGGGGGTTAAGTAATCTGATCAGGGTTGCATGGCTACAATGTGTCTGAGTTCAGATTTGAACTCATAACCTCCTGTCTCTATGCCTGGCTATCAATCCATTGAGGCACCCAAACTGTGAATACATTTTCCCCCAAATTATTGTTTTCCTTCTATTTATGTGAAAAGTGTTTTGTAATTTTGTTCATATAATTTCTATGTTTGAATTTGCAAGTAGATTCTCAGGTATTTCATATTGTTTAGATTGATTTTAAATGGAATTTCTCTTTCTAACTCTTTCTGCTTGACTTTTGAGGTAATATTTAGAAATGCTGATGATTTAATGTGGATTTATTTTGTATCTTGCAACTTTACTAAAGTTATTAATTATTTCAACTAGTTTTTTAGTTGATTCTCTAGGATTCTCTAAGTATACCATCATATCATCTGCAAAGAGTGATAGTTTAGTTTCCTCATTGCCTACTTTAGTTCTGTCAATTTCTTTTTCTTTCCTCATCGCTAAAGGTTGCATTTCTAACATTAAACTATTTAGTTTTCAATAAATTTTTTATTTGTCTTTCCATGGAGTTTTATTTTTTTATATTTTTTTTGTTATGATCTGAAAATGATGCAGCTATTATTTCTACTTTTCTGCACTTGGCTTGTGAACTTTAGCTTACTCCACCCTACTTAGTCTAACAAAAATCAGGAAATTGTGAACTTTAGATTACTCCACCCTACTTAGTCCAACAAAATCAGGAATTTCTACACCCGTACTTAAGGATTAAGTATTTTTATAGGATGGCCTATGAGAGACATGTGCTAGCAAATGACAAATCAGAAACAACTGACAGATCCCTGGGCTGTCCTAAGTGAAGCCTAAGATATCATTGGTACACGTGAGACTCAGGAAAGTGATGTAAAACCGTCTATATATTTTGCATCACTTCCTCTCTCTGGGCTCTTGGACGGTGGAGAGGTGACTGGCGGCAGCTTGCTGAGCATATCAGCATCTTGGTGTGGTGGCTGCTATTGTCTGGGTTTATCTGTGAGTTTTCCTTGATACCATCCTGGAGGAAGCCTAGTAACTTAGTTCGGTGAGGTGTCTTCTCTGAGGTCTCTTAGAGTTTTAGGCTGATTCTTTCTCTTTTACCTTTTAAACACTATCCACTTAGAAGCCTCTAATCTCCTTCAGAAACCTTGTGGTGGAGGATTTTGAACTCCTCCTGGCACAGGCCAGGCGGGAGAAATCCTATACCCTCTCCCTTTCTCTTCCATATATATTGATTAAACCACCATATATTTCCAAACTGATTTGGGTATTTTATTTGGGATCTCTCCTGGCAACCAAAAATTATATTTAGATTAGGTTATGACCCTAAATTATCCTTACAGTCTTTGAAGTTTTTGTGCCCTAATGGAAAGTCAGTTTTTGCATACTCCTTTCTTTCCCCATTCATTTCTTTCAGAGATCTAGTAGTTCTAACTTTTCTAAAGTTTCATTAATTTCCTTTACTTCTTTCTTCTTTATTTTTTGGTTTTGTCTATCTAAATATAAAAGGGGGAAGTTGAGGTCCCACACTTGGATAGTTTTATTGTCTAATTCCTCCTAAAGTTCATTCAATTTTTCATTTGAAATTTAGGCACTATATCATTTGGTGAATATATGTTTAGTATTAATATTACCTTATTATTTATAGTAACTATTAGCAAGATGTAATTTCCTTCCTTATCTCTTTTAATCAGATCTATTTTTTTGCTTTAGCTTTGTCTGAGGTCATGATTGCTACTCCTATTTTTTTTTAAATTTCAGATGACGCACAATAAATTTTATTCCATCCGCTTACCTTTTACTCTGTGTGTGTCACCTTGCCTCAAATATGTTTCTTGTAAACAAAATATAGTAGGATTCTAGTTTTTAACCTACTCTGCTATCCACTTTCATTTTATGGATGAGTTCATCCACATTCACATTTACATTCAGTTATGATTACCAATTGTGCATTCCCCTCATTCTTATTTTCCCCTTTTGATCCTACTCTTTTTCCTGTCCCTCCTCACTGGTGCTTTGCTTTTTATCACCTACTCAATTCCCCCCCTTTCTGATTAACACCCCACTTCCTTTATCTTATTCCCTTCTTCATTCTCTATAAGGTATGTTAGGATTGTATACCTGAATGGTTATGGTTGTTATTTCCTCTCTGAGCCAGTTAACAATGAGAGTAAAATTTAAGTATTGTCCATCACCACCCTCATTCTCCTCTCCACTTTATAGTTTTTCATGCCTCTTTAGGTGAGAAAATTTACCCCCTTCCATCTGCCTCTTTCCTTTTTTCTTAGTGCAATCCTCTTTTTTATCCCATGATGGGTTGTTTTTTTTTTTGCATATTGTATCATCTTAATCAGCTTACATCCACACCCTCTGTCTATGTATACTCCTTCCAATTGCTCTATTAATGAAATAAAATTTTAAGAATTACAAATATACTCTTTCCACATAGCAATATGTACATTTTGATCTTATTGAGTTCATTAAATTTTCTCTTTCTCATTTACCTTTTGTAATAGAAGATAATTCTGAGGGTGTATCTTTGATTGATACCAGATGACAGATGACAAGGTTTGCCTACCCTCCTCCCTTTTCCTCCCTCTTTAGAAGCCTTTCAGCTTCCCCTCCCCCTTTCTTCTTTCTCCCTCAAATCACTTAGTGTGTGCTATGAGATTTCAGAGAAAATAACTCTTTTGTCTTTTATTCTTAAGTAAGAGTTTATTTGGGGAAAACAGGACAAGGATGGAGGATAAGGTAAGAGAAGTAGGATTTCCCTATTCTCTATAGAGAGCATTAGGAGGACATTGAGGGAAATGGCAATTCTGTCACAATTGTGAAAGAGTCAGTCAGAGAGAGAGATATAAGGACTATGGTCTTTCTTCTTCTTCTTCCAATCAGCCAGGTCACCTCCAATTTGATTAACTCAAGTCCCAGAGATACAACTAGCTTCTTTCTCCACATTAGCCAGAAGCCAAAAACCCTTTCAGCTTCAGTCACCATCATCAGCCACAGACCTTCAGCACAGTTCAACAGTTGGCTTGGCTCCAACTGCTTTTCCTGGTGACATTCCAAATGGAATTTTCATTTTACTGACAGATGATCCATCCTCAGCTTTCTGTCCTTTGCATGCATTATAATTCTCTCCTCCACATATACCTCCCTGTTTTGTCTTCAAGAAATGCAACTTGCAGTTTTTAGTGATACTTACCTTTGGATATTTCTTACTATCTAATTCTTACCCTATACTATCTCAATAATAATCTCAATAATAAAATTATCTTAGCTATTCTGTCTATCTGGTTCTATGCTAAATTTGGGTATAAGAAAATGGTGTAGGTAATAGGGATTGTACATAACATGGTTTTGACACAATAACAAACCATGTAACAATTTTAAACAATTTCAACAATTTCAATAGCATTTTGAATAAGTAACTGCCTTATCTCCTAATGTCTATAAATTCAACTAAGTAAAATTTTCTATTACTAACAATTCCTAACTTAAAATCATAATGCAATCTAACTTCTATACGTAAGTAGTTCTATGTCTGTCTCTACTTCCCTAAGACTTTGAACAAATTCTCTAAGTTGTCCTTATAGTTAGTCATTAGAACATGAATAAATTATTCTAATATAGTTAGTTTGTCAGTACATTAGTATCTACATGTGTACATAAGTTTTACCTATACAGATTTACATGAGTACATCCATATGCATTGTCCTTGATTTCTGTGCAAACTCATGCAGATAGGAAATATCTTTGTTTGAATTTTCCACAGAAATTTATATCTGTGTGACTTTTGTGTTTTGCTACTTTGTTGTATACTTACCCATTCCATGAGATATCTTCCTTCATTTTCATTGTATTTCTATGTAGCATTTGTATACATATATGTGATGTTAACATGTATGACACATTCTTATGTGGAAAGGAAACAAGACTGATAGTTGGTGGGGGAAGGGGCATCTGGGAGTGGCAGTTGAATCTTGTGACTAGCACTTCCTTCCTGCCGGGGTGGGGACTTGCTTCCTTCTTGGGGTTGGAGGGGAGAGGAGCTTGTTCAGCCCAGTCTGGTGTGGTGTGGCTCTTCTTGGTTCAGCTCGAAGATTCAGGCCCAATTACTTCTGAAAGTCAGAACTATTCTTGTTTGCTTTCTGTCTACTGCTAAGATTCTGAAGTAGACAAAGCAGCACTGATATAGAATAGAAGGGAGTGGGAGAACCCTCCGCCAGCCTCTGGGCCCTGGCCCCAACTCTGAAGCTGAGGATAAAACTCCAATCCCAACTGGCTATTAAACTTTATATTATTTGAATTCACAGTCAGATAAGTGGACTATCTTTTCTGGTCATAGAGGGAGCTGAACTTCAGTTCAGTCATTTCACAACAAACAGACCTTATTGGACCCCTCCTGCTTCCTCTCAGCAGGGGGAATCTCTCTCTTTGCCTCACCAAGCAATATTCCCTCTCTCCCCTCAACTCCTCCATACCCCCATACAAACCTCCCATTATTCCCCATTTTCCAATTCTCCATTTTCCTTTCCTAATAAATATGACATTTACTTAACCTCATGATCACATGTCCAAACTTTCAAAGTCCTCCCATGTCCTTTGATATTAATTGTATAAACTTGGTGTCTTCATCATCGGGTCAGCATTCCATTCTTGTCTGCTGTCACTCTTTATTGTAGTTCTATGTTCTTCAGTTCAGGAACAACTGGAACAATCAGGAACATACCAGAACAATCAGGAACATGCATGTGTGTAAGGTTTTTACATGTGCATGTATGTGAGATTGAAATTTTCATTGTGCATTGAAGTAAGCTGACTTCTTCATGAATGCTTGTCAGAATTCATCAATTATTCTTCATGTGTGGAAGTAAGCATTACATGTGTTTATCTTCATGCGTGGAATTAAGAATAACCTGTGTTCAACTTCATGCATGGAAGTAAGCTTTGCATATGTCTTGGTGATAGAATTTAGATATAATGTATTTCATTTGGTAATGGAGTTATGTATTCATTTGAAATAACATTGTTTCTTTCTGTTCTGTTACTATGGCTGGCAGATAGTTTGTATAGAATATGTAGAGGCTTTTCTTTGGAGTTAAATTTTAAATGCATTTTTTTTCTGTCCTTTGCATGCCTTATACATTCTCTCCTCCACACTTTTTAAGTTTCTCTTGGGTCTTGTGTTTGAGCATAAAATTTTGTTTAGGTCTGATCTTTTCCTCAGGAATGCTTGGAAATGTTGTATTTTATTGAATGATCACCGCCCCCCCCCCATGAAAAAAAAAATATAATCAATTTTGCTGGATAGGAGATTCTGGGTTGTAAACCTAGATCGTTCACTTTCTAGAATATCATATTCTTTGCCTTCTAATCCTTTAATGTGGAAGCTCTTAAGTCCAATGTAATCCTGACTATAGGTCCATGGTTTTTGAATTGTTTCTTTCTGACTGCTTACAGTAATTTTTCCTTGGCTTGGAAGCTCCTAGCTATTATATTTTTGGGGGTATCTTTTTTTTTTTGCTGTTTTATTTTTTATGGGAGTATCTTTCAGGATATGATTTGTGGACTCTTTTAATTTCTATTTTACTCTTATTCAAGAATATCAACACAGTTTTCTTTGATACGTAATATATAATTTCTTGTATTTTGATTTCTAGCTTTTTTTTTTCTTAATCATGGCTTTCAGATAGTTTAATATTGATTCTTATAAATTATCTCTCAAGAATCTATTTTCCAGACCAGTTGTTTTTTTAATGATATGTTTCATATTATTTTTCTTTTTTTTTTACTGTTGTTCTTTTGATTTTGGTTTATTGTTTCTTGATGTCTCATGAAATCATTAGCTTCTAGTTGCTGAATTCTAATTTTTAAGGAATGATTTTCTTCTGACAGTTTTTGAATCTTCTTTTTCATTTGGCCTGTTCTTCTAGCATTGCTTTCATTTCTCTTCTCCTTTTTTAAAAATTCTCCTAATTGATTTTTAAAAATATTTCTTAAGCTCTTCCAGAATGTAAGACCTATTCATATTTTTCTTTGTAGCTTTGTGTGTGTTTGATTTGTTTTCATTGTCCCCTTTTATGTCTGAGTCTTGCTTCCTCTTCATATAATTTTTTCTATGGTTATTTTTTTTTATATCTGTTCATGTTCCCAGCCTTTTTTCTTGATTTTCTTTTATCTTTTAAACTTCAATTCTTCCTTGATGCTAACCTTAGTCTTATTACTGGGTTTCTGAGAATTTCAGTTCTTCCACGGTGGCATATTAGATGGGAGCTCTGAGTGTCACCTCTAAATGCTAATTCCGTCACCCCCTGAGATTGATGGTTCAAATTCTAGCCTTAGATTTGGGTGGTGGGTTTTGGTCTCATTATGGGCTTGATCAGGTCAGGCACACTGTGGACTACCTTGCCCTGGGGCTCTGCCTTAAGCTTATGACTATCTAGGTCTAGAGTCCAAGAGGCCAGTACACCAGAGGACTATGTTTTCTGGGGGTTCCAAGGGCCTGGATCTGGATTTACACAAATCAAGCACAGCACAGACTGCCTTGTGCTTGAATTCCTGACCTTACTGCAGGTTTACTTGGAACTCTATGGCATGTGCTTTGGGTTGTACTGCTGTTGGCCCAGGTAGGATATAAGGGCCTGAATTTTTAGCTTGGACCCAGCTTCAGAACTTGGAAGAGTAGATGTGAGGTCGAGGGACTTGCTGTTGATTTTTCCTTATTCCTTGTTGTAGCCTTCTGCTGTTTATTATCTTCTCTCCTCCACATGACCCAGATGATTTCTGCCTACCTTTCAAGTTATTTTCTTCCTTAAAATCAAGGAGATAGAGTGAAATTTCACTTATATATTCATTTTGTGGTGTTATTTTAAGATAGTTTGGAAAGACTTCTCATGATGGTTTCAAGCTTCCCTACTTCTACTCTGCCATCTTGGTTCCGTCTTTCTAATTACTTTACTTCTAATCCTGGCAATATTAAGTTTATTTGTACAAAAACTTTTCAGTTTGTCATATTCAAAATTATCCATTTTACATTTCACAATGTTTTCTAGCTTTTGCTTATCCATAAATTCTTCTCTTATCCATAAATCTTATAGGTAGTATGTTCTCTGTTCTGCTAATTTGTTTATGATATCTTCCTTTAAACTAGGTCATGTATCTACTTTGATTTTATCTTGGTTCATACCTAGTTTCTACCAAACTGCTTTCCAGTTTTCTCAACAAATTTTACCAACTAGTGAATACTAATTACAAAAACTTGGATCTTGACCTTTGTCAAATGAAAGGTTACTATAATATTTCACTACTTTTTATTATATGTCTATTCTGTTCTACTGAATGTATTTTAAAACAAGGTTCTTTTTCTAATTCCATTAAGTATCAAAATGTCCGTCTATAATAGTAGCAAGTAATAGAAATTATTTCATTTACATAAAAATACTTTTTCCTAACCTTTTTATCATTAACTGCTACATATTAAAAGGGCCTTAAAGAGATGGTCTGCCTTACCCTTAGCAGAAAAATGCTTCCTATCTGTCTAGCAATGTTTTATTCTCAATAACATTGTTAATTGTTAGAAATTATAGAGCACTATTTCCAATACATTGGTTTTAGTTGATAATCTGTCTGACAACAATGTATGAAATCCCAAACTGATGAAAACCGAGACAATTATTTCCATTTGAATCAATGCAAATCCAATTAATTCATTCTAGATACTCCAAAATACATACTAAAAACATACTTCATAGAGAATAAATATAATGTTTAATACCAAAACAAAAAGAAATTAATATAATAATAATATAATAAAATAATAATATAATATAACATCAATATAAAAGACTAATGTAAAGAATAAATTAACACCTGAGTGGAACCCAGACCATAAGGATGTACTGTGTGGCTACCTACCTTTTGACTGTCCTTGGCAGCAATGACCCCCCCCCCCCAACTCCAAGGACTTGAAGAAAATCCTAGACAGCTTTGGCTTCGAGGCAGATGAGGAGTGGTTCAAGGTCATTGGAAAGTTCAGCAAAAAATGTATCATCTAGGATGTGATAGCACAGGAAAGCAGTGAGCTGGCCACCATGCCTGGTGTAGGGGTCCCTATTGCCCTCAGAAGAGTCCAATTATGATATGGACTTTGAACTCTTTCAACATCCACCCAGATCCTTGAATGCAATTGTTTGCCTAGACAATAGGGTGATGCTCACACAAAGAAAAACAATGTCTCACTGAGCGGGAGAATGCATGGGTGGCTCTTTGTTTTTACAAAATTAGTAATGGAGTGCATGTGGGCAGGCCAAGGAAATCTGAGGCAACCTATGAATACCGAGACAAATTTTTCATGGAAAAAAAAAATCTATGAAAACTGAAGCCCATGATAACCAATGTCAATGAAAACTGAGGCATCACTGTACTTTTAAAAAAAGGAAAAGTGATTATCTTGCCTGTCGAATTAAGACTGGCCACAAAATCTGATGCTTCTGAGTGTTTGGATAATTGCAATAAGGGAGAGAGATGAATCTGAGTGAGACTGTCTCTCTGGATAAACCTGATCAGTCCAAAGGAAAGTCAAAACATAGACTTGGAAAGAAAATGAAGGGCTTAGATAGGGTCATCTCCTTTTTGCGGTAGTTTGAAGTAGTAGGCCAGTAGTAATGACAGTTTACTTATTACAAATAGCACTTATTATGTGCCTAAAATATATGGAAGAAGAAATTGGTTTCAGGCCCAATTTTAAACATTTTTGTAAAGAAAATAATATTCTATGTAGAAGTGAGTATGTGTGACATATCAATTATGCTAAGCACTTTTAAATGATTTTCTCATTTGATCCTCATAATAATTCTAGAAGGTAAGTGCTGTTATATCTATCCTCATTTTATATATGAGGGATTTGAGGCAAACAGTGGTTAAGTGATTTGCAAAAAGCCACATATTTAGTAGCAGTCAGAGAGAAGATTTGAACTCAGATCTTCCTGACTCTAGGCCTGATGCTTTAGCTCAGACATCCCTGAGTATGAGTTATGGGATATCAGGTAATTATGAATCCCAGAGCTAGATTTTCAATGGGGGCATCCATTTTCAGGAAAAATGGTTACAGTGAAATTCCAGTCTCTGGGGGAACATTTGGTGTGATAAGATTCTGTTTTCCTTACCTGGAAAGCAGGGGACCATAAGGGTGATTTTACAGTGACCAATAGATCATAGTTCAAGGAGTATTTGGGCTAACTTGGTTGAGTCAGCATAAACCCAGAACTAAGAGGACTTCTTTGGGTAGCTTGATGGCTCAGCAAGCAGAGCTTTGGATACGGAGTTAGTAATACCTAGGTTCAAATCTCACCTCAGACACCTACCAGCTGTGTGATCCTAGGCAAAACAGTTAACCTTGTCTGCCTCAGTCCTCACATTTGTAAAAAGAGATGGAGAAAGGAATGGCAAACCACTCCTGGGCAAATCATTTAACTCCAATTGCCTAGTCCTTCCCATTTTTGCACCTTGGAATCAAAACATTTGATTCTAAGATAGAAAGTAAGGATTAAAAATATATAACAATAAAGATGAAGTCCTTTATCTTATACACACATTTTGAGGTATTTTTATTGTTGTTTATTGGAGATCAGATACTTGTGGGTTAATCACAAGAACAGTACTTTTAAACAAAATCTGCATATGTATAAAGTTTAGATTCTAAGGCCAAATTTCTCCCAGTAGTTTATTATTCATGCTAGTTGACTTCAGTAGAAAGAAATCAATGAAAATGGACTAAAAGCTACTAGCCAAAAAGTTTCCCTTGGGGAAATGACTGTGAAGCCCCTCTTTGTGCAGTCAGTAAAGTAGCTTAATATAGTTATGGTTTAACTCAAAGCCATTCATCTCAGGTTCCCTTCTGATCTCCCCTCCTTTGTGTGGTCCATTCCTATGAAGTAAACTTTGCTCTGAATGCAACAAAAATCAGTTTATCTTTTTCTGGGGATATAACCCCTTATGAAAGTATGGACAGCAAATAAATAATGTTTAAACAGAGCTGAAAACTCCTGAAAGGATCAATGGCAGCTGTTCAGACAGTGATGAAGCAGAACTGGAGAGGGAAGGAGAAATGAACACATGTTGATAAATATTTTTGATTGATTATCCAAAATTATTTTGACTAAAGGAAAAGATACCTGAATGAAATTAGAGCTTTTTGCTTAATTTCCCTGGAAAGGTAATTAAACAGACATCAGAAACTGCTAATCCATGAGTTCAATGCTCAATTCAAGCATCAAGAGAATCCTTGATGAAAATATGAGGAGGGGACATAGGGGATTTTTAAACCTTTTAGCCCCTATCTTCTATCTTGGAATCAATACTGTTTAGAATACAATTGTTTCAAAGGTAGAAGAGCAGTAAGTGCTAGGCAAGGCCCAGGGTCACACAGGTAGTTTTGAAGAGTCAGAGGCCAGATTTGAACTCCAAACCTCCCATCTCTAGGTCTGGTTCTTAAACCACTGAACCATCTAGCTGCCTCCTACATTGGCTTTAATAGGAAGTTTCCAAACAATAGACACATCATTTTGGAGTGAATTTAATATCCTGCTATGATTATTATTTGCCCTTTTGAAGAATCATTTAAACTTAATAAATTCAAATGCATTTTTCAAAGATCTTCTCAAGAAAAAGAATATTCCATGTGTACATTAAAATCATAATGACCGTGACAGATGAAATTATAAAGATGGCTGTTCAATAATGACCTGCATATTGACTTCAAGTGTATTCATGGCATCAAGTCTTAATAATAATGCAAAATATCTTCAAAGAAATACACAGCAATATCAGTAAAATGATTCAATCATCTATTCTGTAAAAACAAAGTAGATTTAAAAAAACATGCATTTTCCAAATTATGAAATAAAAATTAACAAGAAGTCCATAAGATGAGTCTATCAATATGTTTAACTGGGAAATTAACTCATCTTGGAAATGAGTAGGAGAATGAGATCAAGGAAGTTTACATTCAGGAATCCATACAACACTTCCAATTATTCTTGAATCCAGGCAAGTGAGGGGGAAAAAGGAGAGAATATCTAACTGTATCTAACATCATTCTTCTAGTGGTGCTATATAGCTGTGATTAATAGAGAATAACATTTTGGAAATTAGAATTATATGTAACCTCGAGTTTCATTGGAAAAATGAATGATGGATGGAATAAAACTGATGTATATTATCCAAAGTGACTTTCATATGAGAACAAGAATAAAAGTGATAATCAATAACATGCAACCATTGAAGGAACTGGCTCATTCATTGAGCAAGAGTGTAGGTGACATACTCTGCATGTGGTATACTGGGAATCCTGAGATACCAAATGTATAAGGTGAAGACTTCAAATGCACTTATATAGACTTTTGTTGAAGGATTTACAACAATCCATAGGCACTCATCAAATAGTAGAAGATGAAGATAAAGACAATAAGAAAAGTAGTTGATGAAAAAAATTTCCTACTAAATATGTCTTATAAAGATCTGACATATAAAAATATGTATGGACTAATACTTATATAGTATCAAATTCTGTTCTATGTTGGATAAATGGCCAACAGATATTAAGAAACAGCTCTCAGAAGAATTACACCTGCTAAGGACTATATGAACGATAGTTCTAAATAATTAATAATAAGAGGAATTCAAATCAAAGCATCTCTAAGATTTGACCTCATCCACATCCAACAAATTGACAAAGAGTACAAAGGTAGCAATATTAAAACTTGGAGAAGTTGTAGAAAGGTTAACAAACTTTTGGTGAAGACAAGTTCAGAATTAGTTCAGCAATTCTGAAAGCAATCTGATAATCTATAAAAGAAATTGAACTGTCCATACCCTTTGACCTAGAAATCTTGCTTTAACTATCTACTTCAAGACTGGTTCCATATACACCAAAATATTGACAACTTTTTTTGTGGTAGCAAAAACTGGAAAAAATGTCCATCATTCATAGAATACCTGAATCAACTCAAGGTCATGATGTAATGGAATATGTCTACTCCGAAAGAGACTGAATTTGAAGATAGAAGATGGCACAGGGACTGATGCAAAATGAAGAAAGCAGAAGCAAGAAAAAAATACACATTAACTATAATAATATAAACAATAAAAAAAAAACAACAAAAAATCAAACTGTGTAAATATAATGGCCAAACTTTGTTCCAAAGAATAGACATGAGGCTATACTTTCCTCTCCTCTTTGCAAAGAAAGGGCACTATAACATTGGGACACAATAAATATCATATTAGACAAATTGACATACTGATTACTTATGCTGAACTGTCTAAAGTTAAGCTAACTTAAGGATGCTAGAACAACAGTGTGTGTTTTTGGAACTCCCTCTCTAAGTGTGTAATGCAGCTAAATTAATGTTCTGCTTTTTCCAGTATGTTCAAAAGGGCAAAATGAGTAAAAAGTTCTTACAATATCTGTTTAGAGACATCAATTAAGATCAGACAGACAAATTTAGGAATAATTCTTCTGGAATTTTCCATTGTCATTTGCTTTTGCTTAAATACCTTCTCATTTCAAAACATGAATATTTTAAATATATATATATACATATATTTTTGTTGTACTATATATGTAGATATCTTTGAATTTGGCAGAATAATATACATTATATAGTAATATCTCACCATTTTTAGGGAAGGGAGAAATATGAGTTATAAAGTAGGAATCAAGAATTTAAAAATAGTTAAATTTTATCACTTATCACTTCAAATTGTAATTCTACTAGGCTACTAAAATGCTATCTATTGATACAGACATAGTCTTCATCAATCTTAGAATTTAAAAAGATATACATGAAAGATAGAAGCAATGTAACAAAAGACAGGCATTCAGGAATATAAGGGCTGGTAAGAAGAGTATTGAAAATATTAAGAACAAAAATTACAGCTCTTTTGGAACCAAGGAAGAACATAAGAAAAACTAAGTTTAAGCCAGAGGCTGATGGGATAAGGGTATCAGAATAAGTAAAGCTATTCAAATTATTTTTTTTTATTTTTCTTCTTGTTTACTTTACTTTATTTTTATTTCCCTCTCCCCATGATAAAATGATGTTCAGGCTAAAAAGGATAGAACCAAAAGAGTTGAGTTAATTGAAACCCAAGATAAATGAGGAAATTTTAAGAAAAGGACCTAGCTATTCTAGATGAGATCAAGTCACCTGAACCAGATGAATTATATACCGGTATACAGAAAGAATTTGCACATATGATTGTTGAGGCACTATCTATGATCTTTGAAAGAGGCAGTGATGGACTGGAGGCAAACAAAAGTAGGATGTTTAAGAAGAGTAAAGAACCTTCCTTGACATTATATATTAGTAAGCTCACTATTGATCTCTAACAAAATTTTGGGATGGCTCACTAAATGAATGGCTTGTGTTTTGAAAAATAAATAACTTCTATGAGGTTACAGTACTCATTGATCATATGTGATCATACTATATATAAAACTTTTATATATTCTTCATATGAGAATATTTTGGTATAAAATTTAAAAAATTACTGAGAAAAAAAAACAGGTTCACAAGTTTCCTTTGGCTATGTGATTATCATGGAATGTGTTTCATTTAAGTAACATAATAATGAATTCTATTTTTAAATTTCCTTCTTTACCTCATTTTTTTACTTAAAAAATAATATAATTTCATTCATTAATTTTTTAATATATTATATTTTCTTCTGTCATTTATTCCTAGTTTTATATAGTATTGATATTTATCTTTATATATTTCAAATTTCAAACAAGGTAATGTTTTCTACTTTGAATGTAACTTCATATAGATATTAACATTACAATTTCTCTTATAATAAGATGGTTTTTAGAATAATTGCTTATTTTAAAGCTAGGGTTTTTGCTTATCATTTATCTTCAATGATTAATTAAAACAAAATAAATTTTTTTTTTGTTTCTTTAAACATTGTGTCTGCCTTTTTTTAATAAATTCAAACCATTATTATAATGTTAGGAAATAAAAATTCAGTTTATTAAAAAAAGCTTCTCTGAGCTAACAAGGACACATTAAGTACTCATGAAAATAAATAAGAGATTAAGGCAATTACAAAAAATAATACATGAAATGATACCAAATTGAAGAACTTTTGCATGAATAATATTATTGCAACTAGGATAAAAGGGAAGAATAGTTTAGGGAGAGAAGTTTTGTGTTAGATGTTTCTGAGAAGGTTTGCTTTTTAAGATATCTAAACAACTAACAGAAATGTATGTCCAAAAGCTATTTGCTACTGGATAAGAAGTCAAAAGATGTAAAGACAGTTCTATAACATTTCAATTTGAACAGAAGGGTTAATTAAGGCAGAGTTCTGTGCAAGATGAAATGTGTTAGGAGAGATGTGTTACCTCTCAATAAATGGGTCTATAGTTTGCCTCCATTTATACTAAAAATCTCAAGTAAGAGGACAATTTCCCTTTGCTAACTGTAAGGGAGTACAGAATAAAGAAAGAATAGGGGAGATGACATCATGGAATTGAATAAAAAGATGGTTACAGAGCTGAGGCACAGGATGCAATGTGATTGGTTAGAATTTTGGTAATATTTCTAGCAATAACTCTCTTTTCTTATAAAACTAAGAAATTCTCATTGTTTGAGCCTAGGTACAAGAGAGTGGTCTAGACTTTTGAACAGTAAACCAGACATCCTTTAGAAATTGCCTGGTGTGTAAAGATCTCAGGCCCACTTCCCACCTCACCCTATTGCTTCTTTACTTATTCCCCAAAGTTGGTAGAATTCCTTGAGGTGAGAAAGTTGAACTTCTAAATGTAACCCATTACTGGCTAGTTGAACTTTGAACTAAGTTCAGAGACAAAACAAGGACTTACAGGACAAAAGCATTTGCAGGACAAAATCATTTAATTGCAAATAAAACCAATAAATTATACAGGAGGATTAATCTTAATCTCCAGTGTGAAAATAATTGCTGGCTTTTTGAATGAATGCTTAAAACCACCAATAATAAAAGAAATACAAATCAAAATAACAACAAAGTTTCATTACAAACACAGAAAATTGGTAAAGATGACCAAAGATTAAAATAAATATTCAGTGTTGGAGGGATTGTGGAAAGATAGGCATAATAATGCATTGTTGATAGAGCTGTGAATTGATACAACCATTCTGGAAAGCAATTGACTAAAATTTTCATTCTTTTTGAACCAGAAATACCAAATTATAGACATATTCCCCCAAGAGGTCATTAATAACCAAAAAAGCTCCACATGCATGAAAAAACTTATAGCAACAATTTTTGTAATAAAAAAGAATTCTAAACAAATTAGATGCCCATTGTTTGAGGAATAGCTAAACAAATTGTGGTGGTGCATGTGTTTATGTATTGGAATATTGCTTCAAGATATGATGAACATGGTGAATATAAGAAAATATAAAAGGTTTCCACAAACTAAAGTGAAATAAATAGTACCAAGAAAACAAGATGCACATTGCAAGACTACATATAATATCAGACATATTTTAGTTGGTCAATAAATATTAATGGTCTATTATTTGCCAGGCATGGTACTAAGCCCTAGCAATAAAAAGAAAGACAAAAAGTGTCTATAGAGGAGATATGATGGAAAAAAATTACATACCAGCAAACTATATACAGGATATATCACAAATATTCTACAGGGGTAAGATACAAGAATTAAGAGCCATTTGGAAAAGGTTTTGGATAGAAGGCAAGCTTTTAGTTAAGACTTGAAGGAAGCTAGAGAGGTTAGTTATCAGAGTAAAAGAGAAGACACATTCCAAATACTGGGGGCAGTCAGTGAAAAATGGTCAGAGTTGGGAGGTGGAGTTTTGTTCTAGCTTTGATACATAGTAAACCTTACATAAATGCTTATTGACTGAAAAAGCAAGAAGGTGAGTGCTATTGGATCATGGTGAGCTGAGAGAAGAGAAAATGGTGTGGGCTTGGGATGAGGTGTAAGAAAGTGCAAGAAGAGTGGGAATGAAGACGTGGGTACAGGCTTTGAAAGTTTTTGAATGCCAAACAAAAGTTTTTATATTTCATCCTGGAGATGATTGGAACTACAAGACCTTATTGTGTAGAGGAGTGACCTGTATTTTAGAAAGTTTCCTTTGACATATGAGAGTAAGATGGACCTGAATGGGGAAGGAGTTGTGTTAGGGAGACTGACTAGTAGCATATTTCAATAGTTTAATAGTGAGAAGATGAACTGCACTTAGGTGGTGGCAATGTCAGAGGAGAGATGGTGTGTGCCAGAGATATTCCACAGGTAAAATCTACAGACCTTTGCAACTGAGGTGAGAGACTAAGTGAGAAGTTAATGAGGACACCTAATTGGTGAACCAGTCCAACTGAGGATGATGGTTCCCTCAACAATAATAGTGAAGTTAGGAAGAGGAGATGGTTTGGGTGGAAAAAATGGTGAGCTCAGTATGGGATAAGTTGAATTTAAAGGGGCTATAGAACATTATATTGGAGGTATCCAACAGGCAATTGGATATGTGAAATGAATGGTGAGCAGAGAGTTTAGATAAGAACAAAAGGGTTTATCAGTTAAAATTTTTTTGGATAGGAAAATCTCTGTACAGATAATAATTGAATACATTGGAGCTGATGAGAAAATAAAGTAAATAATAGGGAAAGAAAATAGAAGAGAGTCCAAGAACTAGTTCTATAGACCACATGCAGCTAACCCATTATGTTGCTTATTGATATTTAGTTTTGTGGAACTTTTTAAAAATTCTTTCAGTTCCTTTTTAAAATTAATTGTGAAGTATGGATCTTAGATAAGTGACAGTATTGTAAAATAGAAGAAATACAAATACAGTTAAAAACAAAAGATATCAGGGGCAGCTGGGTAGGTCAGTGGATTGAGAACCAGGCTTAGAGACAGGAGGACCTGGGTTCAAATCTAGCCTCAGACACTTCCTAGCTGTGTGACCCTGGGCAAGTCACTTAACCCCTATTGCCTAGCCCATACCACTCTTCTGTCTTAGAGGTTCTAAGGCAGAAGGTAAGGTGTTTTTTTTTTTTAATATCAATAAAGTTTTATTTTGTTAAAAGAAAAAGTCATGTGAAAATAATTTCATTTTCTTTAAATTGTTTGGTTTTATTTTTGATAGGATTAACACACTAGTAGATTATGTGAATTATATTGATGCATTTAACTTCCTTTCCCTCCCATTTCCTTAGTATCAATTCTAAGGCAGAAGAGTAGTAAGAGCTAGGCAATAGAGATTAGAGGACTTGCCCTGGATCACATTTTTATGAAGTGTCTGAGGCTAGATTTGAACCCAAAGACTCCCATCTCCAGGCCTGAGAAAGGGACTTTCAATTTTGTATCCTCAGCACTTAGTTCTATGCCTGGAACACAATTGGTACTAAATAAATGCTTGTTGATCTACTGATTGATGAAGTGAAGAAAGTGGCCTCTTGAGACTTGTTCAAAGCCAACCTGAAGCCTGGAGAAAGACTTCAAACACTAGGACTCTTAGGTCAAACAAAAAATCCAAGTTAATAAAGCTAGGCTGTGATTGATAATAGTTAAGGTAAAATGAATTATTGTTCATTAAAATGTCTTCACATCAATATCAGTGACTTTAATTAGAGCTTCAATAGTATTAGAAGTATTTTCCAATAGAATATTGATAATTTTTATATTTATATTGGTTTAGTTTCTTTAATGCTTAGATTTTTTAAAAATATATTATTTTCAAAAGAAAGCGAATTCCTTTTTTAAACAGTTTATGGTTCAGTGCTGTGATCACTTGACCTTAGAACATCACCACCACCTAGTGGCCTCCTACCCAAATTGTAAGCTAGTTTCTAAGGGGCTACTCCTTCGCTGCTGCCCTCCTCTCCTTACTCCTCCTTAGAAACTGAAATATCAAATTAAATCAATGTGAGTCAAAGAGCCAGCATTTTCCGTTTTTTTTAAATGAAAAAGTAACTGAAACATCTTTGAATTCACTCCTCTAAACTCTTATTCTAAAAATAGTCTTTATAAGGAACTTTTTTTAAACCCTTAACTTCAGTTTTAGAATTGGTAGTAAGTACTAGTTTCAAGGCAGAAGAGATGTAAGAGGTAGATAATTGGGGTTAAATGACTTGCCTACAATCACAAAGCTAGGAAGTGTCTAAGTCATATTTGAACCCAGGACCTCTCCTCTAAACCTGACATTCTATCCACTAGCTGCCCTGATATGGAAATTTTCATTGACTATCTCTAAAACTCTAGTGTTTTTGTAAGACTCAATGGTTAAGTATAAACACTGGCACTTAAAGCCTTTCACAGCCTGGCTCCAACCTATCTTTCCAGGCTTATTATATATCAGAACAGGACTGAATTGTCCTTCTTACTATTCTTTAGACATAACTGCTTTTTTTTTTTCAAGCTAGTATTTGTTCTGTCTTCTTTACAGCCCTCACTTCCTTCTGCTGTTCATGTCTTATTTGAGTGGTTCCTTTTGCTTCCTTTAATCTAGTGTCCAAACTAAGCAGGCAGAATTTAGGGGAGGGTGGATAGAACCCAAACTTGTTAAATCAACTAGGTTTACAAAAATTTCTAAGCCAATGACTTTGTGCCTAAGGGTGGCTCCACTCCTCCTCCCTTACAAAACCTTCTTAGAAACCTTAAAATGAACACACATGTTTGCAGGTTTGAGTAAGTTCCCTGCAAGTTGTTTGACAAGCATTTGAATCCCTCCTTCTGATCCTCATCACCTCTCAGCTTGTCTATTGCAATATACTCTCAATTATTTCTGGATTCCTCAAGACTTTTTCTATTCCCTTCCATCATCCACATGGCCACCAAAATGATCTTTCTAAAAGATCAGATCTGTCCCCATCATTTGTTCTTCTATCCAATAAACTCTACTGTCTCCTTGAGACTCAATGATGAAGTATAAACACTGCCATTGAAAGCCTCTCACAGTCTGGCTCCCACCTGCCTTTCCAGGTTGATTGTACATCATTCTCCCTCACATACATCACAGCAGAACTGAATTGTCCTTCTTACTGTTCTTCAGACATGACAATCTTCCTAGCTCTATCTTTAAAGCACTTTCATGTATTTTGTCTCTTAGCATCCCTAGTTTACTCTGAAGCTCGCTTCAAGTACCACCTTTTATATAAAGCCCTTCCTGCTAATGCCTCTTCCCCTTAAATGCCTTGTGTCTACTTTGAATATATCAATATATGTACATGTCTCCAAGGGCCAGATGATATACTTCTTGAGGACAGAGACTATCTCACTTTTGTCTTTTGATTCCTTCAGTCTTATACAGCATCTTACTCTAATAGGTGCTTAATAAATGCTTGTTGACTGAGTGTTGTAATAATTTGATAATTGTACTTATTTGTTTTAAAAGCCCTAATGATAGAAACTAATGAAAGAGGACAGAAGTGTTCACATTCAAAAGAGGAGGAAAATGACTCTTACTGAGTATATCTTATAAGATTTGGTAGTCCAGAGGCTGAAGGAATCTCAAGAAACCAGATTATGTCATAGTAACAACTTGATTTTCTAATTGAATAAGATTTTTCTTGGTAAAATTTTATGAGACAATTATTTTCTTTCCATATATGGAGAAAGTGGTAGAGAAAAAAATAAAGGCAATTAATTACCTCAATCTCTTCTCTACTTCTGTGAGTTTGAATATATTAAAGTGTCTTCTTTGCAGATGGTCTGGACAGGTATGCTTCTCTCTCTCTCTCTCTCTCTCTCTCTCTCTCTCTCTCTATCTATCTATCTATCTGCTTATTTCTTCTTTTTTCATTCATTCCCTTTTGAATCAACAAATATTATATGGACCAAATGTTATCTAATTTATTTATTCACTTATTTATTTATTTGTTTATTTTAGGTTAGTGTTCCAACATTTCTAGGTACACTCCTGATTGTGAAATTTGTTTCTACAGAGATATGAATGCAAGACTGTCAGGATGTGAAGCAATGGGAATACTAACATGTAGTTCTGATATGTCATGTCCTATTCCCTGAAAAGGTAAGAAGGTTGTGGGTTTAATTATGCATCACCAAAATCAGTGGGTCCAATGTGCTCCACTGCAGCTCACTCCACTGCTCTCATCAGCTGTGCTCATGCCCAAGCAGATGTCTCTGCTTGGAATGCCAGTAGGAACATTAGAGATAATTGTTGGTATGATTGAAATTTGGAAAGTTGCATCTTGACACAGTGAACAAAGTGAGGATTCACTCAGAATGTCTAAATTGGAGTCTGAAATATTAGAAAGTATACATTTGAAAGCTTTATTTTTACTTCACATTAAATGTCTTGCCTTATATTGAAGAGCTGTTTGGATATCCAACCAGAAAATGAAGATTTCATAATCCATTCATCATTATTTTTTAACAGAAATTCAAACAATATGACCTCTTTTGAAAGCATCATAGTTATATAACTTTCTATCAGAAAATATTAGGCATGTCCCCAGTACATTTTGAGTCTATATTAGGTAATGCTTACAACATTTAAAAATTTTAATTATAAATAAAAAATTCTCTAGCCTAGAGTCCATACCATATTTGAACTCTAAATTTTAGGGACACTCTAGCTAATGAATCAAGAAGATATTTACAAAGACTACATAGCTATTATATAAATCTAGTTCAACTACATGCTATAAGTTAGAAAGACTATGGTGGTTACAGAAATTATTTTAAAATTGAGAATAACTTTTTAGAGAGTTGGAAAGTTTAGAAAGTAGGAGCAGCAACAACAACAATGACATTTCCTTGATGTTTCCAGTTATGTATTTTACATAAAATAGGGGTCTTTAATTAGTATCAAAAGCCCATGATTATAAGGGGTCTGTGAACTTGGATATGAAAAAAGAAATGAATCTTTATTTCACTATAATTGGTTTCTATTGTAATTCTTTGTATTTTATTTGAGAAAGACTACATCAAAATCACTAGATTTCCAAAATGGTCCACAACACATGAAAAGCTAAAAACTCTATTATTGATTAAATGTCCTTTCCAAATATCCCCCCAAATTTGAGCATTGTTGCCCATTCCTTCTTTTAGAAAAGGAATTCTTAGCTCATAGTAGAGGAATGTAGATCTTCTCTCTGAAGCTGGTCCCCAGCATTTTCCACCCCAGTGCCTCCATGTTAGGTGAATTGTGCTTGCACAAAGTTACATTAGCATAACAGAGTCAAATGTAGACCAAAGAAATACCATGATCTAAGTTTAATTGGCAAAATAGAGGACAGAGAAGTGAGGGAATCCTTAGTGACTATAATTCCCTAGTTGACTTCAGATGGATGTACAATATCTATGTTGAACACTGTTGTACCTCCCCAAACTACAGATTAATTTTTCCTATTTTGACTGTGCTGTTCAGTCTTTTAACTTCCCTGTGCATTAGAGAAATGTGAAATTATATTTTTATTTTGTTAGAAAAAACTCTGCATTTGTGAATTTGTTGATATAGGGGACATCCAGTGAAGGGAGCCTCATCTATAACTCTCAGTTGTAGGGAGTTCCCTGAGGCACTGAGGGTAAGTGGTCACAGTGTTTTAGAGGTGGGACTTAAACCCAAGTCTTCCTTATTCCAATGCTGATCCTTCAACCTATAGGCCTTATGCTTCTCATCATCATGTCATTACCATGGATGTGAAAGAATAATTAGGCTAGATACAAATATGGTAAAATCAAAAGAACATTGGATGTGTTGCTGTGAGATCTTGCTTCAACTTTTTTACTCTTAACACTAATTATATGACCCAGGTAAACCACTTAATGCTTCTCATGTATTTCAATATCATTATAAAATCCTACCCATTTTTTACACTAAAAATAAGTATGGTTTTTGATCTAATACTGGATAGTATTATGTTTAGATTTAAGCTATTTACATGGTGAAATGATAAAAACTTGGAGAGATTCATTGATTGGTAGGATGGGAATACTTTTTGCTTGGTTATATTAAGATATGAAAGAGTTTTATCAATCCATGTAGGGGAAAAAACACTCAAGACTAAATGAATAAAAAATGTTTATTATCCAGAGAGTGATATGTGGGTGGGTAGACAAATAATTATGTAAGTTTATCGGTACATATATGTGAATATGTACTACAAATAGACAATGAGCTAGTCCTAGAATTCAGTAGAAGGAAGTGAGTGGGCTGGAATGCCTTGGGGGAATTGTCAGTCCTTTTAATGACCTTAAGTTTCTCTCTGAAAAAAGGTCTCATTTTTAAAAAATGCCTTTCAAGTCATTTTGTCTAATTGTGGAGTTGTTAAAATTGTGAATAACTTTAAAAAATTTTAAAACTCCTTCATCCTCCTCCCAACACATAGGATTTGGGCCAAAGTTGCAGTGAAATAATGCAATAAGTTCTTGAGTCCTGAAGTCATGGGCTAGGTAATCAAAGCATACCTCAAATGTGGCTGTCTCAGAAAGAAATTTCTACCTTTGTGCAAATCTTATACTAGAAGAACAAAGGGTTTCTTGTTAGAACCTGAAACTCTAAACAGCCATTTATTTACTCTAAATCAATTATTAAGGTAGGTGAAGGGGTTTTCAACTGCAGATGAATTGCTATTTGTCTATAATCACATTCAAATTTCCGTGAGAATATCTGAAATAGGAAAAGTGCTTGTTAAATTATTAGGAGATTCCCAGAAGGAGCAAGGAGATACCAAGGAGTGTTTGATGTGATTGAAGCTGACTGGTTCATGGGATTTGACCACAGTCATTGATATTACATCAATTATTAGGTTTAAAATGTGTGTCAAAACAGGTTTAACATGTAGATGAACCTTGATTTAAGTAATAGATGTATTTCTGAAATGTGAATCCATCTAAATAGGTGGATGATATACATATGTAACAAATATAATATTATATAATAACCGAAAACAAAATATATAATTACTATTTAATATTAAATATATTACAAATATAATTTTATTTCAAAGACTTTAGGTATATGAGAAAAGATTGGCTTTTTGTTCAATTGAATCCTATTGCAAATCTTTTGTAAACAAAGGAAATCAGGTTTTAATATTTATTGTGAATAAAAATAGTACTCACACACTGCATAGGCTTAAAAAGAGGCGTTTTGTACCTTGTTGATGGAGAGGCAGTCACAACTCCAAATTGGTAGTGAAGTCTAGTATTTATCACTTAAAAGAGGGGTGAAATCCTTAAAGTACAAAATAAGACATGCATTTTTAGACAGGCAATATGGTATTTTGGTTAAATAGCTGGGCTCCAAGCCAGCAAAACCTGAATTCACATCTTGTCTCTGACAGATACTGGCTGTGTGACTCTAGTCAAATCATTTAACCTTTCAGTATTTGAGGCCAGAGATGTTAAACTCAATTGAAATAGGGTCACATAAGGATCTGCTTATTGACTTAGGACACTGCCTGTTACATTATTTATGTTCTATTGTGTTTTTATTTGTTTTGTTAAATATGCCCCAATTACATTTTAATCCCATTAATGCACTTCTACACCTCTTCCATACTCTTCCCCCTTTAATACCTTTATTCAATGGAACTCTTAATTATGAATTATAAATGGGAGGGAAGGTTTTGATTTGAATTAGAAGAGGGAGTTTTCTCACTTGAAAATTCTCTATACCAGTTGAATTGCAGATCCTGTCCCTGGCCCTTAGTTTTTTGTTGGCCAGTTGTTTCAGTTGTATTCAACTCCTCTTGAGGTTTCTTGGTAAAGATAATACAGTGTTTTCCCCTTTTCTTCTCCAGTTCCTTGTGGCAGATCATGCCAAATGGCTGAATGGAGAATGAATTGAAGTAGGGAGAGAACTGAGGCAGGCAGACTCACCAGTAGGATAATGCAGAAAGCCAAGGAGGAGGTGTTGAGAGATTGCACTAGAGAGGTGGCCATGTCAGAGGGGAAAAGGGAATGTATTGGGGAAATATTGCATAGATGAAATTGGCAAACTTTGACAACAACTTGAATTGGATAGAGAGATATAATGAAGAAATAAGGATGACTCCAAGCTTATGAGCCCGAAGGACTGATAGGTTAGTGTTGCCTTCTACAGTAATAGGGGAAGTTATGAGGGGGGATATATAGAGGGCAAGATAATAATTCTGTACTGAAAATACTGAATTTAAGATTTCTACTAGACATCCAGTTTGAGATGATTGAAAGGCAGTTAGAGATAAGAAATAAGAGTTCAGCAAAGAGATTGGGGCAGGAAAGGTAGATTGGAGAATCATCAATGTAAAGGCATTAATTAAATCCATGGGAGCTGATGAAATCACCAAATGCAATACTATGGAGGGAGAATATAACTGGACCCAAGACAGAACCCTGGGAGTCACCTGCAGTTAGAAAACATGATCTAGAGGAGGATCCAGAAAAAAGAAACATTGATAAGTAGGAGGAAAATCAGGAGAGAGTGGTGTCCTGAAAACCAGAGAGAAGAGGAACAAGGAGGAGAGAGTGATCATCATTTTAAAAGCTGGTGACATCCAGGAGAATGAATATTGAGAAAAGGCTATTGGATTTAGCAACTAAGAGATCATTAGCATCTTTGGAGAGAGCAGTTACATGGGATAATAAGATCTGAGCTAGATTTGCAGGGGGTTAAGAAGAGAGTAAAAAGAGGAAGTGGAGGCACCTAATATAGAATCTTTTCATAGACTAGCACAAAGAACAGAAGAAAAATCGGACGATAGTGAGGGTAGAAGGATCAAGCGCCAGTTTTTTTTTTTGTTTTGTTTTTTCAGGGTAGAATGTTTGTAGGCAGAAGAAAATGAGGGAGGAGAGAGAAAGCTTGAAAGAGAGAGAGAGGGAGAGAGAGGAGGAAGAAGAGAAGGAGATAAAGGAGGTGGAGGAAAAGGAAGAGAGAGAGAGAGAGAGAGAGAGAGAGAGAGAGAGAGAGAGAGAGAGAGAGAGAGAGAGAGAGAGGCAGGTAGGTGGCTCAGTGGATAAAGGGCAAGGCCTAGTGACTGGAGAACCTGGGGTCAAATCTGTCCTCTGACACTTCCTAGCTATATGACTAGGACAAGTCACTTAATGCCCATTACCTTGTCCTTACTACTCTTCTGCCTTGGAATGAAAACCCAGCAATGATTCTAAGACAGAAGGTGAGGATTTTTAAAAAAAGGGAAAAAAAGTGAGAGTGAGCATGATGGAGGTGGTAATTTGCTGAAGGAGAAAAGATGGAATGGCTTGAGCCTGTGGAGGGTTTAGTTGTGGTACAATTAAGGCCATTTCATTATGTGAGACAGAAGTGACAGAGGAGATGGTGGCAGAAAGCACCAGAGTGATAAGAGATGAGGAAGATGGAAGAAGAGGGAGTTCACATTGAATGATCTCATCTTTTTTCTATAAAATATGAGGCAAGGTTCTCCATTTACAGAGTGTACGTGTGGGGAGCCAGTGATGGGGGAATGTATGACTTGTCACAGCTAAACTTATTCTGCCTTCATTGCATTAGTGTTCCCACAACAGCAGTGAGGACAGAAATTCCTTTGTTGCCTATTTGCTTCTCTAAAGTTAAAACAAAAGCATTAAAAGAAGGAAATATCATTTTAGCAGTCAACATTCCCAGGGACTATATTCCCTGGTCAGAGATTACCCATCATAGCTCTCACATTTGTTCCTTTGTGACTACCTATCCTTCTTGGCATTGTCATTGTTATAGATTCTTTCCCACTTTTTCTTCATTTTAGATGCTATGAGAATTAGTTCATTTAGTCCTCCACAGGCCTTTTTTTTTTTTTCAGTTGCAGCAGAAATTCAGTCTGAGTTCTTTTGCAAATTGATCTTACTTTTTAAAATGAGTCATGTTTCAACTGGAGAAAAGCTAACCAATTTATGGCATGTGATAGTGACGGAATACTACTGTGCCATAAGAAATGATGAACAGGTTAATTTTGGAAAAACACAGAAAAATCTATATGAAATTATAAAGAGCAAAATGAGCAGAACCAAGGGAACATTGTACACAGCAATAGAAATGTTATTTGAAGAATGACTTGTGTATGCCCACCTACAGAGAAAGAACCAATAAATAGAAATAAGATATAGTTTTATATACACATGTATATTTTTGTCAAATGGTGCCTTCTCTAATGGGGGAAGGTGAGGGAGAGAGGAAATTAACTGAATGTCTTAATATGACAAACAAATAACTTTAGACTAAATTTGACCACAATCTATTTTGAAAAATATTTTCCTTGTAACCTAATGACTTTGTCAGTCTTGCTTAGTGCTAGTCCAGTTCTGTTCTACTATTTTAAATAAATGGTATATGATCAACCCTCTACTAAAGTTCTATTCTGGTTCCTTATCAGATAACCGAGGTGACTATATGTTCTTAAAGTGCCATGGCAATACAGCTCAGTTCATAGAGAATAGAGTCTAAAATTGGGAAAACCCAAATTCAGATCTGGCCTCAATGACTTCCTGGTTTTGTGTGACCCTGAACAAATTACTTAACCTGTTTGCCTCAGTCTCTGCATCTGCAAAATGGGGATAATAAGAGCACCTACCAACCACAGTTGAGAAGATCAAAGAAGATAATAATTATAAGACACTTAGCATAGTGCTTAGCTCAAAACAAGTGCTATAGAATGATGATTTTTAGGAGAACATATAAAGCTAAAAAGATCTCAACTTAAGGCCCAAGTGGTCAGTGAGTACTTTAAGATGTACTAGAAGCAAACTGGGTTAAGTGCGAGTGACTACTGGATGATGAGTTTTTTGACCACAGACCACTCAGAAAACAATATATTAAGTTGTGTGTGCATGTTCAATCTAGAAGAATAAAGAGAATACTCTCATGAACAAGATCAAGAATCCTTGAAGAGCTATAATAAGCATGTAAAGTGACATATACTTGAGATTCTGCTGGAGAAATGCTGAAAATTGCATTTACACTTCCCAGCCAGCTATATTCCCTATTCTTAGATACTCTGGCTTCTACCTCTGGACCAGTAACTCTAGTTTCCACACTGGTGTTTAGGGTTTTTGATTATTAAGTGTCCTCCATATCTAGCTCAACCAGATTAACCAAACTGCTCCCCAGCTCTTTAAATGTCTTGTGTTCCTAAAACACTCTTCCCCCATTGAATTCCCCCATCCTATCTTCCACCTGTAGCTCTAGTAACATTAGTTAAATCAGCATTGCCATTCCTAAGAAGGATCTAGCAATCAATAATGTGGCAACACTGCTCACCATTTCCTTAAGGTAAATAATTCTCTTTAGCCATCACTTTCTTTATGTGGTTTCCTATTATTTCGCTATTAGAACATAAGCTCCTTGAGAACAATGCTAACATTTTTAGGTGAAAAAATGATTCCTAGATTTTAGGACAATTCCTAACACAGAATGCCTAACAAATATTTATTTATTTAAATCCCTCCATATTTAAAAACAAAAATACATAAGGGAGATAACTTACTGATGAACCCTGTCTATTGGCCCATTCTCTTTCCTCTTTAGCTTGAAATATTGAGGTTTTACTTTATCTTCTTAACAGAGACCATTAGCACTTGGTTTTTGAACTACATAGATCGTTATGTGTCTAATGAGGTAGGTATGTAATCGAGATCTTTGAGATATTGTGACACTTTCAACATTAACGTAAAGGTTTTGGTTACTCCTGAAAAAGGAAATCTGAACGATGGGTTAAGCTGGGATTAGTGATAGTTTGGAAAAAGATGTGTAGGTTTAATATTTTGGTAATGTAATCCAATGATTCTACATTATTGGTGTTTAATTAGTACCAGAAAAAGGGAATGAAGATATTAGGCATCATAATCATATTTATTCACCAAATAACAAGGGCAACAATTCTCTGACTTTAATTTGGAGGCTTTATTTATCTTTTGCTTCAAAAAGTTTTAAACATTTTGTAGGACAAATGTAAAACCAGAGCTGTCTGGAACTTCATTTGTTGTGAGATGGTGTTTCACACGTTTTAGATTACGAAGCTTAAATTAGCGTGTCAGATAAGAAGAGACTGTATCTTTGCTTGTCAGAATGGCAGTCTTTTCAGTCTGCACTAGCCAGGACAGTGACCTCAACATAAACAGCCCGAGGTAAGTGGAGTAGCCATTGGAAATTATTTATAACTTGACCAGCTCATTTAGTTTCATCCTCTGAGGCCCTCGGCATCTAACTGACACAGCAATAATAGCTGACGAACTTTTGATCCAATTAATTGTTAATGAGAGTTTTGATTAGCAAATAAAGGACCTATTAGGTTGGCTGATTGTCTTTCTTTCATAATACCAGAGGTCAACTTTTTGCTCTGTGTGTGTGTGTGTGTGTGTGACTGGGTAAAAAATGTAGGGCGCTTTGCTCTATCTTTTCAAATAAACTTTATGTTCTCCAGTGTTAGACTACAAGATGTAAGCTACTCTGGAAATTTAGGGGGTATGTAGTAAAATTGTCTGTCAGTCTGCTTATATTTATTTATCATTTATAAAAGCCTGTTGCATTAACTACCCTTCATCAAAACTTAAACCTATATTCTGCATGCTTTCAGCAGGTTTTTCTGGCTGAATTTCATAAGCCATGATTCTTCTGGGGACTTCCCGTTTATTTCATTGCTATATTAAAAATAAGTAAATAAGCTGCCCCTACTTTCAGTATAAATGTTTCCCATTTTCTAACAATGCAAAATATTTGGATCGACTTTTGTAGATTCCCTGAAGGATTAAAACCTACTAAACATTGTTATTGTCCAAATTTTGGAAACAAATAATAGGATTGCCATAATACTTAATATATCTGTTTAGATACATATCAATCAATTGACACTTATTAAATGACTATTATGTTCCAGGTACTGTGCTGCATGAAATATAGTTCCTGTCCTCAAGGAGCATACAATTTAATGGATTGCTGATCTCATAAGGACTTTTTGTTTGGAACCTCTTCATCATCTATTACTTAGTAGATGATTATTATGGTCAATATGGACCTAATTAAAGCATAAAGAAAAAGATTTAGCAACCTGTAAAGTCATACAGCTAGTTAAGTGTGCAATACTGGATTTAAACTCAGATCTTTCTCATTCTAGACCCAGGTTTTCTTCTGCAATAAGCTACCTCTAAATAGAGAATAACAGGGATAGAGACTGGTATAGTACATGAGCTTCCTATGATTAAAAAAATCTGGCATGATGAAAACGAACATGTAAAATCCATTTCCTTTTTTCTCATGTGGACAACTTCAATGTTAAGCATCTTAACAACCAAAACTGAGAATAGAAATTAACTTTCCCTCTTTTCTGATCATGTAGTAGTTGTTATCCCAAGTTCTGCTGGATCTACAGGCATTCATGCATTCTAATTTGTTTTTAATGGTGCCACAGACACAAAAATCATATACCTCAAGGAGTCCTTAGGGATTGATCCAAAATGACCATTTTTGCAGATAAAGAAACTGAAATTCGGAAATATTTGTTGCTCTTCTATAATATTTGATACTTGATAAGCAGTTCTAGCAACAATGTAGAGTTTATAACTAGATCAAGTGTTAGGCAGGACAAGCTAGGCACTTTTCTAAGTGATATAATATGAGATATCTCACTATCTTTCCAAAGTATTTCTGCTTATGTTCAATACACACACTAATGTATGTGTGTGTATATAAACATTTACCAAGCTAACAAAAATAGATCAATCTCCACATGTGTGTAGATGTTAGTTAATGACAACTTTTCCATCCCTTATTTAAACTCTCACATAAGAGTGTGGGGAACTTAGATGGCACAGTGGGTCAAGTGCCAGGTCTGAAATCAGAAAAAAACTAGAGTTCAAATTTGACTTCAAACACTTACTAGTTATATGAACCTAGATAAGTCATTTAACTGGGCTTGCCTCGGTTTTCTCACATGTAAAATGATTTGGAGAAGGAAATGGCAAACCATTCTGGTATATTTACCAAGAAAAATCCAAATTAGATCATGAAGACTGTAAAAATGGAGATTTGAACTCGGGATTCCATTCCCCAGAAGTCCCTGCTCACTTCCCAAAATGCCTTGTAACCTCACCTGGGCCGAGAGCGAGAGAGTGTTTAACCTGGTTGTAAAGGCTACTGAAGCCTCTTTCCTACTTCCGCTTTGGAGCAGATGTATCTCTCATGATGTGAGTGAAATTGAATTGGGCCTCTCAGCCCACCTAGCAGGTGCCTCTCTTACTTGTATTTTCTTAAATTCTTAACCTTTAATAAAGTTCTAAAAAATAATACTCCCTGCAGAGAGAAACTAATTTCCACCTGCCCCAGTTTCCCCCAAATTTTGATCTTTACAGTTTGGTGTAATCACTTTGGGAAAATGAAATATCTCAATCTTCTGATTCTTTTCTGATTCTTTTCTCTACTAAGTTCAGCTTTTAATAGCTAGTGCCTAGAATTTTTTTTAAGCCATGTTTCTCCAAGATGCCTTTTTAGAAAACCATATTGATCAGCTCCTGCTGGCAGCCATCTACTTTGGACTTTCTTGGTTCAATATCGATCACCTGGTCACAGCCCTTCTGGCCCGGCTACTGTTGCCTGTAATCTGGTCCCTTTTCTGTCTTTCATAGTGTGGTACCTTTCTATAGTCCTGGCTATTGACTAGGCAAATGCATCATTGTTTAGATCATTTTAATCGGGCCCTGATTCAAGGACCTGTTATAGATTTATTTTTCTCTTACTTAAATTTTTACACATAAGACTTTGATAGTCTATATTTTCATCCAGTATTTTCTTTTTTTATTTGGATTTTTCTGTTATCTTTTTAATTTCTCTTGTCAATTGATTCATATACCTGATACCTCAGCCATGCATCCCCAAGTGATCCTATATTTTTCAATCACTCACAACGTGGGGAAATGTAAAAAATCTTATTATTTAAATTGCAAAGTTTAAATTCCTTTTAAGAAGAATTTTAGGTAAAGAAAGATGCTACTTCCCTGAATCCAGAAACTGAACTGTTGGAGAAGATACCATGAAGAAGCCTCCAGACCACAAGCTGCACAAGAATGAACTTTGGGTGTGGTTGATTGAACATTTATTTTGTATGTATACTTTCATGCCAAAGGGGACTGCCCCCAACTGATTTTTTGTCAATGTGTCTAATAATTATTGGTTTTGTTCTTTTTTTTTCTCTTATCCTCAAATTATTGTAATCTTTAAATTGATTATGTTTTCATGATCCTTTGGAAAAAATTATTTTTTTTCAAATGATCACATGGTGAAATGTAAAAGTGGAGATTTGAACTCTGGACTCCATTCCCCAGAAGTCTCTGCTCACTTCCCAAAATGCCTTGTAACCTCCCTGGGCTGAGAGCGAGATGGGGTAGAACCTGGTTGTAAAGGCTACTGAAGCCTCTTTCCTACTTCCACTTTGGAGCAGATGCGTCTCTCATGATGTGAGTGAATTGAATTGGGCCTCTTGGCCCATCTAGCACGTGCCTTTCTTACTTGTATTTTCTTAAATTCTCAATCTTTAATAAAGCTCTAAAAAAATAATACTCCTTGCAGAGAGAAACTAATTTCTACCTGCCCCAGTTTACCAAAATTTTAATTCTTACAAGAGTCAGACATAACTAAAAATATGGGAGTATACTCTTACTGGCACATTACATATCTGTGATAAGTATTCATGAGGGTCTAACAGTCAGTAAGTATCTGAGGAAGAATGCAAATTCAGATCTTCCTGAATCTCCGGACATTGTTCTCTCTACCATGTTACAGTCTCCCCTCAATATCTAGTATTTAATTACATCTCCACTAATGATTGGGAGGAAAGAAGTTTCCTAAATTAGATCCAGAATATGATAGCAATAATATTGGTGGGGAGAGAGGGAAATGCCATGTCATCCCCAACATCAACCATGGGATTTTCACCAAAATCAAAAGCCAATTGAAAGAGAGAAGGGGCCTTGTGTCAAGAAAGGAAATATTGTGGCTAACTGAACATGGGAATAAGGGTAAGCAAATGAAAAGAACAAGACAAACAGTGCAAGAAAATACAATGAATTCTTCATGGAAAATACTGGACAGTGTCTTGGATTTGTCTTTATATGGAGCAAAGTGAAGACTGGCAAATATCCAGTTATTTGATCAGACAGGCAACTTGATTAATTCAAGCCAAACAAATTAACTCAGAGACCTTAATTATCTGAAATGGTTATCTACATTGATTAAATTAACTGGGTAATTGCTGAATTTTCTTTTCACTGTTGTTGCTAGTGTAAATTACATAATATAGACCTGTTACCAAGTCCATACATTTAATCTATCTGACTATGAAACTGAAATCACAAACTATACAACTGAAAAAAAAAGTTTACAAAATAATAAGGTGCCAGTCAGTCTAATAGAATCTCAAGATATAAACACCAAAAATGAAGGAATGTCTTCTCTCAAGGGGCTTACATTCAATAGAGAAGTTGACATAAATCTATATAAATATGTGTGGAAGAAATGAATATGTAGAATAAATACAAAATAATTGGTGTTGTTCAGCCATGTCCTACTCTTCCTGCCCTCTTCTGGGGTTTTCTTGGCAAAGATCCTGGAGTGGTTTGCCATTTCCTTCTCCAGATCACTTTACAGACAAGGAAATTGAGGCCAACAGAGTTACCCAAAGTCAAATAGCCAGTAAGTGTCTGAGGTTAGAGTTGAAATCAGGAAGATGAGTATTTCCTGACTCTAGATGCAGTCCTTTTTCCACTGCTCTAGCTATCTGTCCTAAATTACAAATTTGGTAAGTGTCTATAGCCAGATTTGAAGTCAGGAAGATGAAATTTTCCTAATCCACTGAGTCACTTAGCTGTCACCAAATTACAATAGTAAATGCAAGGGAGTTAAGGAAGGAGAGGATTAGGAGTTCAAAGAATCATAAAGGTGTTGTGTAGAAACTGGTACTTAAACTGTATCTATAAAGAAGAGAGTTATTCTTTTTTTAAAAATATTCATTTTAAATTTAATTTTCCCCAGGTGACATGTTGATATAATTTGTAACAATTTTTGGACATTTTATGATCCATATTCTCTCTCTCCAACTTCTTCCCTCTCCCCAAATAATCTGATATACATAATGTATTTGTTTTCATACAATACCTATTTCCATGATTGTCATGTTGTGAAAGAAGACATATTGCAAAATCAACTAAGGACAGTGGAAACTAATATACTGATTAGTGTTGTCATTTTGTTAATTGCATAGTCACATCTGGATACAAATTTGTTAATTCTGTCTAGGTCTGCCTCTGAGTAATTTTGCCAAGTTGAATTAAGTTGAAAATTTTGGTCAAGTCCACTTTTCTCTGGCACATCTATATGTCCAAGTGGCACAGTAGGACAAGGAAACTGCAATCCTATTATTTGCATAATATAATGATCTCAGGATGTCCCCTAGGAATCACAAACTTAACATGCACAAAGAAGAATTTGTGATCTTTTCCCTAAGACTCTTCTAAAATTCCCTTTCATTATGAAGGCCACCATTATTCCATTCATGTGGGTTCTATATCTACGTCATCCTCAGCTAACCTTTACACACCCCATATGGCTAATCCATTGACAAATCTTGTTTCTACTTTTGTCACATTACTTGTATTTGTTCCCATTGCCATTTTCATACAAATACATTCACCTTAGTTAAGGACATCAGCACCATTGACTGCAATAGCTTCTTAAGTGGTATTCTTGTTTCAAGTATTTCTTAATTTCAATCTTTTCACATTTTAGCTTTAAAAGTTATTTTTCTAAATCATAGATCTTTCCATGTCACCCTCCTTCTCAAGGAGCTCCAATGGTTTTCTTACCTCTGCCCCAAAATTAAATTCTTCTGGGGCAACTCAGAAGAACCTGGGCTCAAATGTGTCCTCAGCTACTTCTTAGCTGTGTGGCCCTAGGCAAGTCACTTAATTCCAATTGCCTAGTCCTTGTCCTTCAGCCTTAGAATTGTTACTAAGACATAAAGTACCGGTTTACAAATAAACAAATAAATTTGGCCCTTTAAAAAGATTCCTAACTTGACCCTTTCCTACCTTGCTAGCCATCTTGTACCTTACTCTTGTTCATATACTCTATAATCCAGCTATACTGACATGCTTGCTATATCTTGAACCCTATACTTTATCACTCATTCCATGCTTTTGCTTGATGACTAATTTGGGGAACTCATACTGGTACATTTTTAAGTCCAAGCCCAAATCAGTCATGTCCATGTAGCTATAATTAAGCTCCTTTAAATTTATGCCAGTCAATTTTAGTTTTGCTTACAGATGTCATACCTGTAGACTCTTGATTCAGAACTCCCAAATTCTCCTTAAAGATACGATTTTCTTGTAGTTAATCAAGACATCAGATAAGTTCGCAACAGGAACTGAGTTTTCTATTTGAGCTTTATGTAGCTTAGAAAAAAAGTGAAATTGTTTATTAAATTCATATGGTGGGGCAGGATCTTTCTAGCTTGTGCTTATTAACTTTGCTTTCTCACATTTCTTTTAAGCCCACAGAGCTAAGTGTGATATATTTTGCTTAAATTATTGTTTTGTCATTAAAATTTGTTTTGGCTTCTCCCCAGTACTCCCATCAGTATGATATAATCTCACAATTAAAATGTCTAATTTATTTCCTTGTGTTCCTGATGTTATTGAAATTGGCTAGCACTCCTCTAGAATGAATGCCAAAGCCTTAATAGGCACCAAAGTAACAAAACATTTCATCTCCTTTTATTTTTCTATTTTCATTAGCCTAACACAATAAAACATTTAATGTACAATCAGATGGAGATTAATCCTACCTCTAATGATTTTGAAAGATGAATAAAAATATGACTTTTCTGCTTAAAGAAAGTTACTTTTAAAGGAACTTAACTTTTTTGATAAAGAATTTATGAAGTTATAAAGGAAAATGTTTCACTTTAATTTTAATAAAACTACATTATACATTTTAAGACCTAAAAATTGAGTCATTTATCTATTGTCTAGTTATGCCAATACTGCTATACATTATAAAATGGATATCTAAAGTAATTTCATTGAAGTTGGAAAAAAGGTCTGAAATGTTGTCTTCCTTCCTCCTTTTGTCACTTCTTTCCTTTCTCCTCCTTCCCTCACTTCCTTCTTTCATTCTTTCTTCCTTCCTTCCTTCTCTCCCTCTCATTTCCTTCTTACATTCCCAGATTTCCTTCTTAGATTTCACTATGTAGACACTTGTATACTGCTATAGTGAATTGTGAAAATTCATTGAAAAAAATAAATATTTCAGGTACTAGAAGTTTAGAGGATCTAATTTGAACTCAAAGCACAAAATGGATTAATACAAATAGGAAGTGATTTCAACCCATTGAAACTACAAAATATCATGACTGGTGGATGCCCTTTATGGTTAAGACCTTCCACCACTTTTGTCCTTTTCCCCAAGTATTTCAGCTGTTTGAAAACCCTAATTATTTAGGTTGAACTGTTTGTCTTACTGGGTGGTCTGACTAGCATTGATTTTAGAGCTCATCATGACCTACCTTATATAAATTTCCATAATTATGGTCTCTAAGTGTTTGTGGCTTCTCTTTTTGAAGGGCTATTTTGATAACTAGGTGAAAGTGTTAGAAAAATATTTAAAGTTCCTGCTCAAAGCTTTTAGTCATATCCATAAGTACATATGAAGAATTTGGGTTCATGGTTTTTCTCACCAGGAAATTTAATAAGTGTATTATTACAGGTAGTGGATAGGATCAATTGTGCAGTTAATCTAAAGTTAAAAATGGCCAACCATTTCTGGCTCGCCTTAGGTACCAATCCATTCATTAAAATTTTCCTAATTCCTCCAGGTGTTGGTAATTTCTCCCTTCTCAAATTTACCTTCTACTCACATGTATCCCTGCTTGTCCCCAAAGTAGAACATGAATTCCTTAAAAGGTAAATTGTTCCAAGTCTGTCTTTATAAATCCAGAACCTGGAACAAGCCTTGCACTAACTTATAAAGATCGAGTTGAACAACACCACATCAACAACGTTTGAGTTCAAGTTTTTACCAGATAAATTTAGCTCTAGTGCAGAACAGGACAGTTATGCTTAAGAGAGAACTCAAGAGTTTCAACAATAAAAAAAAATCTCATCGGGTTACTGCTCTGACTATAGTGAATTTTTCCCCATATTTCTAAATAGTAGAATTTAGCTGAACTCCTGTAATTATTTAATACAAAGTAGAAATTGATAATAAAAGGCAGAGTGGGGTAGTCAGGTGCTCAATACAGTGCCTGGTACTTAATAGATACTTCACAAACGTTTATTGACTTATAGACTGACTGAAAGAGTAGAAAAGTTGGGGTTAGAATAATAGAGATTATGTCCTAGACCACTAAACAACAATTCCACAGTCTTAATCTTAATCATCCTGGTGTATTTAGATGGTATCACCTGATGCAGAAATGCCTTGACTTCAGTTGAGAAGTTGTTTTTTTCTCCTTTAAATATACTTACATTTTTATGTATTCACTAAACTATCAGTCAACAAACATTTATAAAGTGTTTACCGTTTGCCAGGTGTAAAAATTAAAATTTATCTCAAATAATAAAAATATTATATTTTAAGAGATTTATTAAAAGATCATTAGAAGTAAAGGTATAAGCAGGTAACAAAATAAAAACCATGTGCCCATGACTAATTAGCCTGTTCAAAAACCCTCATTCTTACCATCACCATCCTTGCCAGGAAGCCAAAAAAGAGTGAAAGCAGAAACACCCTCTGAATTTATCCCCTGTCTACAGGAAGTACATAAGACAGGAAGTGATTAGGCTCCCGGGAAATGTATTTTTTTTTTTAGGGTAACAGATTTTCAATTATACACAGGTACTATGTTAAGCACTGGGACTACAAATATAACCAGAAAAAAAGGCAGTGAATCATTTGCCTCAAGGAGCTTACACTCTAATGAAAGAAGACAGAAAGAAATCTTAAGAAATAAGAGATATGAATGTAGTTGAGAATAGGACTGGGGAAGGAAGGAGATTATGGTATCTATTGTGGGAGAGAAAGTCTAGAGTTCAGCCTGGAGAGAAATGAGACAACTGTCCTAGGTCCCCTAATTAAATAGAGGGTCCGGAAGGAGCCATCCAATCAGAAATTAATATTGCAGGGGCCAAGGGTACTTTTGATATTTTGATTTTAAAGCAAGAAGGGGCTTCCAAGAAGGAAAGGTTTCTGGTGCAAAGTCTCTTGTTCAGCCTGGAAAGCAATGAGGTACAACATGAATCAGGGAGGTAGTACCACCAGACTTGGTATCCTTGTCCTTCTCATCCACCCCACTTCACTGGCTAGCACATAGTGTTCTACATACTTAATTAGTTTCTTTTGAATTGAATTGAGAACATTCAATAATTTCTAGAGCCTCATTAGTACCTAATGTTTCTGTATGGTCCTATATGGGTCTTTTCAGGTTAAATTACTATCTTTTTTATATGAGATGGACTGTGTGATATAATTTGAGCTTTTGTCTAGAGTCATCAATAGAATGATTAGAAATGGAGCTGACCAGTCTGTGATTAAAAAGGGGAGATTTTTCTCCACATGAAATTAATTTATTCCTGAAAACATGACCATTATCTTACTAATATCTTGCTCTAGTCAACAGAACTAATAAGCTTAGGATCTCTTGAAACAATCTAAAACAATTTGAAATATTATTCATTGTGATTTTCTTTGTTAAGACCAACATTACATACAGTCTTCAAACTAGTTAGATATGAATTCACTCCATTGAATTTCTTTCACAAGTTGGTGCTGTGTGCACAGTTCAACATTGGTATTTATTTTGCTCTAAATTAGCTATTTGCTTATTGACCCTAAATAGTTATCATCTCAGCTGGAAATATATTGGAACTCTAGTTGCCAAACAAATATTCAGCAAAAGATGAATAAAAGCATATGGGGAGGAAAACCCCACAAAGTTTGGAGTGCCAATATTATGGAAGGCATTCTGGCCGACAGCCATCTGCACCCGCTGAACATGGGGATCTGAGGATGACAGTGATCGATTTAACAGTAGGAAGGTATTAATGATATTCAGCTCTGATGGCTGAGGCACTTCGCACTCATTTGCATTTCCATTCATCATCTCAGCATTTATCATTATGAAGAGAATGCCAGATCTAATTAAAGTCTGGGCTAACAGGGTGACATGGGAGTCCAGTGGCTACTTATACCGAGGAAAACATGGGAAAGTTTCCAGCAGGAAGTACACCAACCTTACACCAAACCCAATTAACTTAATTCCTAACTAAACCATTTGAGGCTACTTCATTTGAATAGACTAAAAGGTCTGAAAGGATTTTTTTCTTTTAATTTTTTTCTTTAAAAATTTTTTTAAAAATAATGTAATTGAATTATATTAGATATAAACCCATCTCTCTCTATAAATATCAATATCTATAACTGTCTATAGCTATATTTTTCATTATGAAAGAGAAAAACAAATTTTATTTACTAAAACTTACTCCTATTAGGCACAACATATTCTCATATTGATTTTCCAGGGAAGTTTTCTTTTTATAACTTGAAGATATTTTTATACATTTATTTTGAAGGAGGGTTTCCAGACAATTTCCTTCCAATTCCAATTTGCAACCAGAATGTACAAGCAAATTCTAAATATAATGATCTCCTTTTGAATTAGTCATGGTGAATATGGCTTATCAAATACTTTAAGTGTGATTTGAAATAAATATCAAATAGGTAAATTCCTCAGTAATCTTTACAAGATACTTTTTTTTTTGGATACTATGATGATGAAAGAAGAGACCTTCAAATAAAACTTAATGTTTCTTTTACTATCACAAATGTCTATTTTGTATTTGAGGATCATATTATAAAATTCTTTTGTCTATTTACAACATCTGCCATATATTTCTGAGATTTCAGACCCAACTCTCCAGTTTGACGGCTGACAGAAGTCTAGCACATAATTTAAAATAAATGAATCTATTAATTTATATGGTAGAATGATTTTGTCTGTTTTCCTATA
Organism: Monodelphis domestica; assembly: GCF_027887165.1. Lineage (NCBI taxonomy): Eukaryota > Metazoa > Chordata > Mammalia > Didelphimorphia > Didelphidae > Monodelphis > Monodelphis domestica. The sequence continues at coordinate 394,869,503 of NC_077229.1, forward strand.
GAGCTGCCCATAAAATTGGCATTGTTCTCCATTACAGTTTACTATACTTTTCCTTCTGAATAGCATGGAGTAGGCCCTATGTAGGCTTAATTATTGCTGTACATCAGGAAAGGGTGCCCTTATTTTAGTTTGTTATGGAGAAGAATGTTATGGAATAAAGTAGTAGGGAGTGAAGAGGTCAGGAATATACTCTGGGTGGTTCAAGCCAAGATGGGAAAAGGTATATATATTTTTATACATATTGTATATGGTAATAGAGCTTCTTATCTCTGGGACTGGCTCTCAGTCCACTGAGCCAGCCAGTTTTTTTCCCTGCTAAGTTAGGGCAAGGGATTAAGAATTCCCTTTTATAAAGGTAAACAGAGCTGGAGAGAGGTTCATAGTAGCAACTAATATGAAAGAATCTAAAACTCTATTTGAGTAAGTCAGTCTCATTACTTTATAATCACATTTCACATGTCCAGAATTGATATATTTTACAGTTCCTCAAAATGTGATTCTATTCAATTTACCAGCCACTTCTATTAAAAGTCTTCTACCTTATGCAAAGAACCATGGTAGCCTCTGGAAGAAGTCCAAAAATAATTAGGACATTCTCTGCATGATTATCAACAACCCATAACATCAAGTAATTCCTCAGTGCCTCTAACTTTGCTTTAAAGACAGATCTGCCCTTCTGCAGGATATTATTTATTTGAATACAGAGCCATAACTAGGCTGTCCTATTAGGTATGTGACATAGGGCTTAGAAAGAGGCTGGTTATTTACTCTGCCACACAGAAGTTGTTGATTCTCTGTCACAACAGCCCTTATATCTTTTCAAATCCCATCTTCCTGACAATGTAGCTCTTGTACTTACAGGAATTTTCTCATTGGAATTGAACAAGATGATTTTTACTCCCACCATGTTTTCTGCCTCCTTTTCCTATCCAATTCCTGGATGATGAGTGTCCTATAATCAGATCATGTGCTATATCTTCAGGGGAGTGGGTCAGACTTTCTATAAGATATATCATCCCACCTGTGGCAATGAATATACCTGGCTCTGGTGATTTGTAGAGAAGTTAGCTTTAAGTTCATGGAAGTAAACTTTAAGTCCATGGGGGGCTGAGGGGTGCTACCTAAACCTTCCCCTATCTTCTTTCCTCAATGTTGCCCTGCTACAAATTCCCTCCTGTCAGCAACCTTCTAACTATGGCCTCTGGATAGGGTAGATTAGTATCCTTTAATCTCTGCCTTCTCTTATTTTGAGGTAATATCTCAAAGACTCTCATCTCCATTGGGTCCTGTGTCCCAAAGTCCTACTAGAAGCTTTATTTTTAGGTGAAGGCCCTGACCAGCTGAGTCTTTGCCTGGTACCTCATGTCTTCACCATCCCTCCCTAGTTTGAGCTCCCTTTTATGTGTTGTCTTCCTGTAATAGGTCTTAAGCACCTTGAGGGCAGAAACTGTTTATGTTTCTTCTTGTATTTCTATTCTTAGTACTTAGTATGAAGGTTAAATTTGGACTTAAATTATATGAAATAATGTGGTCGCTGAAATTATTATATCTCTAGTAAGAAGTTTATTTACCAAAATAGAGGGGAAACAATAAAGTAGAGAAATATGAGAGAGGTTAGAGAAAATACCTATACTAGTCCTCAGCCAGGAGGGCAGGTAGTGAGTAACTAGGAGGCCTCCTCCAATATGGAAGCTAGTCTCTTAGGAAATTAGGAAAGGAGTCAGTCCTTTTCACTCACCCAAAGAAGTAGTCCAGAAGTCAGAATCTAAGTTGAAGCTGAGCTCCAAGGCCACAGTCCAAGCTGCAGTCTCCAGCAAAGCTCCCTTGAAGACTCTCCTCAGTCAGAAGACAATTTCCAGAAGGCAATCTCTTTGGACTATCTTCTCCAAGACCATCTCCTCAGACTGAATTCAGGACTTGCTTTTATGGTGACTCCTTATCTCCTCCTCCTCACACGGGCCTATCACAGCTTCCAAATAATCTAGCACTGAGCAGGGGGCATGTTTGTAGGAACCCATTTGCACTTCTGGAGAAATGAATACTCATTGAAAGGGTTCAGAGTTGTTGAGGGTATGAACTCTTAAAATAATTCAAAAGTTTCTGGCTGTTTGACTTAGAAAAAAGGGTGGTGCTCTCCAAGTATTTTGCTGGCTTCTCATGTAGCACTAAGTAGGGTGTGAATTTACTAAGTGGTTTGGGAGCTCCTCCACCTAGTTCAAGCTTGTGTTGATTGAGTCAAAAGGTAGACAAAGGAAAGCCAATCCTGTCTTCATAATCTAGTAAGGTACTTAAGTTAGTGTTAACCAACGTTTTAACTGAAATTAGGCAAAGAGAATAAAGGATTCCCTTTTCACAAGTGTAAACTCAGAATAGACAAAGAGAACCAAGAATTTCCCTTCACAATTCCCACTGTGATTCTTTGGGAAACTAGCATAGTGCTTGACACATAGCAAGTGTTTAAAAAATAATTGTTCACTGGACTTGATATCTTCTATTACTCCCCTCTCCCACGCCACCTTCAAACATACCTAGCCCTTGCTCTAGCTTCCAGAATTGAGAGTTCATGTCTTTCTTGGTGTCTTTGGGCATTAAGTAAGTTGACAAACTCCCAAGTTGAGAGAGAGACCAGCTAAATGACTTTATAAGTTTTTTCTCCAGAAGGGAGTTCTGTTGGCTGCTTGCCTCATTCTAAATTAAAAAAGAAACAAACCCAGACATTGTCACTCACATGGTCACTCCAAAATTTTTACTTCAATCAATATACCAGAGCCACCCTGAGGGATATCCCAGACAATCTATGGTTTTCAGAGAATCAATTATCTACAACTCCTATTTCCTTGAAAGTATGGTCTAAGTAAATTTATCAATTTGTACATTGCCTTATACATCATCTTCTGGAACATTCTGTTTCCTTTATTTCCCTGCTGTATTTCAAATGACCCCAGTATCATAAATGGTCTAATTGAGTTGACTACCAAAACAAGATTTGACTATTATATATGTGTATATATATATATATATATATATATATATATATATATATACACAAAATGTGTATATATGTATAATCATACATATATACATACATACTCACACAAATGTATATATATACATATATATGTATATATGTATATATATATACATAATGTTTTACTCATTACATGCCATAAAAGCCAAATGAATAAGATTACACATAAAAACCCCCTACTATATGGTTGTCATGCCTATGGATCCTCTAAATCACTGATAATCATTCAAAAGGTGTATTCTAGAGGTACACATAAACTACCCAGGACTCTATTGCTGAGGCTAATAAAAGCATCCTCAGTGTTATTCGGATTTTTTTTAAACCCTTACCTTCCATTTTGTAATTAATGCTATGTATTGATTCCAAGACATGAGTGGTAAGGGCTAAGCAAAGGGGCTAAGAGATTTGCTCAGGGTCATACAATTGAGGAGTGTCTGAGGCCAGATTTGAACCCACATTCTCCCGACTCCTGACCTAGCTCTCTATATCCTGAGCCAACCCCAATGTTGTTTGGTGAGTCAATAAGTCAGGCAAGGAAACGGGCTTTTCCTCTGCCTGGTTTAATTTATATTTACTGCTTTGTCACTGGTTAGGCCTTTGATTCTGTTCTCTGATTTTTTTCCAGCATTACTAGCACATCAGTGGGAATATATGAGTCTCTAAGTGTTTCTCATGACTTACTGAATTGTACAGTGCATTTGCTTACATCCTAGGCATTCGCTCCACAGTCCTACATTTCCTCCTTCTGATGCTTCACTCCTCAAACCTACTGCCTGATAGAAATTTATATCATTTCTATCCTGTCTAGCACTCTTGCTCCCTTGTAGCCAAAGCTTGATGACCATCTCCATCTTCAACTATCTCTAAAGCATTTCTTCTTCCTACCTTTTCTACCTCCTCCTCTTTTCTGGTTCATGTTATAACAAAGAGGAATAGGAGGAACATGAAGCAAAGAACAAGAAGAGGCATTATGTGTATTTTAGTATTAAAGTAAAATAACATAGCATTACAATTATTTTTAGTCAAAGTGACAATGTGTGTAGGAGTACCTCACTCATTTCCTATCAGAATGGAATGTAGAATTCTTTCATTTTTTTCAAATTGGCATTTCTTGAAGTTGTTTTCTTCATCCCAACCTGGATTTAGTCTTCTTGCCTCATGTTTATCCTTACGTTACTCTAGGCTAGAGGCCAGGGAGTAGTGGGAGATAAAAACTTCCCATTCCTTATCATCCCTGACCAGACCCTAGCTAAATACTAATACTATATAAAAACACAATTAGATATCATCTTTGCCCTGTAGCTAAACAGTACTTTGTGTATAAGTAAGCTTATATCCAAAGTCAGACCTGGCTACCACTTTAAACATTTGCAAAATACTTGACTTATATTTGAGCCCCCCAATAATCCTGTGAGATAGAAAATGAATTAAAATGTTTGTATTACCATTAAGGTAGCACACTTTTACAGGATTTGAAGTTAGAGAACCTAAATCCTAACTATGCCACAAATATCTATATGATCTGGTGAAACATCTCTGGAACTCAGTTTCCTCAGTTTAAAATGGGGATATATTTTTCAAATTTGAGGATTTGTCCAGTTCTAAGTCCTAGATATAAAAGTGATGCAGAAATTGTAAGGAAAATGCTGAATTTTAGGTCTAAGATGACCCAATTAGAATAGATATAGATATAGCTGAAAAATAACTTTTCATCAAATTACATAAGAATACCTTTTTTGGGTAATAACAGAAGCATCTTGTGCCTTTACCATAGATATTGCCATGAGAAAATGAAGTAATTCAATAATGAGTCATTTGGCAATATAACATATGTAATAATGAGTTGGAATAATGATAATTGAATGTAGCACTTTTTCTTTGATGATGGCATTGAAATTCTTCAAGGGAACTGAAGGAATATCTCTATTGGCCATCTATGTAACTTTGTGTGATAATCTGGATAACAGTTATTCTTCATTAATTGTTTTGTATTGATAATTAGGCCAAAGTTTTTTATAGTATATAAAATAAGGTCAAATGAAGAAAGTAGAAACAGGAAAACAGTATGCAAAGTTACACAGAAGGGAAAAACTATATATAAATAAATATATGAATAAAACTGTAACTAATATAGGAGAAAGGGCCTTTGTTTCATGGCACCAGCATCTAGGTGTGAATGTGCTTCATCCCTAAGAGAGCACGATAATTCCCTGTGTTAACCATCATTTCCCTGAGATAAACCATCATCATAGCTCTTTGTTCTTGGTCCAATACCAGACTATAGTACTAGGTGATACAATTTCCATTGTTCAGTCATTTCAGCCATATCCCACTCTTTATGACCCCATTTGGGGTTTTCTTGGCAAAGATAATAGAATAGAGTGTGATTTCCTTCTTCAGCTCATTTTACATACGAGGAAATGGAGGCAAGCAATATTAAGTGACTTGCCTAGAATCATACAGTTAGTACATGTGTAAGGCCAGATTTGAACTTAGGAAGATGTCTTCTTGGAAGATAAGTCTTCCTGACTTCAGGCCCTAGAATTCTATCCACTGTACCACCCAGGTGCCTGAGACACAATTATACCCTAGAGTCAATACCCACAGGACCACCAATACAATGTTTCCCTGCTCCACAAAGGCTAGTGATACTACTCCACCCAACACTGACAGAGGTAAGAGCTGAACTCTCTGGAAGATGGACTGCCTCCTCTGTGTTCCTCCCTTTCCTTTAACCTCTATGTTAAACTTTCATCTATAAAACTACCTCTCATGTTTTTATTACAGTGAAAAAATTCTTGTACTTGGCTCTATGCCTCAGTGAATGGACAAGACTAAGAAAGGATGCTTAAAGGAAGTTACTCATACAAATAGTTGTCTTTTTTGTTGGAGTTCATTTTAAAATATCTATAATTGGTTTTGATATTTTTTAAAGTTAAAAATAAATTGTTTTTTCAAAATAAACACTTAGGATGTAAAGACACCCTTAATATGGTCAAATAAATGTCATTATTGAAAAGCTGATTTAAAATATATAATAATGGTGTTGTAATCTTAGAAATGAGGTAAATAATTCTAAGTTTATAGACAGGAGTTCATGGTTAGTATCAAGTCATTCTAGATAAGAGAAGAACAGTCAGCATGAGATACACAGAAATACATAGAGTACTAGATTAATTATCTCACCCCTCATTAAGTCACTAACCTTGTGATTCACCAAAGATATTGAGAAACTGATTTCCCATATCATATTTGAATCCTACTCAGTCCAATTCTCCCAGTGTGTAAATACCCAGGAAAATGTTAAGCATCATTATCATCAACATGATCATGATTATAATTAAGAAGCAGTTATTAAGTGGCTAATTGTGTATGCCTCCACTTAAGTCTTACTCCATTGCTCCACTGTGTCATGGAAAAGGCACATTTTCTCAGAGGCTCTACCAATGAAATAAAAGACCATTCAAGTCCTTCTAAGCTGGAAAGGCTTCAGATATGGGTCTGAGAATAGATTGCACACCTGTCATCTTAGAGTTAGCCCATACAAGTGCATAGAAAGGTTAGTCTATAGGTAATGATTTTTTTCCACAACTGTCATCAGGACCACCTGTTAAGGTATAGAGGGTTGAGAATTTTTCTTGGGGTGGGCAATACCTACAATGACTGATTTGGCATAGTAGTGTGAATTCCTCCAGGAACATTTAGTATATCAGGAGTATAAGTGAAGAAAGGGAATGGTTGGGTTGGAAGAGCAGTAGGGTGTAAACAATAGTAGGTCATAGTGATAAATGAATCAACACTTTCTATATGAACTGGAAAACTCTAAGATTGACAATGAAGAGTAGATGGTGAAGCCAGAACAAGTAATATAAATTGAGAGAACAGGGAGGGATTTATTAAAGATTGTAGTTAGGACCAAGTGTAAGTTTAGGAGTTAGGCAAAATGAGAGATGAAAGAACAGATTATAATCATTTCCTTCATGAATTTTTTTTGTAGTGTAGGTAATATATGCCTCCTTTCACAACATGATGAACACAGAAATATGTATTTTATGATTACACATGTATAGCCTATATCATATTACCTGCCATCTTGGGGAAGTGAGAGGGTTGGGAGGGAGGTAGAGAACATGGATCATAAAATGTCGGAAAATGATTATTGAAAATCTAGTGATGTGTAATCTGGAAAGAAAAGAAAAAGTACAAATTAAAATCAGAGAGGGAAATTTAAGAGTTAAAGCCACAGAGATGGCAGAATTACAGGTGATGGTGAATTCTATGCTATTAATCAATTAAGAAACATTTATCAAGTGCCTACTTTGTACTATGCTGAGAGCTAGAGTTACAATAAGAGGCAAAAGACAGTTCCTGACTTCCAGGAGCTGATCATAGAATGGAGGGAGCACCATGCAAAGAGATATAAACAAAACAAGGAAATAGAAAAATAGGAAATGATTGGCAAAGATTTTATTTTAGTTGAGATTTAAAGTAAGACAGGAAAGTCAAATAGGCAGAACTGCTGAAGAAGATCATTCAAGGGATGGGGGACAGGCAGAGAAAATGCTCAGAGCTGAAAGATGAACTGTTTCATTCCTAGAATAGCAAGAAGCAGTGTCAATATTTCAAAGAGTATGTAGCAGATATGATCATCCCTATAGGTGGCCAAGGAAGAATGAAAATGGTGATCAAGGGTTAGGCACTGAACTCTTTGAGAAATGAGGGAGAGTAACCTGGAGGCCAGTAAGGCTCAGTAACCAGAATTGAATGCAATAGACAACAAACTTCAAAGGAAAATATGTTGCTGGGTAATGGTGGCAAAACAGGAGCCCAGCAGCCCTAGTGAGCAACAAGAAATAAACCAACTCCTCCTAGAGACTTAGTGTATGGGACACATGAGGAAAAGATCAATTAGCAATAGGGAGGATAGCCAGAGATGGAGGTGTTTATAAACATAACATGGAAAGAGTACAAAATGAGAACAGGAATAAAGCAAATATTCAGAGGGGAATTTCAGAGTGCCCAAGGAAAAAGGAAGACAGAGGAGAAAAATAACTGGGTCAAAGATAAGAGTAGAGAAAATTATAGGGGGGAAGAGGACTTTGATCTCTGGAGACAATGCATCAGTTACTATTGCCAGGGGAGCAAGTGGAGCAAATTTCTAACTCTTTAGCCAAGGATACTTTCTTAGGTATCTAGATGGGGCAGAGCATATAGTTCTGGGTCCAGAGTTAGAAAGACCCAAGTTCAAGTCCTGCCTCTGACACTTATTCTCTATGTAATCCTGATCAAGCCAATTAACCTGTGGTTGCCTCTGTTTCCTCAACAGTAAAAAAAAAAAAGATGATAATAGCACTATCCTCCCATAGTTGTGAGGATCAAATTTAATATTTTTAAAGAGCTTAGCACAGTGCCTGACCCATAGTAAATGCTATTTAAATGATAGCTATCATTATTATTTCAGGATCTTGTGATGAAGAAGGGTAGAGCTGGTCCAGTGTCCTATTTTCAATCTTCTAAATGATTACAGTAAAGCACAAATGCATATGTAATGTATATATTTATATATACACACATATAGGCACAATAGGTACATATACACACATATTAATGAAAGGATTCTAAAAGCCATCTCTATACCAGTATGTGATAAAAAAAAAAAAACAACTCCCCTTTCATAGGAGATATGGGTAGTAGTGAAAGTTTGAGCTGAAAGTCTGGTTTCAAGAGACTAGACAACTCACATAAGGAATCAGTGTAATAGTCCAATTCAAGGATGTTGAGAGAAATGGAATACTCAGGATATTCTGTTACTGAAATGCACACTTGGCTTTGAGTCAGTTTAGTACTTGAGTGCCTTTTCTTTCTGGCATTTAGTCTTGAATCTGAGACCCTGAGTGGGATAGTACTAGATCTTTCACCTTGATCACAATCTTCTCCAGGCCTTGATCCTGAGGCAATGGGTAGACTAGCACAAGAATTTTATCTAATGTACCAGGAACTCTGGCAGTTGTATGAATTAATTGATCATTAGGTGATCAACCTAGCTAGGTATGGGCAAGTGTATCAGAAGAAAGTATAACCCTTGGGTATTGTAGAACAAAGTATTTTAAAATGGAATATCGATCTAGTTATGACATTACTATGTTAAGAAAGTACATTTATTTTTTTATTATCTGAAGGAAAAAGAATACCTTTAAGTGTGTGTTTTTACCTTTATTACATTTTTTTATTTTAATAACAAATTTCCACATAAATTTTCTGAACTCATATGACCCATATTGTCTCCCTCTCTTCTTCCCTCACCCCTCACAGAGATGATAAGCAATTCAATTTAGATATTATTATGTGTTATCCCACAAAATATATTTCCATATTTTTCATTTTTGTAAGTGAATAATCTTACAGAAGCAAAGCCCCAAAATATTTACCCAAATAGAAAAGGGATAAATCATATGTTTTCATCAGCATTTCTACTCCCACAGTTCTTCCTCTGGATGTGGAAAACTCATTTTCTTCTTCTCATAAGTCCCTCAGAATTGTCCTGGATCATTGCATTGGTGTTAGTAGCAAAGTATGACATTTGATTACTCCAAAATACTTCAGCTACTGTGTATGATGTTCTCCTGGTTCTGCTTATTTCACTCTGCATCAGTTCATGGAAGTCTTTCCAGTCCTTTCTAAAATCATCCTATTCATGATTCCTTAAAGGACAATAGTATTCCATCATCATATACATCATTTTGTTCAGCCATTCCCCAATTGAGAGACATTCGTTTAGTTTCTAATTCTTTGCCACCACAAAAAAGTGCAGCTATAAATATTTTTTTGCACAAATGGGTCCTATTCCATTTTTAAAAATCTCTTTGGGCTACAGACCTAGTAGGGGTATTGCTGGATCAAAAGGTATATATTCTTTTAAAGTCCTTTGGGCATAATTCTGAATTGCCTTCCAGAATGGTTAGATCAATTCACAACTCAACCAGAAATTCATTAGTGTCCCAATTTTGCCACATCCCCTCCAACATTTGTTTTTCCTAAGAAAGTATATTTATTGACTCTCTATGTTTTACATATCTCCATTCATTCTATGTCTGTCTGAAAGTTCAGTCTAAATTAGGAAGGAAGACAATGAAAAAGCCTAGTTCTAACCTCAGGTCTTATGTTGTAAGAAATAGAATGATCTACTGGGCTTGAACCTGAGTTGGCTTCCTAGCTCCAGTACTTGTTACTTGTGTAATCTGAAGTGATTTACTTAACTTCTTGGAGATTCTCCATCTGTAAAATGGGCATAATGATGACTATACTATCTACGTAATTGAATTGATGTGAGGAAAGTGCTTTGGAAACTTAAAAAAAGATATGAGGCATTAATATTAACTATGTCTAAAATGCTCTGAATAGTCACTTAGATTACTTTAAAGATTCCAGTAGCTTTTTTTAAGGATACTGTCACCAGTCTTACTTACAAAGTATCTTCAGAATCATATGAAAAAAAGGGAGGAGGGAGTTGATATCATCTTCTACAAGGGAAGTATAGTGTGATGGGAAGAACATTTGACAGCGAGCCAAGAGACCTAAACGTATTCCTGTTTTCTAAATATCTGAGTAACTTGGACAAGGCACTTGACTTTTGGGGTCTCAGTCTTCTTATATAATAAAAAGGTCCCTGAATTAATTCATTTCTAAGGGCCTTTCCTGCTTTGATTTCATTCCAAACATCTTCATTCCTTAAGGAGATTGATCCGTACTTTATGGCTGTGAAGTTGTTAGTAATTCCCCTTATCTGGGGATTCCATTTTCTTGTGTTCTTATTTATATTTGTGCCCGGATAGGAAAGTGAATAAATATCTACATTGCTGTATTTGTTACAGAATTCCAAATAAGTGTTCAAAAATTTCATAATGATTAGACAAAGCTCTTTCAGAGGATTCCAGTGCAGTCCTCTGTGTGGGCTGAAGAATAATAGAGAGCATTGCCTCTGATCCTTCTGTCTACAAAGCTCCACCATCAAAGCATGTGTTTTTAGTGTGTTTGTTTTTATCATTAGCAGTATTAGATTTGCAGTGATCCATCCTCACTCTTTCATCCAGTAAGGTCTCTGAGAAGACTGTCACACATCCTCAAGGGACCTGGCTGAGTCAGAGTAATATTTCAGGAGATGGGAGAGGGAAAAAAAAGATAAATAAATTGGAACATGCAGTGACCCTATCCATGACCTTAGAATACTTATTTAGCCAACTAAATCACTGAAGTTACAATCTCAGTTTCCCAATCTCAAAATTGGGAGAACTGCCTGGTGTTGGAAGTGAATGATTCTTCCCTTCCCTAGCAGAAGAAAGGATACTGAAATACATATTTTTATGGTGACTGTCCATCTTTCTCCTTTGGAAAACATGAATCCTTTGATAACTTTGAAGCACATTATGAATGTTTAATGTTTAATCTTATGATGGACTTACCCAATTAAAAATTTCAAATAATTTGTGAGTAGTGTCAATGAAAATCTAGATGGGAAATCTTATATATTTTTAAATTTTCTTCCTCCTTCCTCCAGACCCTTCTCCATTTCTTAATTCTATTATGCTAAATTGTCCAACAGTAAGATTGTCAGTTAGACTATTCAGTTGGTTTTTATTTCCTTTTGCCCATGTGCCCATGGAATAAAGATCTATCAGTCCTACTGCAGACAAATAGGACTTGTCTGAAAAATTTTATTCTTCCTTTACAAAGACAGCCTGACCAAACTGAACCAACCAAGTATTTTGAACCTAAGTCTATTTTACTATACTTATATGGTCACATCTGGTAGTTGAGCCATATTTGCCTGCTGCTTCTACACTTTTCCCCCAAAGCCTCTATCCCACATATTTTAACCCCTCTTACTCTCCTGTCTTTTGGAGATCAGAAAGAAGAAAGATTTAAAATATAGCAGGCCTATATATGGCATAATCACTCGATCTGTTGAAATACCAGTCCCTTGTTTCACCTTCTGATTCATATGCCAGGAGACTGGGAAACATTTTGATAATAATGGGGCAGATTCTTCAGGCTTTTTCCCCCTTGAGATGGAACTGGAATAGGTCTTCAGAAATACACACAGATTACTGATGACAGCTATTTTAAAAAGAGAATGTAAGTAGAGAGGAATGGTTGTTTAGGAACCTGTAGATATATATGGATGCCTGTTTCCAATTATTATATTAAGTCACAATGATGAATAAAGAATTCCTATATATTAAATATCTTCCATTCAGGAGATTTCCAAAATACACCATATTTAAAATAACATGAAAAATACATCTGGGATTTTATTTCTATCTGCTTCTGGAGCTGTCTTCAGCTGTACTTTATCATTCAATAGAACTGAGCTATAATGTGATCCCATTTTTACATGTATTTAAATGTACCATAGGTCAAATCATGATCCTCACAATTTAAGATCTAAATATAGTTAGAATTAGATGTTTAACCTAAAAATGACTATTTATTTTATCCTCCTAATTCAGTGACTTCTTTATGTTCTGCTAAGATTTTATACAGTTTTCAACTAATTCAATTCAAGAAGTGCTTATGAAGGACTTTTTTTTTAATGAGGAATTTACATTAGAAGATGATCCCATCTCTACCACTTTCTACCAATATAACTGGCAAGCTGATCTTAAAATCAGAATCAGGCTCATCAGCAATGATTCGAATTGGTTGCTGTTACTAATTCCTAAGCTGATGCTGATTAAGAAGTCAGTCAGTCAATCAGAAACATGAAAGTTGAAGAATCATAGATACTCTTTTCCTTTCTTCTGATTCAATGGAAGTTCCTAAAGGGTGTTCTTAGATTATAAGATGTGCATCATAGCATCAGAAAACATATGGCAAGAATAAAGCACTAGGAAACACTATCAAGTCTTCCAACTGTTTCTTATGAGGTTATCTCCATTTTCCATTGTAATTACATGCTATTTTTATTTTACAGTGAATTCTGTACCCTGGTTATCCATTTATTACGGAAAGAGAATAGGAATTAAAATATCTTCCCTCTTCTTTAAACATGGAGGACATCATATTTTCTGCATCTAAAGAAGAAATCACAAATATTTTGAAAGTTAAAAAAAAAGTGCTTTTTAAGATGAAGGAGCTAATCTTTGAACTGTGCCAATTTTAGAATATTTTAAACATATTTGCCAAAACTTTAATTTCTCTGGCCCAGAATACTTGATATTTTTCCCTCTGTGAATGCCTAATGGTTGAAATTTATAGACAAGTAAGGCAATAAAAATATAGTAACTGAGACCCCTGCTTCCTTTCACTTCTTACACATGGATCCCTTCAAAATTATCATAGATTTAAGAAATATTGTTCATTAAGTTCTCCTTAGAACCCAAGCTCATCATTTCCCCCATTAATCTGCTTCTTTTGAAAGACAGAGGACACATTTGCTCAAAGAAAATGACATTTAACTAAACAATATAACAAAATAAATGATAAAAACATTTCCTTCTTCCCCCATCAATATACACTGGCATTGACTCATTTTTGGTTTAGTATATCACCATGAGGAGAGCTGTTTTCAATTCTTGTTATTCTCAAGAATGATATATGGTATTTGATAGTTTATGAGAGCTATGAGTATCATTGATTTGAAGGTGAGTCAACCTTTCTGCTGAATGTATTTTCTGTCTATAAGTTATTTTGAAGTTAAAGAATAAGAAAGAAGAGGGAGTCTGAGTTTAGATCTTGGAAACCACAACAATGATGTTAGAACTTGATAGATGGGCAAAGAGGGTGGCCTAAGGGAATGAGTACAAGGCCAGTTGAGAATTTTGGGCAGTTCACTAGCATCTCAGGTACCACAAAGGGCAGTGATTAAGAAGAGAGCCTCAGAATAGGGATAGTGCTAAAATGTGAATGTTCATTCTCTAACCTCAAACAAAACTGCTCATCCCAAGGGTATTCTAGTAGAAAATGAGCTCAGACAAGAAATATTTAAAATCAGATTCAGTTTGCTTCATCATTTCTGAATGATCCTATGGATTCCATTTCATTCAGAGTTCACTCCAAGTAGAAACAGGGTCAAGTAGGGTTTAGTGCATCAAAGTATTCTACTAGGAAAATAAGGAGGTAGAGGTAATAAACAAATGAAGGTACTTTGCTATGCTATTTAAGTAAACTGACTGTCAAGAAGGTCTAGAAACAGGAATTTGGTGGGAAATCCAAGGCAAAGCATTGATTTAAAGAGGACAAAGCACAAAGTCAGGGAAAGACCAGTGCTAGGAAGCAGTATTTTGGTCTTAGAACTCAGTGAAGGAATGGGGTTTCTAGAAAAGAGGGGCCATAGTTACCAACATAAGTAAAAGGGTAAAGAAGCCAACTTCACCAAGATGGGCAGAATTAGCCATTAAATCCAGAAAGATTTATTTCTAAAAACTACAAATCTTTAGGTTTATTATTATTATATATCCTACTTTTTCCCCCTCTTCTTTTTATATAGGGTTTTTTTAAAACTCAAAAACTAAATTTCCCTGTTTGTTATAAAAATCACAGGGACTTGTTCAGTTGCGACTGAAACTGAAATTGAATCTAAAATAAAAATATTAAAGTTGAAATAACATTCAAGCCTAAAAGATTAGTTAGTTAATTTATTTTTTTACATGTCAGAATTACAGATACTCTGATTGAACAGAATGGGTCATATTAGAATACTTTTCTTTCTTCAAAAATTACTTGAGCTGATTGATTCACAGAGGCACAGAGACATAAAAGGTGCTTTTAAAATGTTTCTTTCTCCTTTTAAAATACATCTGTAAGGCTGAGAGGAAGAGACCCACTTTTTTTTTTTGTTGCCATAAAATCCAAGTTGGAGAGAGAGGAAAGAGAATTGAGTGAGGGAGATCTTATACCAATCATTTTAAATTGGGCTGAGAAAAACCATTCAGTTCCACTTCATCTGATTTTCACAAAAAACTTTGTTCAAACCTCCTAAGACTTGAGGCTGCCCTCCTTTAAGTCTAGAGGCCGAGAGGCTAAAAGCAGATTCCATCACTGGAAAAACATCTTGAATATGTCTGGCTGCAAAGTCAAAATGAATCCAGGTTTGGTGAAATGGATAATGTTGGGAATTTGTCGGTGTAAATTTATTCCTTAGCTCTTTTAGGGAGAATTTTTCTCCCCTTTTTTGATTGCAAAATACAAATGAAAAACAAAAAGGTCTAGAAATCTAGGTGATAGGATAAATCAGTACATCTTTTTGAAAGGAAAAATTTAAACTTTAATTTACATAAATACAAGTAAATATGATAAATTCAGTATTGCTGGTTTTGGTTATCATTATTCTACTTTAATACATAGGACCATTGATTGGAATAGAGTAGGGGTTGAGGGAGCAAATAAATATGATAAATTTATTGGGAGTCCCTGGAGAAGAGGATTATGATGTATCTAAAGTTTCTGCTGGAATATAATGATGTGATCTTATTGTATTAGATCTGGGCACATGTGAAGGGAGGCATGGCCCATAGCTTATTATTGGTTATCCACATAATTTTAACTAGACAAACTTTCCATTAGTCAGCCTGAAGGTGGCTTCATGATGAGTACTTCTTTTAATATTATGAAGCAAATATATGATAGGAAAAGAAGGTGGTTTGGTTTTGTGGTAGAGGCAAGAGATGACCGAAAACCAAAGTGCTCCCATGGTATTCTCATGATGTCAGGTGACTCCAACATCTTCAGTACTTTGTGTCAAACCACTGAGGTGAACTGATGGAAACATATGGATAAGAGTTTTAGAGTAGAGGCAGACATGAATGGATTACACACCTGTATCAAAAGAGGGAACATACAAATTGATAAGATTTGAACTCATTTAAGTTTTTTAGTATCTGCTTAGGAAATAGAATCAGGGAGTGAGCTCTTGGAATTCTAGTTTTAGCAGTCTTTCCTCTTTCCATATGAAGCTGAATAGAGGGAAATGTAACCTGGTTACTTTTCCCTGATGCACTTTGGCATCACTTAGTTGGTACTTTGTAGTAAGAGGAATAATAGTCAAATATTTCAAATATGACTTCCAAAATTAAAAAGGAGCTGGTCAAGGTAGTAACCACAGTTTCCCATGTTATTAATAGTGACTTTATACATTTAACCCTAAAATCCATTAAATCTTAAGGTTTACATTTTGAAATAACACTTTTAAACCACTGTTTCCTTGCATTTAGTTTTCCTGAGAGATTGTGCAACATTTATTTCTAAAAACAAATTTGTCCTCAGCTAGGTTTTGTTGTCATCCTCGTCAGAGTACCTTTGAGCTAGAAAGAAAAACTTCCAAGGGAATGACTTGGGAAACATGTGTTTTAACAATGAACTTAATGCTCCTGATGAGACCTAATTCTCAACCTCTTCAAAAAAGGGCTTCAGTATTATAGACATGAGACTATAATATGGCTACAATATGGTTCTGGCATTCATTCTCTTGCCAATATAGACAGCCTTTGGGTCATGGAGCATTAAACCTGGAGGGGGACATTAGTTTAATACTGGCGTCCACAAAATCTCCTTTTGCAACTTTTTGGATTCTCTCCTTGGGCTTGGATTTACCATGCATGACTACTGGCATGTGGCCAGTTTTCCAACAACAGACTCTCAGTAGAGCTGTGGCCAATCCATACTGAGAAGCATACAGAGAAATTCATATGTAGAAGGATGATATACTTAACCTGTCACTTAAACCAGTTAATTGTCCTTTGGAAGTAGGAGATTGAGATTTACAAATGTAGCGTTTCTTTTTTTTTCTCCCCCCCCCCCTTTAAACATTATTTTATTTGGTCATTTTCAAACATTATTCACTGGAAAAAAAAGATCATTTTCTTTTCCTCCCCCCCCTCCCACCACCCCTCCCATAGCCTACTGGGTATCACATGTGTCCTTGTTTCGAACCCATTTCCATGTTGTTGGTATTTGCATTAGGGTGTTCATTTAGAATCTCTCTTCAATCATATCCCTGCAACCCCTGTAGTCAAGCAGTTGCTTTTCCTACAAATGTAGCTTTTAAGGAGTTACACCAGATATAACTGAGTTCTGCTGAGACTGTGGTATTGCTGCACTAGAGTTCCTGCCTTGGTCCATCTCTTTCCATCAGTCAGTTATCTACCTGTAGCCTTTGGTTCTTTCTGCCTGAGACCATTATCACCAGAGAGTAGATGATTGTTGAGTTTCTGGTTTTATTTACATAGAAGGACAGCTGTCATGCTGAGCTCCCCATGGACCACACTTACACTCAGTGTGTGGCCACATTAACATTTTTAAGCAATGCTTTCTAAAGCACCAAGTTTAGTATACATTCAGCTATATAACAAAGTGCATAGGTATACAAAGCACAAATGGAAGTAGCAGTCAAATACTGTTTTAGTCAGAGACTCATGGAAATGTTTCCTTGGACAGTAAAGTCTTAATCTCAACTAAATGGAAGATTAACTTTGTCCAAGTCACTAAAATGTAAACTTCAATGACAAAATGTCATTACGAAGATCATATAGGCTGACTTTACCAAGAGCAAGCCTACTTTTTTTTAGCCCAGTTTTTGATATGGGATGCTATTTCTTTTTTTTTCCCATTTGGGAAATGTCTTCTTAGAATTACACACACACACACACACACACACACACACACACACACACACACACACACACAGACAATTCTACCTCCAGTTCTGCTTTGTTAATAAAGACTATCAAGGGGTTTCATACACACTGCATATCCCTAGGTAATGGTATTAAATTTCTTTGAATCACCCCTACACCCATCATAGAAATATAGAAAGAGATTCACAATCATGAAATTTTAGGGACAAATAGATGACATAGAGGATAAAGAACTGAGCCTGGAGTCAGGAAGATCTGAGTTTAAGTTTAACCTCAGTCAACTACTATCTATATGACCTAGGCAAATCACTTGTCTGCCTCAGTTTCCTCAACTGTAAAAATGGGGATAATAACAGTGCCTACTTTACAGGGTTTTTGTGCTAATCAAATGAAATCATCTTTGTAAAGCTCTTAGCACAGTGCTTGACACATCACAGTCCCTCCAGATACGCTTGCTATATTAAGAGGATGATGATGACAAAATATAACTTTTCCTTATGTCATGTTTCTGTTCACTGAGATTTTTTGGAAAATGAAATAAGAAAAATGAAAGATGAAACCTATTCTTGTCATGAGGACAATAAATCATTGGGTCAATGTACCCTTTTCTATTTAGAAGATGTGTTTTGCAAGGTACTCAGAATATGCCAACCCATTTTAGTTATTTAAGTAAGATTATATTTTATGTTTCATGTTCAACACCAAACTAACTGCAGACTTGATTCATTTAAAGTGTTAACAGACTGGGGATTTGAAATGGTCTCTGATTTCCACTACACCAGGAACTCTCAAGGAGATGGGGGGGGGGGGGAGGTGACAGTGGTATGCTTCTGTGTATGGAGGGAAGTGATAAAAAAGAGGCTATAAGAGAAAGGTATAAAGAGAGTTGAAAGAAAGAATTCACTCTTTTGGCCTTCCTGTTTAAACTCTTCTTGTCTTTGTTTTCCTATCCCTAGACTAACTTCATTCCATTTTTGTCTTTAATCTTTAAGGCCATTTTTCCTCTTCCTGCTTTTTTTCTCATCACATTTTTTTTACAGCTTTCTTTCCTTTTTGTTCATCCTGCTCCCTCATTCTCTTGCCCCTGTCTAATGTCTCAGTTTTTTTTTTTTGCCACAAGATTGTTTTAAAGCCTTCTCCTCTTTCCCCCTCCCTTCTGGTCTTTCCTGCTGTTTCTTTTTTAAATTTTAAAAGTTATTGAAAACCTCCTCTACTGCAGCCCTCCTGCTGAGTCAATAACAATAGGTAATTCCAGGAGTCAGGCCTAGCCTGCCAATGACTGACAGAAGTGCTTGCTTCTATAGAGGCTGATTTTTCCACCATAGGGGGACTTGTAAAGTAAAAAACAAGGTAGGAGACACTTCAAATCTTGGCGTTGACAAAGCAGTACCTTTTATACTATTTAGCTCTGTTCAGAGGCCAAGGGGTGGGGTGGACACAAGAAGGGCAGTCAACCTCAAGCAACCCTCCTGAGCCTTCTTTTATTGAAAATGGTTTCACTGAAATTAGTTCATTGAATGGTTCACGGAAATTAGATGTGATCTCTCCAAGCACTCTTGCCAGTGATCTTTAGCAGATGCTTTCTTATCCTGCAACCACCCCCACCTCCCCATTTCTCTAGAAATGAGCAACATCTTTTCTGAAGCCTTCTCATGAAGAGTGCTTGGTGAGCCCTCTCTCAATGGCACTGTCAACACTGAAGACTCAAAAAGTTACTTCCCATTTTTCATAGGATTTCAATATAAAGTATTTGGAACAATTTGGGGAAAAGCTTGCTATTACTTGAGGTTTCCCCACTGCATTGAGAGTCCAAAAACTTCACCCTGTTTGGGGGAGGGGGAATTTTTATCTCTGCCCCTGTCTCTCTCCCCATCCATCTATCTATCTATCTATCTATCTATCTATCTATCTATCTATCTATCTATCCATCTATCTATTTTAGTGAGCAGTGAAAGAAGCACTTAGAGCATCTCATGACTTCAGGTTCATTATATAATTCCTCTCTTTTCTATTTCTAAGATATGTGTGTGCATGAAGGACTTGTAGATTTTTTTTTCTTTTCCCTTTGGTGCCCAAGAAAATGGAACCATGTAATAGAAACAGGAAAAAAAGACAGTTCTTTCCCTCCCCAAAGGGATGTGATCCAACCCCCAAGATACAATGAAACCCCACAAAACAAACCTGGGAGAGACAATGTTGTTGATAAGCTCCACGTCTCCCTAAACTGAATTCCGCTGGCCTGTTACTGGGCCACTTCATTCTGTAGCAGCTGTACGTGCGTGCGCTGTCATTAGATGTAACAAGCGAGAGAAATGGGGGAAGGGAGGGGGGATGGTTAAGGGGGGAAGTACAAAGTCTGCCTTGTGGAAGAAGGGGGAAAAAAGAAAAAGAAACAACTTTAAACAACTTGTTTTCCCTGGCTGCTTTTTGTGATAAGGGAATAGTCTCGTGAACACTGTCAGCCTGATGCCATATGTTGCAGGAAACTAGGGACCCTTGAAGAAGAAGAGGTTCTTGAATTATTGATCAATGATTAGCAAATGCAATCGAAATTGTAGACTTGATGTTGTGCAGGGATTCATAATTTATGAGTGGACAAAATAGGAGGTAGCAGAGGTAGCGGTAGGTGATTTCAGCCCCCATATTGATTACTTAAAACAACAGGAGGTAAGTGTAGTGTGACAGATGGAACAAAAACTGACAGCTCACTGCCTGTCCATCACTACAAACCCAGAGCTGGGGGAATAAAGCGTACTGGAGAAGCAAATACATTTCTATTGTGTGTCTTTGATCATTATGCTGTTCTACGAGACCAAAGGACATATTTGTTTATAATTTATGTATTCTCTTACTATAAAAGATTGATGGTGTCCTATTAGATACTGTAGTATCTAAATATCCAGATAGTTTGTACCTGTAACAGCCGGAGAAGCAATGTTGTGAAAGTATTTTGCATAGTCCACAAGCAGATGGGAAATAGTGGTAGCAGAGGGATTGCTTTGGTAGAAGTAAGGGCATGCATACAACTGTTTTAAGGGAGAAAGGGGAGGAGGTGAGGAAAGAGCGAGAGGGAGAGGGGGAGAGGGAGAGAGAGTGGGGGGAGGGACAGAGAGAGAGAGAGAGGAGAAGGAGGAAGAAGGGGAGAGGGGGAGAGGGAGAGTGTGGAGAGAGGAATAGAGAGGGAGAGTCTAACTATAGTTTACCTAACTACATATGGTTTATGACTGAAACCTGTAAAGGGCTAACTGCATCATTTAAGACTTCTCTGCTGGCAACACTGGAGGCTTACTAGTAAAATGCATTGAATAGAACATAATACTGGGCTCTAAGGTGGTCAGCAGTTGTAAGGATTAGTCATAGGTGACAGATTTGTTTCTCTCATGAAAGTTTAATGGGAGAAAAAGTTAGATGATGAAATTTTGTTAATTCTTCATTTATGAAAATCAGACTATGGACAAATAAATTTCATATAAGATGTACTTTTTGACATGAGATTTCTTAGACTCCTAGAAGCAGCAGAATTTTGGGACATTAAAGCAAAGAAAAATAATCATTCTTTATTCAAAAATTGGAAAATCATGACATGGGAGCTGAAGCAGTCAATTTATGTAGCTTGTGATTTTGAAGCATGATTATTTATTGGACTAAAAGAACCAAGGTATCGTTTATCATTTATACATAATTATGAAGTATAGTATAGATCCAAAAGGGTTCAAATTAGAAATAATATTGAGCACAATCTCTGATTTATTGCCTATTTGAAAAATGGATATGTGAAAAAAATAAGAACTTGGCAAATATTCCCCCATCTTGTCCAAAAAGGAATGGGATAAAGAATATTGTTTTTCTGGTATGATTTTTAATTCAACAAGCTATTAGATATTGTGTACAATATTGTACTGTAATTTCAGAGTACAATCTAAAAAATCTGCTTCATGATTTTAATGCTCTTGATTACACCTTCAAATACAGAAAAGACTTATAAGACTTGGGGAAAGTCTTTGAAAGCAGATTCTCTTAAATCTGCCTGAAATTCCTACCCTAAATTATTATAAAATGGGAAACCAAAAAAAAAATTGTGTACCTGAACTTTATGAAGCTATTAGTTAGATTTTTAGAAATGTAGGTGGTTAAGATAATAATCAGTATTATGGTGTAAATGTCAGAAGTATTCATATCCATCTATGCAAAATGCATTGTGGCTAAATCTGGAACTTGTAGTTCATTTTATCACATTTGGTGTATGCAAAAATTGAGCATGGGAACCTTACTAATTTCCATACATTTCTATCTGGGAAAGCAAGTTTGTGCTAAGATGATGAAATTGACAAGTGCACTTTTACCACTTATAAAGCTATCATGTTAATAAGTACCAGGCAGAAGACATAATTTGCTAATCACTTTAAAATCAAGGATCCTTTTCTTCTAAATATATTGAAAATAAGGCAAATCAACAATCCTTACCTAGAATTTTGGAGTATAACCTTCAAAATTCAAACATTCACTGAGCAGTCCAGTGAGTCAAGAATCATTCTGATCATTATTTTCATTTGAAATGATATGCTGCAGTCCATTTACATGATACTATGATTGGAGCAGCTGATATTTTCCTAGACTCTGAGGCTTAAGCTTCCAAATATGGATCACAGATGATCAGGTTAAAGGAACTCTGGTGGTGTCTGTTTTGTGCCCAAGTATAGAGGAATCTTTAAATCTTGCTTCCTTAAATGAGGATACACAAGGTGACTTTTCAACTCAAAGAGCATATCAATACTATTCAATTAATTACCCTAGTTTGAAATTAAATCTCATACATGTTTAATATCTCCTTAGCAAATTTAAAGGTGCTAGTTGGACTGTATATTCCTTTGGAAAACTTCTGAGAGTTATTTTTCTTTTTAATTTTCTTCTTAAACACTGAAAATGTAGGCAAACAAAAGCAAACATTTAATTATAGTTTATCCCTTCACACACACATACACACACACATACACACACTTTTAGAGGTAAAATGCAGGGCAAGATAACTCATGAATGCTGGCTACTTTTGCAATGTTTTAATTAATTTCTTTAATTAGCTTTACATTTTCAATTGAATATTACTTAAAAAGGGGGAAATGAGTGATTGGTGAACCATAACACTAAATGGGGCTTATGGTAGAAATTTAGAAATGAATTAAAAAAAAACTTATAAGATCTAACTCTCTTCTTCCATATCAGAAGGAAAAATGTTTTAGGAGTTAATTTGGGCAGTAGATAGAGCATTGGACCTAGAGTCAGGAAGAACTGTTTTCAAATCTTGTCTTAGATACTTACTAGTTATGTGACTTTGGGCAAAATCATTTAACCTCTCTCAGCCCCAGTTTCCTTAGTAACAAAATGGAGTTAATAATACCACCTACCTCCCAATGTGGTGAGGATCAAATGAGATATTTCTAAAGTACTTTACAAATCTCAAAATGAGACAAAACATTAATTTAAATTTATGTTTATGCCTATGCCTATGTTTATTAAAACAAATTATTTCCTGTTCTACATCCCATCTTCTTTTGATGTGAGAAGATAGTGTACACATATGTGCACAGATGATTGAGATTCTATGCCTCTGATTAACAAGTATCTAGTATTCTAGAGAAGATATATCTAAATGACAAGAAATAATCAGGATAATTTAAGCATAATATTGTTTAATAAAAACAGAGAGAGTATGAATGTGTCTTGGAAGGAAGGAGGACCAAAAATACAGGGGATTGAAAATTATCCAGTTGGGCTATTCTAGCTGACAAGATACAACATTTAGTTAGCTGATATTTATTAATCACCTACTACATGCTACTCCTTGACATATAGTAGTAATAATATATTAATACATATAATAGAAATAAATAATGGTAGTAATATATGAATAATTTCCCCAAACACAAGGAACTCAAAATATAAAGGGAGAAGATAACACACAAAAGAAGATAAGAAAGAGGAAAGGGAGGATGGAAAATGTCCAGTGTGGAGGGCATGATTATGGAGACAAGGGGAATCCCATTGGGAATCCCTTTATTTAACCAATGTAGATGAAGAGTATATTTTTTTAAAAAATTGTTATCAGATAGGAGGCAGCTAGATGTTAAATAGTTAGAACTTTGGATTTGGGGCCAGGAAGGTCTGAGTTTGAATTCTAACTGATACATTCACTTTTCCCACCTAGACAAGTTGCTAAATCTCTTAGTCTCATTTAACACATCTGTGAAAGGGGAATAATAGACCTCCCTTTACAGTGTCATTGTGTGGGTCAAATGAGATATTCTCTGTAAAGTATTTCAAATGCTACATTTATATAAACTATTAACCTAGAATTGGACTAAACATCTCATTTAATCTGATTTGCATTGCTAGGGTAGCTAGAAGTAGAGGTCCTGTCATAACCATGGCTTTCAAATGGTTCCCAGTAAATACAGATCTACTAGTTTTAATAATCACACGTTCAATGGACCCAAGTTAGCTGGCAGTTACACCAGGTTGAGTATACCATAACTGGGGACTCTGAACCACTGGGAAATAGTTGGTTTTCCTGTGATTTCCATCTTCTTACAGCAACATATCCAGAAATAATGCCAGATGCTTGGCACCATGGCTGAAGAGTCTCTGCTTGGTTAGCTGTTCCTTGTTGATGACAGTTTATTAGGCAAGCTCTGCTTTTTCAAGATTAATTGAATCATGAACTTAAATATAGTGCACTGCTTGTAGAAGGATTTTTCCTTTGTAATGCTATTTAATGATTCAAACGGGTCTCATTATATCAGCATGGCCACACTATTCTCCAGCTGCTTCAGCCATATGTTGCGCTTTCCTATGGACAGCATTGTATGACACCAGACCTCTTCCCAGGAAAGACAACAAACAGGGGAGAAAAGCACAAGTATTTGAGATTTCCTGTTTATAGAATTCTTGATCTCACCATGGTTATTTCTCAAATTGGGGTTTGATGGGTTTTTTAAAAATAAGTAAACAAATTTAAGACATAGAATGTTGTACTATACAGGAAATAATACTGGTTTTAGAGTTAGAAGAGCTGAGTTTTAATCCTGGTTCTGCCACTTCCTGAACAAACTTCATACTACTCAAAATCAGTTATTCTATGTTCAAGTATTTGGCCATGTTCACATAAAACCTAATTCTCATTTGATAGTCTATATGATCCAAGTATTATAATAATAATCTTTTTTTCTGCTCAACTTTCCTCATTTATAAAATGATATTAGACTTGATTCCTGACCTCCGCTTCCCACTTTTAGCTTCTTGTAATTATTGTGTAGTATCTTTATGATTTTGTATTTGCTTAACAGAGTATGTGTTATATAATCTCACTAGAAGGTAATCAGTCTCCTTGAGGGCAGGGACAGTTTTTGTCTATAATTAGTTAGTAGTCTCTCGGAAACCGAGAATGACAATCAAAGATACTTGTGTGTGAAAGAGATTTAAGTGGAAAAGTCGGTGCACAGAGACAGTCCCACTCTCTCGGCGTTGGAAGTCTGGGTCCAGTGGCACGAAAAGTTGTTACACCTGGAGACTTCCTCAGCTGCATTGGATGGCCCTGTTGTCTTTTGTGCTCCAACACGTCCTAAGCGCTCCACAGTGCCTTGCTGTATCGCCATCTCAGCCATTGAACCTTCTTGTTGGTTTCTTCCGCCTTTTCTGCTGAAACAGTCTTCACATGCTGGGTGAGCAAAGCCCTAGTTCACCAGGGGTCCACGATGACCCGATGGCTACCCTCACAAGGTTTAGCTGGCCTGTCAAAGCCATTGCCCAGGGTGTGGCCACTGCCACATGCTAGCAGCTACTGGGAGCCACAAGTGAGAGCTGGGTGTCAGGTGGGGGTCAGAGGCTGGAGAGCTGACCTAAGAGGGCACGGCATGCCCTCAATACCCAAGTGATACCCCTCCTGAACATATATAGTTCTTTAAATATCACAAAGAACTTTACTCATTTTGTCTCATTTCTTATCTCCAGTTTCCTAGCAAAATACTATATTTTGAGTTAAATTGAATGGAATTGAAGTAAATGGTTTATACAGTTGTTTCCATCTTAATTCCTAAAATTCCCAAAGGAAATCATGAAAGTTATGATAAATCTGGTTTTCACTATGAATTTAAAAGGAAACTGGAGATTTTTTTCTATTGCTATTATAAAAGTTTAAGACATGAGAACAACATATTGGAAAGCTACATTATAGTAGAGTACTTATTGGTACTAAAATAACTCAATATCCTTAGATGGAGTCTAGGATTAATGTTTTATATTAAATTTTACTGCTATAAACAACTATTCTGCGTTCAAGTGTTCATCATGCTCACATAAAACTGAATTCTCTTTTGATAATATATGAAATCTAAATATCATCATCATCATCATAATCACCCACATTGATATACCTTATGGTTTGTGAATCACTTTGCATATATTATCTTATGTAATCCTCCCAACTACTCTGAGTGTAATTGTTATTAGCCAATTTTATTGATAAGGAAACAATTAAAAGAGGACAAGCCCATGGGCGTATAGCTAATAAGTATCTCCCAGGAAGAATTTGAATGCAAGTTTTCCTATCTCTGAGTCCAGGATTCTCTCTACCACACCCTCTAGTTGCCTTGAACTTTTCTTTGAGCTTCTAGCTGCTCTTTAAATCAAGGTTGAATTTATTGGACAGAAATATAAAAAACAGGTATAAAGAGACTATGTTCCACCACCAGAAAAATATCTAAGAATATCTAGGACCAACTACCAAATTCTGATTTCAGAAAGTCCCATTCTTCTCCATTTCCAGGGAAGCAGGAATTCTCTGTCATATGATAAAACCTGTTAGACTATACTTTGAAAACTGATACCTGCGTTCAATATTCAACAAGTTAGTTTGATTCAGCAATTTTTAGGTGTTTTCTATGTGCCAGGCAAATGCTAAGTTCTAGGGGTACAAAGACAAAGCCAAACACTTCCTATCCTCAAAAAGTTTGAATTTTGTTGGAGGTGAGGTCATAGTTAAGTCAATACGAAATATATACAAAGTAAATACAAATCAGTTTTAAGGGAGAGAGCACTAACAATTTTGGGAGTGTGACAGGGGTCTAAAAAAAGTCTTCAGAAGAAAACGATAGCTGAGCTGTTCTCAGAAGGAAACAAGTGAATCTATAAGGTAGAGGTATAGGAGAAAAGTCTTGGTATGGGAGTTTATGTGCACAAATTCAGGGGAGTATGGGATGGACTGTTATATACAGAGAACCTCAAGTAGATCGGAGACCTATTCGACTAGAATGAGAGTTTTTTGTATTTAAATAGAATTATCTCCAAGTTCCTCAAAAACTTTGCACATGAGTTTACAGTTATTATGACTTTCATTGCTTCTGGCAAAAAGATACACACAACTACACAATATATTATAAGGAAATTTATAAAATTAATTAATAAGGAACATTATATATGATGTAATATGCAAAATTAATTATCAAGGAATACTTCATGTGTGCATAATATATAAAATTAACTATAAAAGAACAGTATATATGATAGATATTATTTAAGCAATTTATGTTAAATAGTATTATTTTGCTTATTATAAATTCTATATCAAATGTAATATTCCTTAATAAAAGTAAATTATTGGTGACTAGTTTTATAAGAAAGCTTTCTATGATGTTGACATGTTTTTCAGGAAAAAAGTCATAATTCATAATCCATTGAAATTTGGGATTAAATTGCTATTTTTCCTCAAAAAGGGTCAGACTTTTAAGAAACTCAAACCAAATCCTCATCACAGCTTCTCTCTGTTTGGAAAGACTTCCTTCTTTTTGGCACAAGCCTAACCATTTCATCATTGTCTGGCAAAGTCTAGAGGCAGGTCTGGAGATAATGTTGTGAACAGTGGGTAATATTGCAGGGAGGTCTTGGGCCCAGAGTGAATTCACACATCTAAAATCACCAACATTGATACTCTGAGGTCGAAGAAAATGGATGGATTCAGATGAAGCTGTTGATATTTCCCATTTGAGAATTGTACAACTCAGAAGTTTTCCTGTTGACTACCACTTATAGCATTCCTTTCCTGTGGAGTCTACAGATTATTCTGTCTTCTGCTCTCACCATCTTTCACAGGTTGATAGCCATTTTCTTCCAAAGCATAATGGAAATAGGGACATGGATGAAATCCAACTGGCTTGAGGTCAGCCCTGACAACATCAAGATGATACTAATCAGAAAAGGGAAAGAATTTGAAGTACTGGGAATCAGGTGACTCATTCTCTGTAGAAGGGCTTTGTCCACAAATTGCTTTGCTTGGATTTCCAAACAGTTTAAGTGACTAGAAATATATCTTTAAAAACAATTAGTCCATCCTTCTTGGACTCCTTTTTTTGAGCTAGAGCAGTGGAATTTTTTTCCTCATCAAAAGGCACCCATTCAGAAAGGACAAACTGTTATGAAATAAAGCTTCCATTTCCATTCTCTGACTTTTCACAGGGTCACAGTTTATTTCATAAGTTATTTTTAACTTTATTTTTAAAGTTCAGTAGAAATGAATTTATTAAGTGCTTACTATGTGCAATTCATTGTGCTTAGTGGTAAGCATACAAAAAAAGGTAGAAATAATCCCTTCCCTTAGGAAGGAGGACAATACACAAGTTATTAGGTATATAGTAAGTGGAAGATAATCCTAGATGGTAGTCACTAGTTGCTGGGGGATGGGAGGAGTAGGAAGGGATCCTTGTATGAATCTTGAAGGAAATCAGGGTAGATTGGAGGCAGAGAAGAGAATATAGAGCAACCAAGGCAAAGGGGAGAGTCAATACAAGGGCATAAATATTAAAGATGGAGGGTTCAGAGTGAACAACACAAAGCAGGTCTATGTACCTAGTTCATAAACTCTCTGGAAGGAATTAAAGTGGAAGATTAGAAAGGCAGGAAAGATCCAGGTTGTGAAGCATTTTAAATACCAGAGAACCTATTATATGATCCTAGGGACAATAGAGAGCACTGGATTTCAGAGAAATTCCATCTTTCAGGCTGTCTTACATACCACTGACTTTAATATACATCCCAATGGAACCACTTGAATTAGATGACTGGCAAAGTTCCAATGAATGGGGTCTGTAGGGAAAGCCATATGGTTGAACAGTATGACCTCTGAAGATCTAATTTTATTACTAAAATTATTTGATTTTGAGTTACTCAGTTCCAAAGTGGTAATTTTGTTTTTCATTTTTTTTGTCATTAGTTAATATGTTGATGGGTTAAGTACACTGATGTCAGCCTTCAGTGGTATAGATCACAACCTATACAGGTCTTCCCATTGTCCCACTCTTGTCCATTTCTCTTTACAAATTCTGCACAGAGGTTCCACCCATCATGCTTGTATTCCTCCTTCATTTGTTTTTTAAAAGAATGTATGAATTTCATTGGAAGATACAGATTATCTATGAGTTATTCCTCCCTCTTAAAAAAACCACATTTCTTTTCTAGTCATATATTTCTTTAGTAATGCCCTTTATACAATTTCTTTCATTCAGTTTATCATTGGTAATTGCTTGTGGTTCATGCTACTTCTTTTCCATCTCCACTCTTTACTCTATAGCCAGCTCTATACTCTTAGCATCTTTCTTCCATGGAAGAGCTATCTGTCTCTCTGACCCCATGCTCTGAGTGGTGAGTTTCTTCTAGAACGTCCATTTTGAGAAAATTCCTAGGCCAGCCTCATTTATTACTTCTGACTCCTTTAAATTCTTCATGTCCCTTATTGATATCATTTTCCTCCTCCCTTCACTTTTTAGCTCCCTTGTCCTTTTCCATTAAAATATAATGCTCCTGAGGGTAAGGAATGTCTTTCTTTATGCTAGAATCTTTATTCCCAACATTCAGCACAATATAAACAAAAAATTGTTGACTATGCATGTCTACCACATGTCTCTTGACCACCATTTTAATGACTCTCAACTTGCTTCTTTGGAGAGTGTAGTATCTCTTGATTTTCAGGCATATATAATTTCATTGATTGAATATTTAGGTCAACTAAAACTACCTTTGTTCTAGGATGACTTTGATTTATTCCTATATTATTTTTGGTTAGATTGTGTAGAAATCTGATAGTAATAAAATGGATTACTCAGTGTATATTTTCTGTTGTTTTTCTTTTTTATTTTAAATAATAAAGTACATTCCCCCCACCCAAGTTCTTGACTTTTCTATTTCAGATACTTTGAGATGTCTGATATGCAACTGTGAAAAACAACAAAAAATAAAATTACAGTAAAAATAATTATCATATTTTGATTGTGATTTAAGTTTATTTGACTTCCCCCCTGCTTCTAACAACCCTGTCAGGTAGGTAGTATGTGAATTATCATCACAATTTTACAGTTGAAAAACTAAGGCTCAGGTAAGTTAAGTTACTTGTTTGCAGTCACAAAAAGTGTGGTAGAGCTAAGATTAATCTCTTTTAAGTTCATGTTGAGTAGTCTTCCTTCCTACCACACTATAGATTAATACAACCATAGTTAACTGAATAAAGTAACTAGATAACACCACAGTACAATAGAGTGCTGGTCCTAGAGTCATAAAAAAAGCATTTTCATGAGTTCAAATCTGGTCTGAGATACTTACTGTGTGATTCTGGGCAAGTCATGTACCCCATTTGCCTCAGTTTTTCATCTGTAAAATGAGCTGGAGAAGGAAATGGCAAACCATATAAATATCTTTGCCAAGAAAACCACAAATGGGGTCAGGAAGAGTCAGACAGAATGGGACTACAACAAGGTAACTGAATAATTACCAATGAGTGCTTCAGGAGGGTGCTATTTGGATATGAACATAGTAAATTTTCTATATTTTCTTCTATACTCAGAGTGAAGATAGAATGGAAAAGCATAACAATCTTTTTGTTCTTTGTTTTCATCAGATTACTGAGAACATAATCCTATTGCTTTTTCATTTTCATCTGAAAGTTCAAATTATCATATTTATGAAATGTATGTAGAAATATAAAAAGTTTCCAATATTGTGATTTGTCAGAAGATAAATGTAGTCAAGAACTACATAGAAGTAACTTCCCCTTTTCAACAAATTCCATCAAACAATATTATGTTTTCCCTGTGATTTATAAAAGTTACTAATTTTTTTATATCAGGGTCTATTTCCCAATTTGTCTTTCTTTTTTCCCCCTCTCTCAAAGAACCAGACTTCATAATGAATAAATAATTAGAAGAGGAATGGAAGGAAAATTCAGCAAAACTAACCCAAATATTTAAAGTTCACTTATATATGCCCATAGTCCACTATTTCTATGCCTGCAAAGAAGGCATAGAAGTCCCTTCTCTATCTCTTCTTTTGGGTCATCCTCAGTCATTATAATTTTATAATATTGTTTTCATTATTTTGTTGTAGTCATTCTTTCCATTTAAATTATTGTAGTCACCATTATTATTTTCTTGGTTTTGTTTACTTTACTTTTCATCAGTTCATATAAGTATTCCCATGTTTTTCTGTAGTCACCATAATTATCATTTCAGCATTGTTTTATTCCATTTCATCCATCCATGTACCTTAATTTATTTAGCCAACACCAAATTATGTGCATCTACTTAATATATAGTCTATTTCTATTAGAAAAATACTGCTACAAATATTTTGGTGTACACAATTTTTCTTTTGTCATTTTTTTTCTCTTCCATGATTCCTAAGTTGGTTCCATGGCCACAGAGGTTACCTCCTAAGCTCTAGAGCCCCAGTAAGAGCTGACAGTTGATGAATTTTAGCTGAGATTCTAGAGGAGTGCACAGGAATATAACTAAAGACACAATATAAGATGGATTAGTTAGAGAAGCTGATGGCCCTGCTCTTTTAGGCCTACCTCCTATTACAAAAATCTGACATGCTTATTCTTTTTTAAAAAATAATTTATTTAGTCAATTTAGAACGTTATTCCTTGGTTACAATAATCACATTATTTCCCTCCCTCCCCTCCACCTACCCTTCCTGCAGCTGATGTACAATTTCATTGGGTATTACTTGTGTCCTTGATCAGAACCTATTTCCATGTTGTTGGTGTTTGCATTAGGATGTTCATTTACTCTACATCCCCAGTCATATCCCCTTTACCCATATATTCAAGCAGTTGTTTTTCTTCTGTGTTTCTACTCCCACAGTTTTTCCTTTGAATGTGAATAGTAGTTTTCCTCATATATTTCTCCAATTTGTTCAGGATCATTCATGCTTATTCTTTAAATACATCCAGTTATAGTTTAAAATCAGCATATATATATACATATGTATATATATATGCTGAAAGTCTTCTATCTTATTCAAACTGAGGATGCCTTTTTGATGTGACAATTACAAATTCTGAGAGACTTGGCTTCTCGGTAAGAAAATAAATTTATCTTATTAGTATCATTTATTTATTAATATAATTTTATTTTTTAAACTATTTGTCCATGGTTACATGATTCATGTTCTCTCCATCCCCTCTTCTCTTTCCCTTCCAGAGCTGACAAGCAACTCTACTGGGTTATACATGTATTATCACTCAAAATCTATTTCCATATTATTCATTTTTGTAATAGACTAATCTTTTAAAATCAAAACCCCAAATCATATGCCCATTTAAATTGTTGAAAAATCATATGTTTTTCCCCTGCATTTATGTTCCCACAGTTCTTTCTCAAGATGTGGATAGCATTCTAAGAAAATCAATTTATTGATCAGGCTAGCAATATCCAAGAAATAAATTAGTCAGTGATCTCTCTCAGTAATCAAAGTCCCCAAAATCCTCCAAGTGGATCCAAAAATAAAATTATGACATCCTAAGATATCTCTTAATAGGCAACATGGAGGTAATCCATCAAACTCTCATTTCCCTCCCAATTCCTTTAGTGATGGTTGACAATTACATATCTGGTCATATACTCCTAAAGACTAGAGGAGTCACCTTATCCAATGTTTCTCAATGGGAGATTCAAGGACTTGTTTCTGCTGCTAGAAAACATATTTTTGACTTAGACTGGTAGCCAGGCAAGATAGGACTTTTAATCTCACCTCTCTATCCTTATAGTAGAAGAAACTCCAGAATGGAGCAGTCTTTGAATTTCTACAGAGTTTGAGGGATGACTCCAAGTCTTAATTAAAAACCCAGGGACAGAAATAATTCAATATATTAGATACAAATCCTCTCATTGCCTAATTTTTAGAGATCCTTTCCCCAACCTTTTGTGACAGGTTCATATTCCTTGACTTCGTTTCCTTACTGGACATTTGTCAGACACTATAATAGATTCTTTGGTCTGAAAATTTTATGTAAACCTGAGCTTCTACTTGCTCTACCTTTTTTCAGAGTGCATATTCCACAGCTTATCTAAGCCACTGTCTATTAGTTTCCCTGTAGGATAGGAGAAGTGAGGGAGGACATATGCAGTTCTATCCTTAATTGAATTTCTCTTTTCTGTCTATACACTCCAATGTTGTGTACTGCAAAATGTAAACCTTAAAATTTCCTAGACTTATAAATGTTGGAAATTTCACCATTGGGAAATTTCATACTTGAAAAATTTCCTATTGATAGTGGGTCTTGGCTATTGGAATGTGAACCCCATTGGCATGGGAGGTTCCTCCTCCTCCCTTCTTAAGATTACTTTAGGACAGAAACCTTTTGCTGAACAATGGAAAGGGCTTTGACCTATGCTTAAGCACAGAACAGGAATTTCTTTGAGTCATGATTGATTTTAGAATTGATACAATAGAGATACTTGGAATGACAGAATCAGGTCTTGGAAAATACAATTTCCACCCCACTCAGTCCTAACAGGATTTAGGAAGGGCTGCAGCATAGATCAAAATTTAATTATTTGAGAATATGACCTTCAACAGACATGTGCAAAGAGGGGCAGACCTCTGGGCGGTCCTGGGTTAAGCTAGAGGCACCATTGGCACAGGGAAAATGATGGACAGTGATTAGTAGATGTGAGAACTGAGGGGAGGGAACTTGGATGGTTTCCTTAAAGATAGGGGGGTCTGAGGACTGAGGGGGGTGGTTGGGGAGTTTTGGCTCTGGGTGTTTGGAGAGGTGCTCTGAGAAGCTTGCTCTGAAGGAAGCTGAAGGTGGGGGCCTCTGAGACTGTTTCTCCATTTTGGTCATGTGAGTAATAGGGACTGATCTTTTTTCTTTGCCCCAGCTATCTAAGGGCTTGGGCCTTTTGGCCCAGCCTAAACAGAAGGGGTATTTAAGCCCTATTCCCTTCTCTCCCCTTTCTCTCTCTCTCTCTCTCTCTCTCTCGCTCTCTCTCTCTCTCTCTCTCTCTCTCTCTCTCTCTAATTCCTTTCTTCCTCCTGTCTGTAATTAAACTCTATAAAAGGTTGACGGCTGACTTGAGTTTTCATTTAGGAATTACATAGCTGAATTCCTTGGCGACCTTAAATTAATATATATCAGTCTTTTAAAAGTGATTTCCTTGTAACAAAAACTAGGATGGATTAAAAGAGTGTCAATAAACTCTTTTAATCCATCTTAGTATTGTTTGCCATGCTCACTTTGGCAGCACATATACAAAAAAAAAAGTATTTTTGTGTGCCATTTATTCACATCTGCCAATTTACGTGACAACTAAAAATCGCATGACAACTCCCATGGTCCAAGAGCTTCCTTCAAATTTGTCATACTCTAGAACTATGTAAAATTCATAAATATCTTGTGTGTGTGTGTGTGTGTGTGTGTGTGTGTGTGTGTGTGTGTGTGTGGTGAGTTTGGAGTGAAACATAGGAGAAAGGAAAAAAGCAATGTACTTAAGTTACAGTTTTTGGAAACCTTTAAGTATTTTGATAGTTTGATAATAGGGGCTTCAATATTGTAGACTAAGAAGTCAATAGGTACCAAACATCCAATTTAAGCATGCCAAAAATAATTTTGTTCTTGACTCAATGATCCCAGTTGTTTCCCTCTCCTCTTTGGCTCTTTCATATCTTGGAATAATTCCTTTGTTTGAGAAATGTATGAAAGGAAGTCTTCTGTATGCATTTTCTTCCAATTGACCAATGCTAGGGGAGAGAGTCCTATTACTTTCTTAAATAATTATTGACCAGAGAAATGCTTTAACCAACTAATTGGCAAGTAGTAATTAAGTTTTTATGATAAGTTATATCCCTTTCATTCAAGAAACTGCATTTTAGCAGAGATGATAATAATACACATAAAAATTGTAAGTGACAAAAAGGTAGTAGACTATATATAGTTAAGTTGTTATGGCCAAAGAATTGACTATCTACAGAAGGATGGCAGTAGGAGGGTCAGAGGAGGAAAATGGCAGGGTGTGTTGGAGGAGAGATGATACAAAGCTAGAATCAATAATATTTAGTATATAAACAGGAGTGAGAAAGTAAAGAGTTGAAAATGACACTTAGGTTGTAAGGCTGGGGTTCTGGGAGGATGCTGAGGCCCTGGAGAGTATCAGAGAAAAGTATTAGAGAAAGTATTGGAAAGAGGAGCAGTTTGATGGAAGGAGAAATGATAATGAGTTCAATTTTGAACAGTCATTTAATCTCTTTAGAATAGGATTTACATAAATTATAGAGTTATCTATAAGAGACATCAAGTAATGAAGTAAAGGATCAACTACTAATTCTAGATCCTTCCTCTAAAGGTTCTCCAAGTATTTTGGGGTTGAGGCAGGTAGGTGGTACATTCAATGAAGTGTTAGGTGTGTAATCAATTAAATCTGATTTCAGATCTGGTCTCAGACTCTTATAGCCCTGGGCAAGTCACTTAACTCTGTTGTCCTCAATTTTCTCATCTGTAAAATAAATTTTAGAAGGAAATGGCAAACCATTGCAATATTTTTGCTGAAAAAATCCCAAATAAGATCATGAAAATAAGGATACAATTGAAACAACTGAACAACAAGAACAAAATTTTTGGATTTTCTAGCATAAGAAAAGGAGTCAAATATCACAGAAAATTTCACCACCTTCAATGCTGATGTTGATAGTAAAATTTGTGAGAAGAAATTTAATTAAGTAGTTTTTAATCACTTAAAAAGAATTTCAAACAGTTTCATAATCTGTAACTGTGTGACTTAAATAAGCTGTAATAAGAATAGTATCAAAAACTTCTGTAGTGATGAACGTGGCTGTACACTTCCCCTTACCTTGCCACACATTTTGGAGGTTGTGACATGGGGAGCCTGGGCTTCTAGTTCTGCTGTTTCTTGACCCAGTCACCTGAGAAAGAGAAGGATGCCCTGGTCATAACCCATATCACTGGAAACTATTCCTGAAATCTATTTCAGAACACCTGTTCAGAACACCTGGTCTTGTTCATAACCCCTGGTAAGTCATTGCCTATGCTTATAAAATCTCTAGGATCTAACAACTCAGAGTCTCAGACCAAGCTGGATGGGTCTGTAGACCGTGGCTTTTGTAACCTGCAGTACTTCAAATAAAGCCAGTTGTTCTATGATCTGTCCCAGTTTGTTTGTTTTTTTTTTTCATATCACTGGCAATCTCCACTTTCTAGGAATTAGCCTAATTGAAACTTAGTGCTAATGAATGAACAATAGTAGTGTAAAAGAGGCTCATCTCAATCATTTTTATTTCCTGTCTTCATCTGAATGTTTTTCTTCTTTTCTACTATCTGGATGCTCCAAGGCTGAGGACAAGACAGATTGTAGGTGTGTTTCACACACCTGCTTCCCATAAACTGCATTAAACACATCTTCCTCTCATTTCATTGTTTTGTTGCTCCAGCCATCTCTATTACACTATTTTATCCCTCCCTCCTCATAGCAGCTAAGAAAACTATTTATTTATTTAAATTATTACTAAGTATTAATCTTTATTATTTTTATTATATATTATCAAATAAATAATTATCAATTAAAACTTAATTATTTAAGGTGTATTGTTTATCAGCAACATAAGAACACAGATTCACTAAATATAAACATTTATCTTTGGCATCTTTCTAGTAATTAGAGAGGTAGGTGGCACAGTGGATAGAGAGCTGGTCCAGAACTCAAAGAGCAATTACAAATCTAGCTTCAAATACTTAAAAGGTGTGTGACCTTGGGCAAGCCAATTCTTCTCTTTCTATCTCAGTTTCCTCAAATGTAAAATGCAGATAATAATAGCCCCAATCTCACAGGGTTATTATGAGGATTAAATGAGATAATATTTGTAAAGGGCTTAGAGCCTGGCATATAGTAAACATTTAATATATTTCCCTCCTAATGATTATTTGTAGATTATCATGGGACTTTAGCAATATTTTGTGCTTTCAAAGACCAATAAGACTTAAGTAGATTTGAGATATGTTCATATAAATACAAATAAGTTTCAAATCTGCTTAAAGGAAAGGAATCATAGCAATAAAGGTACTTGTTTTCATGGTAGTTTCCACTGGAGTAGGCTTGGTCAAATGCCTGTTTTCCAATCACACTACGTGTATATTAAATTGTCATGTGAAATATTTAATTCTGTGCAACTCACTATGGTTTATAAACGTAGCTAAATTCCATGATGACAGTCCAGAAATGCTAGTCTCATTTTATCTGTCATTAAGAAACTTAGAGGAAAGATAGCTTGAATAATTTTGGCTTATGTATACCTTCCCTGTATCTCACAGACATTACCATGTTCTTCAAGTTTAATTTCATAGAATCATAAGCATAAGAGGCACATAAAAGATTAAATACAACTTGACTACATTAAAAATAAGAACATATCACTATTATAAAAACCTTAACAGATTTTAAAGGACTTTCCAAATTTCTCAGTTGAATAAGGTATATATTTCATCAGCTTTGCTTATATAAAGGCCTTTCATGAACATCAGAATTAAGAATGGGGTGGCAAGAGATGTCATGATTTGTTTGTTCTCTCTTAAAATTGATAATATATTAATTGTATCACTATTTAGCTGCCTGAAGTCTTTAAATTAGCTATCTTGAGAGTACAGACATTCACTGCATTGTGGAATAGATGCATAATTACAAATTCATAATAAGCTAAATCAATAATAGCTCCCAATCATGTTCTCTTGAAAGTTTAGGACTATTATACTCACTTTTTGTCAAACATTTATATGTCTAATAGAGGAAGGTTGTAATGTCTAATTTTACCATTAGGTGTCAACATTGATCAAATTCAACTAAGACTCAGGCTTTTAGATATATTAGGAAGTTGAGAGTTCATCTAATCCAACACATTCATTTTTATGAGAAATTTGAGACACTGAAAAGTAGAAGGACCTTGTCCAAAATTAGTCAAAGAATAAGTAGTATAGCAACGACTACAAATCAGCCTGAAAATTACTTTAATTTTGAGACTTCTGACAATATAAATAAGCCACTGGTTATATAACATAAAAAATCCTTTAACAGTAATATTATTGATGTTTGAACTTCTTTCAATTAATTTACTTGAAACTGGGGATCTCTATAATTTATTAGATTAGAAGGTAAGCTAATTCAATTTTCTAAACTATTCTATAACCAAATATTTGGCCACTCATGTACAATAGAATTAACTGTGATTGTATTAGGAAGACAAAGGTCTTTAATTTGGAATTAAATGAAACTGATAACTCCCCCTTAGTATAGGTCACAAAAATAAAAGAAGGCAATTGAACTCTTTAATATCTTTATCACCTCTCTGTTTTAATAAATATATATTTAAAACAAATAGATAGGAAGGAACAGGAACAAAAGAGAAATGGAGGGGGGGAAAGGTTGATGACAGGAAAACAATGCTGTTGACAAATATATAAAGTAATTTTATGAAAAATTACACATTTCATTATGACTGGTCTTTCAAAAAATATATATGCAACCAAATTGTTTATTCCTCCAACCCCAGTTAAAAAAACAAAAACTAAAAATGTCTTCTGTACAAACTTTCCTTAAAAATATTGTTAGCAATGTTGATCTCTCCTGATGGAAAAACAGGCATGCATGACCCACCCTGGGGTAATTTTACCTAAAGGGCACCACTTGAGAATTCACTTAATAATCTCAATCACAAGTCCTTCAGCCAGCACCAGTCACCTTGTAATGAGTATTCTTTCCACAATAATCTCCCTTTTCCCGAAAAATGGTATAAATAGAATTACAACACAATTGCCTCCTTTTATCTGATGAATGTGAAGCAACAATATTGTGTTAGCGGGCCTTTTTGGAAGATATATTGGACTTTAATAAAATTTGATCAATGCATTTAAGTCAAATTGAATTATATGTAAGTGGATAGGGTTGACATATGTTTCAATATCTGCGAGTGATACATTATTCTCCAGTGAGCATAAAATTTAATGAAATATAAATACCCATTAATCCTCATGTTTCAACCAATCAGTCACCGTTGCTCCTGCCTGCTGTTAGCAGAAGCAGGCCCAGAAAGTCATCTGTTTTATCTAAGCAGGAGCTCCAAACTGGAAAGACATCAGAAAGCTTGAGGGAAGAGAGAAGGCACAGGATTAGGGAAACCTGCCAGCACATTTGTGGTGCTACGTTTTGCACAAACAAAACAACGTAATAGTCAGTCTTCTCCTTCAGCAGAATTCTGGAAACAGAGGTGTTTGGTGCCTTTGAAATTGTCAGGGGAACAGAAGTACAGGCATAGAACGATGGCTCTTTTTTCCCCAAACATATTCTTTCCCTCTTGTTCCACAGTTGATTTGTTGTTAGACATTGTACAAAATGCCATGCTTGGAATATACTGCTGCATGAGAGGCAACACAAAGCCATCAGCATTTCAAAAAGAAGTGTAAAACATTACAGACAGCCCCCAAAGAAAAAGAAAAACACACTACCAGGTTTTTATTTCTTTTAATTTTGGTCCAAACCAAACACATGCCTGAAATAAAAGCAAAAGTGGTGAGAGAAAGTTGGGAGAAGCTTATTGTCTGTGCAGTTTAGTTGCCCATTGTATAATTGAGTTAGAACCTACCCTTTTCACTAAGCAGGATGAAAACAATATGCCCTCCTAGGCAGAGAGGAGAGAAAATCCAGACTTAGTCCCTAGTACTTGGGCCAATTTGACATCGGTTTACTAATCTGCCTTAAAAGCCTAACATAAAGTTAAGGTGGGGAAATACAGCCTTGACAACAGCCACAGGGAGGTACACTGTTGACCCTCTAATGCTTCTTTGACTTCCCTATTCCTGTGTTGGTGTTTAGGTACTGGGCCCCCTCCACAGCTTTTTTGCTTCAAAATCCTGGTTAAGATAGAGGCTTATATTTCTCTCACCATTCAGGAAAGCTCAATACATCCCCACTGGGGTGGGGAGGAGAGAGAGAACAAAAGGGGAAAAAGTGGTGAAAAGCAACTCCTTTCAAACATATCATGAATTCAAAGGTTCTAACCAAGAGGAAAACATTAACTAAAACATGAAATGTGCTGAAATGCCCATTTTTCCTTCTTCAGTGAATCCTGTCTTGGTAGTTAGCAGCAGCATAAATAACTTCTAGTGTGTAAATACTAATATTTAATTGGATGGTGCAAGAGGTAAGTGAACAGGGTAGTAAAGCTTTATGTGATCCAAGAAGTCTCTCCTTATTCCAGTCCTCCACAGAGCTACCAAGTTGATTTTCCTAAACTGCAGGTCTGATGTCATATTCCCCTACCAATAAACTTCATTGGCCCCATATTTCCAGTAGGAGCAATTATAAAATTCTTTGACCATTTATAGCTCATCAATCCTGGACCCTTCCTACTTTGCAGTTTTATATTTTACTCTATTCCATGTACTCTATGATTCTCTGCTATATTGAAGTATTTGCTTTCCATCATACAGGACAGTCCATCTCCAGCTTTGTGCCTTTGTCATCCATGCTTAGAATACTTTCCCCCTTATCTTCACCTCTTAGTTTCTCTGGAATCTTTTAATGTTTAGCTTAAACATACAATTCTATAGAAGACAGTCCTGGTCCTTGCAGATGCCAGCTTTTCCTACCATATCCTCTGTATATATCTTGCCAGTGTATATATGTGTGTGTTCTTTTATGTTTTTTCTTCTCCATTAAAATGTAAACTCTTTGAGGGCAGGGACTGTTTCACTTTTGACTTTGTATCCTTGGTTCCTAGCATTGGTGCCTGACACAGCAAATAGTTAATAAATATCTGTTAATTTCAAATTCCAATACTAGGTTTGTTTTCCAAAGAGATAAAAAGTAGAGGGAAAGGACCCACCTTTATATTATAAATAATATTTATATTAAATATATTTAATAATATTTATAGCAGTTTCTTTTGTGGAGGCAAAGAACCAGAAACTGAAGGGATGTCTCTCAGTTGGGGAATGGTTGAACAAGTAGTGGTACATGATTATAGTGGAATGTTCACCATAAGAAAGGATGAACTAGTTGATCACAAAAACCCCAAAACAAAAAGAAAAGGAATCTTTTTTGAAGTGATGCAAAAGTGAGGTGAGAAAACCAGAACATTGTACATAGAAGCATCAATAAAGTATGATGATTAACCATGAATGACAACTATTATCATCAATGCAAAGATCCAGGACAACTCTAAGGGACTCATGATGAAAAAAGTCTATCAACCAAAAGAACTGATAGAGTCTGAATGTAGATATTTTTTTCACTTTATTTCCTCCATGATTTTTTGCTCTAGAGTAAGTGATATGTGTCTATTTTCACAATATGATGAAATGGACATATGTATTCTATGATAACATATGTATAAGACATATTATATTACTACTGTCATGGGAAGGTTGGGAGGGTGGGAGGAAGGAAGATAACATGCATCACAAATGTCAGAAAATTATTATTAAAATTGTGTTGGCATGTAATATGGAAAAAATAAAAATTAAAAATAATACCCCAAATTTTTGATTGATGAAGGACTCTTTTAGACAATGCTTGTATTTAGATGAATTCAAATACCATCACAATTCTCTCCAATTCAATTTAATAAAAATGTTTTGAGGGCTAAGCTTAGTATATGATATACAAGAAAAAAGACAGTTCCTACTCTAAAGGAGCTTGCATTCTAATGGGGAAAGACAACATCCAAAAAGAAGTTGAAAAATGTGTGGAAGATTACTGAGGAAAATGAGAAGTCATTGTGGGCTTTTATGAGTAAGGAATATTTTCCAGAAAATGTGAAGAGGATTGGAATTCAGAGGAGGGTTGCTAGGGAAAAGGAAGTATGACAGGTGATAAGAGAATGCATGGAAGCAGGAATTAGCATACAGTAATGAAAATAAATATGACCTGACTGGTGAACAGGATTTACTTTAGAGAAATGTTAGAGGAAAATTTTGATAGGTAGACTTGAGCTAAATTATAGAGGACCTTCAAAGCTCTTCTGAATGGTTTAGCTTTTTTCCTACTCAAGGTTTTTGAGGTGAATGACATCATGGAAAAAGTGGTAGTCTTGTATAGGAGGAACTGTATGGAGGATAGATGAGACAATTTTAATATGGTTGGGATTATAAAGATAATATATAAAATATTGATATCAATATGACAATATATAAAAAGATATGATCAAATGGCACAAACTAGGCCCAACACTTAAACTTTAGAGTGATATTAAATGGTATTTATTCTTATTATTAATCATTTGTTGAGGTATAAGTCTCCCCAAACTCTTCCAATCAATGAGATTTTTTTTACCTGAAGAAAATGTAACATTTACTCCTGTAATTTCAAAGTTCAAGGAGATTAAATGGGCTATGTCTATTCAGAAGCATTGCTTAGCTGGTATATTGGGTTTTATTTCAAAGACTTAACGACTCTTTTCCTTGGAGAATGTTTAGAAAGAAATGTCATAAATTTGTTTTCTATATCATGAAACAAAAAGAATAATTTTTGCACAAGAATGATTTGTGTCCTATTGATGAAAGTTAGAATGGTGTTTCAAATCATTGAGGAGACATACATTTGACAGTAATAATGTATTAAGGATTTTAATGCTTAACACATTCTAGGGAACTAGATTACATAAATGCTCCATATAATTTCTATTTTAAATGAAACCTAGGTTAGGGTTCATAAAATTGGCACCTGTTATAAGGAGTTTGAATAGCTAGATGCTAGTTAAAAAAAGGCACTCCCTCCCTGCTGCCTTTATTCTTTTATATTTCTAATCAGTATAGTAAGCCTTCCAAT
Source organism: Monodelphis domestica (assembly GCF_027887165.1). Lineage (NCBI taxonomy): Eukaryota > Metazoa > Chordata > Mammalia > Didelphimorphia > Didelphidae > Monodelphis > Monodelphis domestica. Next base: position 394,912,309 of record NC_077229.1, read on the forward strand.
TAATACTACTGGAATGTCCTCCATAAAGTTCTATCTCAATGCGTCATCATGGTGTGCAGGTGACCCTGGGTTTTGAAGGCTTTACCTGCCAAGCCTGAGTTTGGCAGATTCCACTATAACTGAAAATTGACTGACCATGTGTGGTCTTGGCAACAAAATCTACTATACAAATATAAACTTAGTTAAAGTATGCAGAAGTTTTATCACTAGGAAATTGTTCACTGGAATTCCTGATGCATAATTTTCACCAAATTTAAAAATTTGAAAGAAAGCTTTCAAACCTGTAAGGAACCCTTTTACTTCCACAGTGAAGATAGTGGAAAAAGGGAACAGAAGCTATTAAAAATCACAAAGTGTTTTGACTACTTAATCCACATTAATTTAAATGTTATTGCTCTAAATAGAGCATTTTTGTCAAATGTTCAGCTGAATGACCTACTGTTGGAAGAACGGAGATCATACTAGCTTACTCATGTTTAACAAAACCACAAGACATAAAGAAATGGCAATATGGTTTTCAGATTGTCCTTAGAGAGGCAAATAGTGTAGCTGACAGAACTAAGCTGTGTTCTAGCAAATACATCTTCATAAAAATTTGATAATTCCAAAATGTAGACCATTTCAGGGAGCTGGAGAAAGAAAGAGAAGAAGAAACAATGTGTTCCTTCAGAGAGCTTTCTTTATAATGGGACAGTCAGTAAGTAAACAGATTGGTAATGAAATAAGATGTATAGAGAGATTTGAAGACTAACAACTAGGTGGCTCAGTGGATAGAGAGCCAGGCCTGGAAACAAGAGGTCCTGGGTTCAAATATGGGCTTAGACACTTCCTGGTTATGTGACTTTGGACACAACCCCCATTGCCTGTCCCGTACTACCTTGGAATCAAAACTTAGTATTGATTCTAAGACAAAAGGTAATTGTGTGTGTTTTTTTTTTTAAGTAAGTAGATGGATTAAAGAAGATTCTAATATCTGGGAATACTGACTCAGGAAAAGCCTCCTACAAAAGCTAGCCATTTATCTGATCTTTAAAAGAAACTAAAGTAACTAAGAGTGAAGATGAAGCACATTCAAAGCATGAGGTAAATCCAATGCAGTGTCCTGGACAAGGAATAGCCAATTGGCCAAAATAGCAGGATCACAGAAAATGTAGAGACAAGTAAGAAATCTGGAAAGGGAAGAAGGGACCAGGCTGTAAAGGACTTCAAGGGTAAAAAAATGGATTTTATATTTGATCTTGGAGGCAATTGGAAACTATGGGGGCTTATGAGTGAGAAGAGGAAACAGAATCATGTGTTCAAACCTACTATGCTTTAGGAAAATCACCTTAGGCAATCCTGTGGAAGAAGACTTAGAGTGAGGAAAGACTTCATGAGCAAAAAGATCCCTAGGAAGAGATTGTTATACACCAACATCTTCTATAGAGGGTGATAAGATATGGAAATTAAAAACAAATTGACATCTTCTAAATTAAATCATCATATAGAACATTAATTGGCTTCAAAATGAATGTAGATGCAGGGGAAAGTAAAGTATATCTTCACAATATGTTCAGATTAAAGACAAAAAAAGGTGAGTAGTCTACTCAGAAGCTCACACACACACACACACACACACACACACACACACACAGAGGCAAACACAGACACACAGATACATACCTAGAGGTTTCTTTTAGAGATGAATAGGATCTGAGCTTTGCCACTAAAACCCACTTTCCTCAGTAGTTCTGTGTTTTTTTTGTCTTCTTGAGGGAGCAACACTGCCCAGCCTGAATAAGCTAGAACCCCATCAGAATGCTGACTGACTGAATTTTGGATACTGAGCATCTTCTCAACTCTCCTAGCCCCATTTCCTTTTTGATTGAGGAGGTAGAAGGAAGAGTACTAAACTATTTCTAAGCTTTTCTTTATAGAGAAGGGATTTGAACTTTCCATCTACCTGGAAACTTTTTATTAGCTGCTCTTCTTGATTTGGACTCTGTGATAATTAAAATGTTTTGGGAGCAAGGGAAATATATAACAATTATGACTGCTGAAATATGTTTTCTACTGTGTCTTGGGTTTATATAAATATAAGATGGTCGCCAGGGAATATATTCACAATTTATGAATATGCCCAAGCCAACTGGGTTTTATAGAGAAATTTAATTTATAATACACTGATTAATCAATAGAAAAAGAGAGAAAGTAAGAAAAGAATAAGAATGAATAAATCAGTCAGTTGGTTTTATCACTCACCAAGATCTCTCTAGGTAAGGCTTCTCATGCCAACCTCAGGCTCCACCTTCAAGAGAGCCTCCTTTCAAGAAATGTTTCCAGAGAATTCTCCTCCTTCAGAGCCAGCCTTCTTTCCTGGTCCTCCCACAGAGCAACCTCCTCAGTCCTCCTTCAGAGCCACCTCACTCAGAGCAAAACCTCCTCCTCCTGTCCTCAGACCCTGCTATCTTTAAGGAAACCATCTAAGTCCCCTCCCCTCAGTTCTCACATCTACCAATCACTGTCCATGTCTCCCCTGTGCCAATGGTGGCTCTAGCTTAACCCAGGACCGCCCAGAGGTCTGCCCCCCTTTGCACATGTCTGTTGAAGGTTATATTCTCAAATAATTAAATTTTGATCTATGCTGCAGCCCTTCGTAAATCCTGTTAGGCTGAGTAGGGTGGAGATTGTAAGTTCCAAGACCTGGTTCTGTCATTCCAAGTATCTCTATTGTATCAATTCTAAAATCATGACTCAAAGAACTTCCTGTTCTATGCTTAAGCATAGGTCAAAACCCTTTCCATTGTTCAGCAAAAGGTTTCTGTCCTAAAGCAGTCCCAATTAGGGAGGAGAAGGAACCTCCCATGCCAATGGGGTTCACATTCCAATAGAGTTCTCACTATCAGTAGGAAATTCCCTCCAAGCATGAAATCTTCCAATGGTGAAATTTCCAACATTCACAAGTCTAAGAAATTTTAAGGTTTACAACTCTACTGAGTATCATTCCTCTTTGTTGGGTCCCACCATAATCTCTGCTTTTCAGTTATCTTTTGTGGGTCGTCTTTCTTCATTGTATTATAATCTATTTAAGGTCCTTTCTTTTTCAAATATTTGTGTCTTCTGTGATCAGCATTGTGCCTGGCAAATACTAAATGTATATTGAATGTATTGTAAGGGTTAAAATATGCATTTTGACAAAATAAGAGAGCAGCTTTTAATAATTTAAGTTTTAATAAGAATATAGTAGAGTTGTAAATTAATATTATCCCTTTAAGCCAGAGAAAAGTAAACTAGCAGCTTTTAACAACTATATGTATATATATAAAATATATTTATATATATAAAGATATAATAGAGGAAAGAGAGATTACTAGTCTTATACCCTATACATATATAAAAAATTCCTAATATTACCTAAAATTTCTAAAAAACTTTACTGTCTTCAAGTACAAGTTATTCTGCCTGGCCAGAATAGGCCTAATCTAACCTACTCTACCTAAAATTGATTCACTAACTACCTATCTACACTAATAAATAAACAGTCACCTTCCATCACCTTCTTAAATAAGGTTTAACCTTCAACTGCCAGTGTTTTATTGGCAATCTCCCCTTGCCTCAGAGAGATTCATGTTTCCTCAAGGTCCAGAGGCCAAAGACCCTTTAAAGACTTAAGCCAAAAGCCTCCTTGGGAAGCTCAGGCCTACCTTTATTTACTAGCAACTCAAATCCAAACCATACCACCAGCAACCAACCCCCACCAACCAACTCACGCCCAGCAGCCAACTTACCCACAACTGCTAGTCCTAACTGTTAGCAACCAACAGCCTGATGCTGGCTGAGCAGGGGACTCCTGACTTCCTCCTTCCTGTCACTGTGGGCTGGTTAATTCCTACACATCTCTATGGTAAGAGGATCTCCATGTCCCCCATTTAATTAAAGAAATTAAAGAATTCCTTTTTACAGTATTTATGTGCATGTATCCACATATAAATATTTTGTATAGATATGCATGATATAGAAATTCTTTAATGAATAATCAACTATATCAGGTATGAAGAATCCTAGATGAAATCACACACGTGAATTACAACTACTACATTTTATCAGCTAGGATATGACTAGCTAACTAGCTAGTGATATTGAAGTCCTATCAGATTATCTATCTGGCACAGATGATTGACTGGTTAGCATAAAGGTCAAAGTGGTTCAGTTGTTTTAGTTGTATCTGACTCTTTTTGGCTCTTTTTGATGTTTTCTTGGCAAAGATACTGGAGTGGTTTGCCTTTTTCTACTACAGTTCATTTTACCGATGAGCAAATTGAGGTGACAGGCCTAAGTGACTTGCCAAGGGTCACCCAACTAGTAAGTGTTTGAGGCACTACTCAGGAATAGTTTTCCTGACACCGGGCCCAACACTCAATCCACTGTTATCTAGCTGTCCCTAACTATAATGATAGGCAGATGCTGTATGATCACAAGTTAAACCTGACTTTATCTAAAAAGATATTAATGCCTTTTAGAGAGGAAATTTTAGTAAAAGTAAAATTAGTATCCTTTCTTATTATCATTCCATACAAAATTTTTCACCACTGGAAAGTAATCCCCATAAATGAAAAAAAAACAAAAGAATTTAGGCCAGAGCAATAAATTGATCTACTTGTCAAGTAGAAAGAGATAATGATCCAGAATAATATCAGTTGAAAATAGAATATCATTTTTAAAACATTACAGAGGAGGATAGAGGATTATGAATAATATCACCTCAAAAAGAAGAGAATAAAGCAAAGCAAGTCAGTGGAAAGTTTAATTTACTATTCAACTAAAAAGGCATATCACCCTAAGAGTCTTCTTTTTGAAGTTGATAGGAGGACCACAAGTAGATAGGAAAGGGGAAAAACTTGTCAGGATTTATAAAGCAACCACCTTATTTTGCAGAGAAGGAACTGAGCAAAAAGGGACTAAGGGTTCAAGGCCAGCATCAGGTTTCAAACTCATGTCCTTTGATAGAAAATCCTACACAGATTCTTTCAAATGTAATAACTTTTAATCAATGTTCCTTGTTTTTCTTTATCAATTTTTGTGAGATTAATCTTTGCAAATACTATATCAGCTATGTTCCTAATAAAAAGAGAAGAGATAGGCTTTCACAATTATATAAAATAGACCAAAGTTTTATAGGTACAGAGTCAACTGAAAGTTGCCAAGAATGAGTTCAAGGATTTTATTGATTACTAATTAAAAAATAAAATTTGCCTCGGAATTAAATATAATTTTAAGATAAGGACCATCATCCATATACTAATATCATATGGATTCATGGATAAATAAAACTACAAAGCCAAATATTCAAAGATTTTTAGATCATTAACTAAAGCATCAATCACAGAAATGAATGATCCCAAAAGGTGTTTGCCACAGCATGGATCATATCCTGTATTGGGTCCTGAGAGTAAGATTCTCTAGGTGTTCATGTGTTTTTTATAGTATCATGCTGATTGCTTCATGTCTCAGAATATCATAGGGTTTCCTAAAAGAAAAAAAAAACAACTATGTAATCATTCCAAAGATATTAGCTTAATAATACAGAGGCAAGGCTAAATCAATGAAAAATGACTCAGACTTTGGTATACAGTTGTTCAGACAATACATTGAGTGAATATATTAGTTCAAATATTTGAAACATACACTGCAAATGACAATGAATTGAAATGACAATTGAACAGAACAGAACAGAACAGAACAAGTCATAATGTATGTTTAAATTTAGGAACTAATGAAATTCTCTTATTGATGCCAACCTGATTTCTTCTTGGTACAAAAAATAAATCTTTTAAAACAAAATGATCTTTTTATATTGTTAGCATTACTTAAAATATCAGAACATCACAAAACCTGATGAACTGTTATGTGTCAATTGCAATATATGTAATTGACACAGATATGCTATAGAATATTGCTAATGATGGAAATATATTTCTGGAAATGTGAGGGTCAGAAAAATTGAGAAGTATGAAGGATAATAAAGAATAACACTGTGCCTGAGAGTCTGGAAGGATGGAAGTAACTTTAATAATAACAGGAAAACTAGGAACATGAGTGGGTTTTGGAGGAAAGAGAATGAGTTCTATTTTAGAAATGTTGAGTTGATGCTTATGGGACATCCCAATTGGAATTTTCAAAAGCATTTGGAGATGCTAGACTGGAACTTGAGAAAGTGATTATATACATATATACATAAACATTAATACACAATAAAGATATAGACATTTGGGAATAAGGTATTTAGAGATGATAATTGAATCTCTTAGAATTGATGAGATCGCCAAACACTGTATTATCAAGCAAATAGGAAAGGGATCTCAGAACAGAGCTTTGTGAAATACTCATGGCTATTGGAACAGATTGTTATCATTCTCCTATTTGATGGTTTTGAGTCTCATCAATTATCCTCAACCTAATTTAGTTCTTATGCTCAGATGGTTTTAACCAGGGTGTGGCCACTGAGCCTGCTACAGCTTCTTGGAGCCACAGGTGAGAGCTGGGTGAAAGATAAACACCAAAGGCAGATGAGCAGCCCTGAAAAAGGTTTGGCAAGCTCTTTCACCAGAGGTTCTTGTCTTCCTTGCACACCCCACCAGACAGGGTAGATATTTATAGTTAATTCAAATCTCCCAAGTTCTGGTCACCCAACAGCCTCCACCTCCCTGGTAATAAAAATTTCAAGCATGTACCATCAATCCCAGCTCAGTATTCAATAACAGAAAGGATAAAAGGTTTTCTTAGGCCATTTTGGAGAATCATTGTTAGAAGTCAATCAGGTCAAATTATCCACATATTTTCCAGACAGTTGAGGAAAAAAGAGTTTATTTTTGGATTTCTTCACTGAATGTTCCCATCTCCCATTAATTAGCAGTTTATCATTACCTTCTGTGGCATACAAGGCTAATATAAGTGAAAGTGTGCATTAAGTGTTTTATATCATAAACATCATGTAAGGGGCAACTCTTCCTTTATGAAAGTAAATAGAAAATTGAGAAAATTATAGATAAAACTCATGCAAATCCACTATTTTGTTTTCTTTCTCTTTCTTTATCATTTTGATAATGAATGACATCTGTTCATCTTTGGAAAGTATTGTTATAATCAAAAGATTCTTTCTTTATAGAGTTCAGTAACCAAATTACCTTCCTTTTATTTTTTCAAATTTTTATTCACGGTGTTTAGCATAATGCCTGGTGCAGAGTAGGTGCTTAATAAATATTTATTGACTATTGACTAATTATGGCTCTAGGGAGAGAAATTGATAGATCCATGACTACTCAGGAAATCAGCAATGAGAGACTAGTCCCTTGAAATGTGCCCTAGTTAAATTTCTGCTTTTAAAGGCATCCAGTCTTTCTTAGACAATCACCAAAATAAAAATCTACCTTCTTTCTAAAATTAGATTACAGTGTTTGGCTAGATTTCAATAATTTGAGTGAAGGGATGCATGATAACATGGGAAAAATAACATTTTGGTCAAATGATACATATTTGAGATATGGATCTGATGATTGTATCACCAGGAAAAAGATATTTATTTGCTTGCATCTTTACAGTCTTCATTTGAAAAGAAAGAATAATACTATATTAGTACCTAATAATATTATTGTGAAACTCAAAGACAATAATGTATATGAAGACCTTTATAACTAGAAATTATTGTTGTTGCTTTTGATTCTTTGTTTTTGAAGAGAACCAATAACATCACAACTACTTATATGTGAATTGAATTTAAGTGAGGCATGTAGTCATTAGGGTTATTCTGTCTTCTGGAATCATTAAAGTCCAGTGAGAAGACAAAAGTCAGGATGACTAATGATGTGCCAGGACGCAATGGATAGCCTTGATGTCTTTGATGTCTAACTAAGCTTAAAGTGCCCCACAGTGCCTGCTTTAGCTGCCCTCTTGACTATTGAAACAAGATTGCTCTCATCTATCCATTCATCTAGGCTAAGTCTTTGGGTAGACATATGGTTTGAATCCTTTCAGTAAACCTCAACTTGGTTTATGCCTTCTGCTGAGATGGTTTTCTTAGATGTAGTTGTTGAAAGTGCTTACAGCTTCTTGGAGTCACTGGGTGAAAAGTGGACACCAAAAGTTGATGAGCAGCCCTGATGATCAGCTTAGCAAACCTATACACCAGAGATACTAGTCTCTCTCTGGAAATGGATAACATTCTTTTTCATAAGTCCTGCAGAATTGGCCTGCGTCATTATATTGCTATTAATAAAATCTGTCACATTGGATCATTCCACAATATTTCAGTTACTGTGTACAATGTTCTCCTGGTTCTGCTTATTTCACTATGCATACATTCACATGAGTCTTTCCAGCTCTTTCTGAAATCATCCTGTTCATACTTCCTTAGAGCATAATAGTATTCCATCACCATCATACACCAAAACTTGTTCAGGAATTTCTCAATTGAGGCACATCCTTTTAGTTTCCATTTCTTTGGCACCACAAAAAGAGCAGCTATAAATATTTTTGTACACACAGGTCCTTTCCTGTAATTTTTTTTTTATCTCTTTGGGATACATATCTATAAGTGGTATTATTGAATCAAAAGGTATACATTCTTTTAAAGACCTTTAAGCATGATTCAAATTGCCCTCCAGAATGATTAAGTCAGTTCACAACTCCACCAGCAATGCATTAGTGTGCTAATTTTGCCACATGTGTTCCAATATTTATCATTTCCCTTTACTATAATATTGTCTAATATGATAGGTGTGAGGTGATTCCTCAAAGTTGTTTTTAATTTGCATTTATTTAATCAAGAGTGATTCATAACATTTTTATATGATTATTGATGGCTTTGATTTCCTCTTCTGAAAATTGCCTATTCATATCCTTTGACAATTTCTCAGTTGGGGAATGTCTTGGATTCTTATAAATTTGACTTAGTTCTTTATATTTTTGAGAAATGAGACTTATCAAATAAATTTGTTAAAACATTTCCCCCCAGTTTGTTGTTTCCTTTCTAATCTTGGTTGCATTGGTTTTGTTTTTAGGGAAACTTTTAAATTTAATATAATTAAAATTATTCATTTTACATCTTGTAATATCCTCTAACATTTGTTTGGTCATAAATTCTTCATTTCTCCAGGTAAACTATTATAAGTTCCCCTAACTTACTTATAATATCACTCTTTATGCTTAAACCATATATGCAAACCATATATGCAAAACCATTTTGATCTCATTTTGGTAGAAAGTGTGAGATATTGACCTAAACCTAATTTTTGCCTGGTTGTTTTCCAGTTTTCCCAGTAGATTTTGTCAAATAGTGAATTCTTGTGCCAAAAGCTGGGAATCTTTGGTTTTATCAAAAACTAGATTGATGAGGTCATTTACCCCTATTATATCCCATTGATCCACCCTTCTACTTCATAGAAATTTTCATAATGAATTCTTGATTACCATGATAATGATCATCTAAATTATCTAACTCAGATGATTGTTCTCATAACCCCAGATTACTAGATAATTGCTAATCTTTCATTAAATCATGTATTGAATAATAGTGGAAATAGTACTACATTTGGAGTCATGACATGAGTTTGAATCCTAATTCTGCTACCTCTTAAAATATCTGCATTCCTCTAGACCAATCACTTAACCTCTGGGCCTAATCTCCCTCCTTTAAAATAAATGAATTGAACTAGATGACCCATAGGCTCTCTTTCATATCCTAAAACTTCATCTCTCTGAACCTTAACCATTTGGCAACTTTATCTGAAAACAGTTTTCAACTAAGCTGCAAGGGGTATAAAAAGACAAAATAAATGTTAAAAAGAACTTGCATAGAAATTTAAACCTATAGATGAATACCTCAGTCTGCTGGACAAAACCTACTTAGTCTTATTTTCTTAGGTTTTTCCTTAGGTTTCTTAGGTTATTCCAGTAAGGTTGGTTATAATTGGCCTCCTAAAGATTAGAAATAGCCAATTAGAAGCGAAAGGTTAAGGAAGATGCTGAAGGCATGTATGTTGACATAAATAAAAATGAGTATCTATTTTATGGCAGATAAATGGATTAAAAAATCAGGCTCTCAAATCTGGCCTCAGCCACTTCCTGGCTGTGTGACCCTGGGCAAGTCACTTGACCCCCATTGCCTAGCCCTTACCAGTCTTCTGCCTTGGAGTAATACACAGTATTGACTCCAAGATGGAAGGTAAGGGTTTAAAAAAGAATCAGGCTCGAGACCTTAAAGTCATTTGTCTGATAATATAATATAGAATGTACTATATGGTCTTTACTTTGTTATCATAGCTTATTTAGATAATGATTTATCTGGGCCATAAAGAAAAAAAACAATAAATTAAATCGAATAACTTCTGTTTAGAAAGGAAAGGAAGTGTGTAATATATTATAGAAATATTTTTATTCATAACAATTAAAATGAAAAAAAAATTATGTGATTTTTTTTAAGAAAAGAGAACTTTACCTAGTCCCCAAACTCAATTAGAAGAGCTTAGTCTTCAAGCATTTCTTTAAATCTTAAATGATTCTATGAGCCTTAGTTCATAGAAGCATAAATAACTGCCTTTCATTATTAGAGTCTGTTCATCTCCTGAGTGATTTCTATGTACTTAGCACAGTCCTTGGCACATAGTAGGTGCTTAAGGGCAGACTGACTTGTTCATTGCAAGGAGGACTAATATCTCTTCCATAAATATTAGACAGCTTAGTAAAGTTTCTTATTCACGTCCAAGTCCCTTAGCAAAGAGACTATCTCTGCTAATTTACTGGTGAAGAATGCCAAGAATATTGATAACTGTCCACTACACTATTACCAATATCAATATCAGAATAAACAGAGTTACCCTGAGAGTTGGCAGATCTGCCCTGTAATTGCATGTTTTGTAGTCCATGAGGCATGTTCATACTGATACCAGAATGTGTAGTCTGTGCCAGGGATTTTTAAAAACAAAAAGTGCACCTGCTTGCCCTAAACCTCCCCACCTTCTACCTTGCCCAACTATTCCTCCTCCTTCATCTATCTTTCATAGAAAACCTCTCATTCTCCATCTCTGTGTGTTTAAGAACGGGCTTCTTTCATTCACACATTGAGGCTGGCCTCTGCCTTAGCCATCTCTTTTTTGTGTGCGTGCTCCTCCCTGATTCACTGTGCTGCCTGCTGTTCTCAGCTCCAGTCTTGGCGACTACATTCTACAGCCTTTGTGATTCTGCCGATCCTGGTCTTTATGCTCTGTCAAATGCCGCTTTTCCATTTTCTTGAATTCTTTCCTGTAAAAGATGTCTACCATGTAGCCAACACTAAGTCTCATCTGGGACTATTTTTCAATTAACCTCACAGATGATTCCAAGGCCAATTGCTCAGTGTGCCAAAAGAGAATTTCCTGAAGAAGAATAAAAAAAAAATTCAAGGTCGTAAAGCACTTCAAATATAGCCTTGTATGATCCCACCATCCAAAAGAACAGAAGCAATATGGAAAACACCATTCAGAATGCATAAACCAAAAGCTCTATGTTGCAAATTGCAAAGAACATCATGACCCAGGCAAATGACAACCTTCCCAGGCAACACATAGTCCTCTCAGTAGCTGAAATGACAACTTTAACTAGATGCACCACTATTCGGGGTACAATATTCACAGACTCACTTCACACATCATTTAAGGTAGTTATGCCATGGGCTAGCCAACCCTCTCCAGGTTCTATTTGCATCTGCTTGCCATGTACCTATATTGGGGTCAGAGCAATCGTTAAGAAACCAATAAGTGTTCAGAATGTTTCAGTCAGTTTAACCATAGTTATTGGGTCTGTCTTGATAGATGGATGGTCAGGCATTATTGAGACTGGGTTGCCTATATTTGTACTGTACTTTTGATCAAGACCACATGAAACCACAACTCTAGCAAATGCAGCATTATAAAAATTGACCTTTCTGAAACTCATGTTATACTTCATGAAAAATCTAGAAACATAAATTGACTAAGGCATTCCGTCTTGTTCTTCTAATAACACTGCTACTCAGAGAATTATTTATTTCTGAAGACTTTGAAGCAGATCATTTAGCTGGGCCTCCTTTTAGTTTTGCTATTTTAATAAGAAGACTTTCAATAAAGTAAAAATACCTTCATGTCTCCCTCCCATGGTAGAGTGGAAAAAGAACCAGACTAGAGGCAGGGGAGACCCAAGTTGAAATTTTGCCTCTACAGACAATAATAATATCCAGAACTGTCTTCTATGTGTCAGACACCATGCTAAGCATTTTCCAAATACTATCATATTTTATCCTCTTAACAAATCTAAAAAGCTGATTTTACTACTATCTCCATTTTACTGTTGAAGGAACTGTGGAAGACAGAGATTGAGTGACTTACCCAAATTCACACAGCTAGTAAGTACCTATGACTGGATTTGAGGTCAGGTCTTCTTTACTTCAGGCCCTATTTTCTACCCATTGTACCACCCACTTGCTATACTGAGCAAATCATTTGTCTGAATCTCAAATTATCTGTTAGGTGTGAATAGTACTACTTACAATACCTACTTGAGGTTTTGGGAATAATCAACTGAAATAATGTTTGTAAACAACTTACCAAATTTTGCTAAGTTGCATAGAGATAAATGGAGGAAATCCTTGCATCATTTGCTTAATCTTATATTTTCTGTCATAGGTCTTAGGTTGTTATAGCCATAAAAATACAAAACAAAAATCTTGGCAAATCAGCAGGATAAGACTTTCACTTCGTTACAATGCTTCCAGAAAACATGAGTCCTCCCTTAGATAACACAAAATTCCTCTCCCCACTACTACCCAGGATCCCATTTCAAAAAATCTTGTCATGAAAAATAAAAAGTAAAATAAAAAATAAAAGGGCTTCATGATGTACAGAATCTCCTGAAGGTTTCTTTAACTGGCAGAGGACAAGGTCAGTTCAGATAATTCACTTTGGAACTAGAGTAATCCAGGTTGGATTGCTAAAAAAGTTGGATTGATAAGATAATTGACTTCCTTACTTTGACTTTTTAGAGATCTGGCTGCACATCTATATAGAGTGGTTATTAGTAATGTTTTATTATAATTATAATTATTTTGGACTTTCCTTTAATGCAAGAATTCCCAGTGTGAAACTCCTTTTGCCAATGTAGATTGGCAACTACTCTTTAACATTTCATTTCGAAAAAATTTCTGGGTAATTGCAAAGGTAAATGATTCATTCATGATTAAAAGGCCTTTGTATGTTCAAGTCAAGGTTTTCTACCTCCTAGACTGTTCTGTCAATGATGCTTTGCTGCTTCTAACTCAGAATAAAAGAAGGCCCCGATTTATTATATTCAGTTGTGCACATGGTAGCTACTCTGTAAATATCTGAGCTATATGTAGGGAAATGTAAAATCAATACCATTACCATTTACCTATTGTATGATCACACAGTATTTTCCTACAAGCTAATGCAGAAATGTGATTATGTCTGAATGAGTAACATAAAATGGAAATAACGAAAATATTCCAAAATCCAGGAGAAACTACTTAGGCATTCTCAATAATTTAGACAGAGGTGTAATGTTTAAGATTGAATGGATAACTACATCATTTTTTTTCTTTTTCATTTTGGCTGTGTATGCATAAAGCTGGGAAGCTGGATAGAGGTTATAGCTTTGTAGTCTGGGCAAAAAGCAGATTATATTTTAAACTAAATGAGCTCTGCTGAACATTTTTCAATAAAACTCAGTACCTCATGGACTGCAACACATTTTTTTGTTTGACCAAATATAAACCTACCACAAGAATTAACTAGATCTCAAGAACAGATTAATTTCATTCTAAAATTGTGGTGTTTTCTTCTTTTACAAATCAAATAGTAATTCCACACTTTAATCAATGATTTGAGAGAAAAAACAATTAGAATAACTGATCATTTTTCAACTTTATCCAGTTGTTTTATACTCTGGGATAAACAGGAATGACTCTTGTTAAATCTCTGCAAAATGAAGAACAATGTTCATGTCTCTACTAAAATGGTTAGTCAGGAAAGAAGTGAATTATTTTCTGCAGCTAATATTCAGGTAGAGTCAGAAGTTTAATAACATCTGAACTATAATATTCAGCCAGGAGAAGGGAGCTCTATAGCTGTGACATAACAATCATATTTCATGGAATTTTGGGAAATCATCTTTCCAAATATCTTCAACAAAGTTAAAGATAATTTCCTTAGCTAAAGGCAATGTGATGGGAAAGTCATGCTAATAATAAAGTCACTTAGTAATAAAAAGTTGGTAATTTCTAAAGGACTAAGTGGCTGATATAAGCCATGTTTCTTTTGGATTAAAATGGAAAGTATTAATCATGTCTGGAAATGAGAGAAAAATCCTTGAAAAATTTTTTTTCTAAATTTTAAGTTCTTCTGTAAATACAGTTATAGTCATAGTTATTGACTTGGATTTGCTCTTCACATAGTAATGGCCAATATAATTATTTTAGTTACTTGTTTCACTACTATAGGGATTGTAGTTACATCTATTTGTAATCCTTTTGTCTAGTGCTCTCCATATCCAGAAATTAGCTTGTATTTACTTTACTTATTTTTCTGTGAAATCATATGTGTACAAGTTATTTTCCCCAAGAGAATTAGAGTTCTGTTATTCAATCATTCAGTCAACATCTTCTATTAAATATCCACTATGTGTCAGTTACTATGCTCAGGGACTCCCTTGTTTTTGTCTTTGCATCCTTAGCACCTAGCACAGAACCTAATACATTCTGGGTAGTTTATAAGGAATAAGTGATAATTCTACCTAACTAAGAATTTAGTAAGTAGGACTTGCTACTATATATATACTATATACTATAAGAGGTAAAAAAAATAGATGGTTTCAAAAAGACATAGAAAGACTCAGATAAATCAAGACAGTGAACAGAATCAGAAGAGCAATTTATACTATAACAGTAATATGATAAGCAATTTATATTGATTAGTTTCTTTTTAGCATCTTGCCATGGTCTTTTTTAATTCTGAAAGACCTGAGGTGAAATCCAGCCCCCCAAAATTCCTAGCTGAGTAACTCTGAAATAAGTCATGTAAAATCTGTCTGCCTCAAGTTTCCTTAACTACAAAATGGGGATCATAAGAGCACCTAACTCAGAGGATTGTTGTAAGGATTAAATGATGTGATATTAATAGTGCACATAGCATAGTGACAGGCACAGAATAAATGCTATCTACTAAATTCTTTCCATTCCCTCCCTCTTTCTTGCTGTAGAACACAGATCCAATTCCACCAACTTATTTAACAAGTTGATGGCTGATGTTCAGGTTATTGGCTATCAATTTAAGAACATTATGAATTAGTATAATATTACTAATATCATATAGTAGTAGTAGTAGTAGTAGTAGTAGTAGTAGTAATAACATTGGACCAGGGGTAAGAAGACCTAAATTATAATTTCCAAATTTGGGCAAGTCACTTAACCTCTCTATGAACTCAGTTTCCCCATATAAAATATGAAAAAATTAGATCAGATAACTTCTTAGCAATCTCCTATTAAAATCTATGAAATTGGTTAAAGTGAATGTAATAAAATAAAATTCAACCTAATAATTTTTAAGTTACAGCATTGGGTGACTGGCCAAATATGATTGTAGTTGAATCCAAGCAAAGTGAGGTAATGAATTGAGATAATATTTTAGATAATTCAGGCAAAATCCCTTTTTAACTCTCACCAGTGAAGGATGCTATTCTGATTTATTTGCATCATTGCCTCATTTCTCCATTTCACTCTTGCTATGGAAACTCAGATTCTGTGGTGTGTGTGCATGAGTGTGTGTATGTCCTGTAGAAAATATTGGTGGCACAAATCTTTACTCTAGCTTTCTCTTCCTATATATTTACAATTGGCATAGAAATAAAATTTAAAAAGAGAAATGTATTGATGCTTAGAAATATAGCAGGACTTTGATTTATACTGGGAAATGGGTAGGTGGCATTAACATCATAGAAGATTTAGAAAAAAGAAAGACTCATGTCAAGAGATATTCCCAGACAGATTATATAGACCATTTAAAGGATATTATGACTCTCGATAGTATAAGTAAAACTTCTCTTTCCTCACAGATGAACAACAAAAGAGATTGAAATGAGACATTAATTTCAAGAAAGGTTTACTTCAATGTTTTGCTTCTAGGAAGGAAATACTACAATATAGTTCATAATAAGAGTGTTAACATCTCATAAAGTTGTCAAAGGTTATGGTATCTCTGAATAGCTTTTAAAATTAAGACCTTAATGATAATCAACCATGAAGAAAAAGATAAAGAAAAAACTGCACATTTTCTCCACAAAGGCAGTGATTATTGTTTCAATCTTGACTCCCCCAAAGCCCACAATGTGAAAAACATTATTATATTCCTCAAGTAAAATATTTAATTCCAGGATTTTAAAAGATTTGTAAAATGAGTATCTTTAAAAACCCAGTTTTATTACCTGGGAAAGTGAGTGAATCTTAGAAAGATTACATGATAGAGAAGTGAGAAGATCTTATGCTGGAAAAATCGTGGGGCCCCAGTCACAAGTCTGTCAGGTCAGTTTTTGTAAAGTAGTTTTGCTAAATTAGCCTAATATGAGACACTATGGTCCAGGACTTCAGTACTTCCCAGTTGCACTATTGCACTGCCTCTACTTGTTGGTCTCTTCTCCTCAAGTCTCTTTTTTCATTCTAGTCTAGTGTTAATTAGTCAAATTGATCTTTCTAAAGCACAGATCTAACTAGATCACCTCCCTTCCCCCATTAAATAATTTTTTTTTAAGGCTTGAAAAGTGCTTTTTATCTTTTATCTCATTTGATTCTTTTTTTTTTTTTAATTTTTAAACATTATTTTATTTGGTCCTTTCCATACATTATTCACTGGAAACAAAGATCATTTTCTTTTCCTTCCCCCCCCCCCCCCCCGCACCTTTCCCTCTCCCATAGCCGACACACGATTCCACTGGTTATCACATGTGTTCTTGACTTGAACCCATTTCCCTGTTGTTGGAATTTGCATTTTCGTGTTCATTTAGAGTCTCTCCTCAGTCTTATCCCCTCCAACCTTGTAGTCAAGCAGTTGCTTTTCATTGGTGTTTTTACTCCCACAGTTTATCCTCTGCTTGTGGGTAGTATTTTTTAGATCCCTGCAGATTGTTCAGGGACATTGCATTGATACTAATGGAGAAGTCCATCACCTTCGATTGTACCACAATGTATCAGTCTCTGTGTACAATGTTTTTTTGGTTCTGCTCCTTTCCCTCTGCATCACTTCCTGGAGGTTGTTCCAGTCTCCATGGAATTCCTCTACTTTATTATTCCTTTTAGCACAATAGTATTCCATCACCAACATATACCACAATTTGTTCAGCCATTCCCCAATTGACGGGCATCCCCTCATTTTCCAATTTTTGGCCACCACAAAGAGTGCAGCTATGAATATTCTTGTACAAGTCTTTTTCCTTATTATCTCTTTGGGGTACAAACCCAGCAGTGCTATAGCTGGATCAAAGGGCAGACAGTCTTTTATCACCCTTTGGGCATAGTTCCAAATTGCCCTCCAGAATGGTTGGATAAATTCACAACTCCACCAGCAATGAATTAATGTCCCCACTTTGCCACATCCCCTCCAGCATTCATTACTTTCCATAGCTGTCATGTTAGCCAATCTGCTAGGTGTGAGGTGATACATCAGAGTTGTTTTGATTTGCATCTCTCTGATTATAAGAGATGAAGAGCACTTTTTCATGTGCTTATTAATAGTTTTGATTTCTTTGGCTGCGAACTGCCTGTTCATGTCCCTTGCCCATTTGTCAATTGGAGAATGGCTTGATTTTTTGTACAATTGATTTAGTTCTTTATAAATTTGAGTAATTAAACATTTGTCAGAGGTTTTTATGAAGATTGTTTCCCAATTTGTTGCTACCCTTCTGATTTTGGTTACATTGGTTTTGTTTGTACAAAAACATTTTAATTTGATGTAATCCAGATTATTTATTTTGCATTTTGTAACTCTTTCTAATTCTTGCTTGGTTTTGAAGTCTTTCCCTTCCCAAAGGTCTGACATGTATACTATTCTGTGTTCGCCTAATTTTCTTATAGTTTCCTTCTTTATGTTCAAGTCATTCACCCATTTTGAATTTATCTTGGTGTAGGGTGTGAGGTGTTGATCTAAACCTAATCTTTCCCACACTGTCCTCCAATTTTCCCAGCAGTTTTT
Source organism: Monodelphis domestica (assembly GCF_027887165.1). Taxonomy (NCBI): domain Eukaryota; kingdom Metazoa; phylum Chordata; class Mammalia; order Didelphimorphia; family Didelphidae; genus Monodelphis; species Monodelphis domestica. Next base: position 394,930,548 of record NC_077229.1, read on the forward strand.
ATGAAATAGTGGATTTTTGTCCCAAAAGCTGGGAACTTTGGGTTTGTCATATACTGTTTTGCTGAGGTTGCTTGCCCCCAGTCTATTCCACTGATCCTCCTTTCTGTCTCTTAGCCAGTACCAAATTGTTTTGATGACCGCTGCTTTATAATATAGTCTGAGATCTGGGACTGCAAGACCCCCTTCCTTTGTAATTTTTTTCATTATTTCCCTGGATATCCTTGATCTTTTGTTCTTCCAAATGAACTTTATTATGGTTTTTTCTAAATCAGTAAAAAAAAATTTTGGAAGTTCCATGGGTATGGCACTAAATAGATAGATGAGTTTGGGTAGGATGGTCATTTTTATTATATTGGCTCGTCCTACCCATGAGCAGTTAATGTTCTTCCAATTGTTCAAGTCTAGTTTTAGTTGTGTGGAAAGTGTTTTGTAGTTGTGTTCATATAGATCCTGTGTTTGTCTCGGGAGATAGATTCCTAAGTATTTTATTTTGTCTAAGGTAATTTTGAATGGGATTTCTGTTTCTAGTTCTTGCTGCTGAGCTGTGTTGGAATTATATAGAAATGCTGATGACTTATGTGGGTTTATTTTGTATCCTGCAACTTTGCTAAAGTTGTTGATTATTTCGATTAGCTTTTTGGTTGAATCTCTAGGATTCTTTAAGTAGACCATCATGTCATCTGCAAAGAACGATAATTTGGTCTCCTCCTTGCCTATTTTAATGCCTTCAATTTCTTTTTCTTCTCTAATTGCTACTGCTAGTGTTTCTAATACAATGTCAAATAATAGAGGTGATAATGGGCATCCTTGTTTCACTCCTGATCTTAATGGGAATGGATTTAGTTTATCCCCATTGCAGGTGATATTAGTTGATGGTTTTAGATATATACTGTTTATTATTTTTAGGAATGACCCTTCTATTCCTATGCTTTCTAGTGTTTTTAGTAGGAATGGGTGTTGTATTTTATCAAAGGCTTTTTCTGCATCTATTGAGATAATCATGTGGTTCTTGTTGGTTTGCTTGTTGATGTGGTCAATTATGTGGATGGTTTTCCTAATGTTGAAACAGCCCTGCATCCCTGGTATAAATCCTACTTGATCATGGTGGATGACCCTTCTGATAACTTGCTGGAGTCTTTTTGCTAGTATCCTATTTAAGATTTTTGCATCTATATTCATTAGAGAGATTGGTCTATAATTTTCTTTCTGTTTTTGGACTGCCTGGCTTTGGAATTAGTACCATGTTTGTGTCATAAAAGGAGTTTGGTAGAACACCCTCTTTGCTTATTATGTCAAATAGTTTGTATAGTATTGGGATTAACTGTTCTCTGAATGTTTGATAGAATTCACTGGTGAATCCGTCAGGCCCTGGGGATTTTTTCTTAGGAAGTTCTTTGATGGCCTCTTGGATTTCTTTTTCTGATATGGGATTATTTAAGAAAACTATTTCTTCTTCTGTTAGTCTAGGCAATTTATATTTTTGTAAATATTCATCCATATCACCTAGGTTGGCATATTTATTGCCATATAGTTGGGCAAAGTAGTTTTTAATGATTGCCTTAATTTTCTCTTCATTGGAGGTGAGATCCCCCTTTTCATCCTTGATGCTGTTAATTTGCCTTTCTTCTTTCCTTTTTTTAATTAGATTGACCAGTACTTTGTCTATTTTGTCTGTTTTTTCAAAGTACCAGCTTCCAGTCTTGTTTAATAGCTCAATAGTTCTGTCACTTTCGATTTTATTAATTTCTCCCTTAATTTTTAGGATCTCTAGTATGGTTTCCTTCTGGGGGTTTTTAATTTGTTTGTTCTCAAGTTTTTTGATTTGCATTTCCAATTCCTTGATTTCTGTCCTCCCTAATTTGTTAATATATGCACTCAGGGTTATGAATTTTCTTCTAAGTACTGCCTTGGCTGCATCCCATAAGGTTTGAAAGGATGTTTCGCCGTTGTCATTTTCTTCAATGAAATTATTAATTGTTTCTATGATTTCTTCTCTAACTATCCGATTTTGGAGTATTATGTTATTTAATTTCCAATTAATTTTTGATTTGGCTCTCCATGTACCCTTGCCGATCAATATTTTTATTGCCTTTTGATCTGAAAAGGCTGCAGTTATTATTTCTGCTTTTCTGCATTTGAGTGCCATGTTTCTATTACCTAGTGTATGATCTATTTTTGTGAATGTGCCATGTGGTGCTGAAAAGAAGGTGTATTCTTTTTTGTCCCTATTTATTTTTCTCCATATGTCTATTAACTGTAATTTTTCTAAGATTTCATTCACCTCTTTTACCTCTTTCTTGTTTATTTTTTGGTTTGATTTATCTAAATTTGATAGTGGTTGGTTCAAGTCTCCCACTAATATGGTTTTACTGTCTATTTCCTCCTTCAATTTTCCTAGTTTCTCCATTAGAAATTTGGATGCTATACCATTTGGTGCATACATGTTGATTAGTGATATTTCCTTATTGTCTATACTCCCTTTTAGCAGAATATATTTATCTTCCCTATCCCTTTTGATCAGGTCTATTTGTGCTTTGGCTTTGTCAGATATCATGATTGCAACTCCTGTCTTCTTTCTATCAGTTGAGGCCCAAAAGGTCTTACTCCAACCTTTAATTCTAACCTTGTGAGTGTCAACTCATCACATATGTGTTTCATTAAATAAATTCTATTGGCTTCCTATTACTTTTGGGATTAAATATAAAAATTGCTGAATTTTAAAGTCCCTCTTAATCTGGTCCCTTCCTACCTTTCTAGGATTCTTATACTTTAATCCCAAATATCTATTCTGGAATCTAGTGACAACTGGCCTCTGCCATTTCTTACACAATATATTCCATCACCCAACATATGCATTTTCAAACAGTATTTCTCCATTCCTGGAATCCTCTCCTTAATCTCTGACTCTTGGCTTTCCTAGTTTTCTTCAAGTCCCAGCTAAAATCCTATAAGAATCCTATCCTAGTCACCCTTATTACTAATGTCTTTGCCCAGAGATTCTCTCCAATTTATCTCTGTTTATATCTTATTTGTACATAAGTGTTTACATCTCATCTCCTATTTAGTGTGTGAGTTTCTTGAAGGCAGGAATCTCCTTTTATTGGGACTCATGATAACCTGACAATTTTTAATAGCCACTGGTCTCTCTTTTTCTTCCATTCCATTCCACACATTACTGGCAGATTAATCTTTCGAATCTATGTACTGATAATGATACCTGACTTCTCAGTATTTAATAGCTCTACATATGGTTAATTGAATGTAACCCAAACTTAAGTTTAAATGTGCATTTCAGATCTTTCTCCCTCTGACTCCAGCCTACCTCTCTAATTGGATTTTTCCCATTTTCTTCTTAGGATTTATATTCCCATCACTAATTCCAATTGCTTGGTATATGTAACATTTAAATACTGATTAAAGTGGTTGATTGCCCAAGGCACATAGGTAGTAGTAGTCAAAGGATGGGTCTGAACCCAGGTCTTCTGACACAATTTCCAGTATTCTTTCCTGTGTGGTACTTCTTTTTCTCCTACCAAGAGGATTGATCTTCTGAGTGGGAAGAATGTATGGAAATAATTAGCAAATCAGTGCTAAAAATCAGCACTAACATTTATTCAATTTACAAAGTATTTCCTTTACAAAAATTGTGTGAGGGAGATAGTGTAAGTTTCATTATCTCCATTTTATATATGAGGAAACTGAGGTCCTAATAGATTAAATGATTCACCCAGCATGGCAAAGCTAATGTTGAAACCAAGATTAAAAAAGTAGGATTCCTTATACCAAGTTCAATGCTCTTTTATTTAAAAAAATTTTTAAGCAACCTTTTCTTTTTAAATTTTGAGTTCCAAATTCTTTCCTTCATTCCAACTCTTCCCCCTCACCCCAATCCAGTAAGAAGGAAGTAAACTGGTAAAATTAAACATGTGAAATCATGTAAACTATATTTCCAAATCAGCTTTGTCAAGAAATAAAAAGAAAGAAAATTATACTTCAATTATCTTTGAGTTCATCAGTTCAGTCTCTATAGGTAGATGGCATTTTTTCATCATGAACCTTGTGACCAGGTGCCCTGATGTCTTGTGAACTTCCACAAGTACTCTTTACCCTGTAAAACTGTGACCCAGAACTGTGTTTGGGAAACAGAGCTATCAAGTCACATCAATTTTATTACTGTCAGAAAAGGGTCCCTTATAATCTCTTTCTGACCAGTTAGCTGAGCCCATTACTACCTCTGAGCTGAGAACTCCCAAATTTCTTGTGGTTGCCTCCAAAGTCCATAGCTGTTGCTGCTGAAGTATTTCCAGTCCTCCCCCCAACTGATTCTCCCCTATGAACATCCTAATTTGTCTCAGGCAGGAAAAATGTCTCTTTGAGCTTTTTTGGCTGTCCAGAAATTTGATTTTAGCAATTATTTTAAAGTTATTTGGAGGGGAATTATGGGAGGGTTCAGGTGGGTTGCTGCTTATACTCCACCATTTTGGCTTTGCCTTCCCAAAGTTTTTTTTCCAGTACCCCACAACATACCACAACTGATTTCTTTCTGGGTTCAAACAGCTTATCATGTGCAAGAAAGATTAGCCATGCTATATTTGGCTTTGAAGATAGATATAGACCAAAATTGGTAGAAGATGAAAAATAGAGTTTGATTTTAACATAAGGGGAAATATCCCAGCAGTTAGATTTGCTCCCCCCCCATACCATACAAAAAAATTGAATGAGTAGCTGGATGATTGGTGTTATAGGGGAATTTAGGTAAGGGGGAAAGGTTTAGGAAAGGGGAAACACACAATTATATAAATAAGTTTATTAATAAAGGAAAGAGATGATGGGTAAGGAAAGGTGTTAATGGACCATGTGACTACTAAAACCTCAGATACTTAACCCAATATAGTTTCTATACTAAATTTAACCTGTCTAAACTAGACTAAACTAAAAGTTAACTAATAGATAAAGTCTAAACAGGAAGCCCAGATTCTCACTCTCTTCAGAGTCCTTGGTGGGTCAGTCTCCAGTAATCCAGTTGTAAATTCCTTAGACGATCCAGGAAAGGGAGAAATTCTCTTCCAAAATCACTCTGTCCACTAGAATGACTGGAGATTTCTTCTCAACCTTGTCTTAATGATAATCTAAGGCAGGCAGCTTGAAAGATGGGTTTTCCAGGGAGAGTCCCAGATTCACAGCTTCAGTGTTGAAATCCAGCTTCAGACAGACAGTTGAAAGCTGTCCAACCCTTTAGAATCTTGACCCAGCAAGTTCTTACAGAATTTAGGCTTGAGGGCTGTCAATCAATCTTTTCAACTTCTTTGCAACTTCCCTTGCTACAGTGGTGAATACCCTGTTAAAGGAATCTTTAAGCTTATATGATCACTTGCTAGTAACATTATAGAAGGAATTCTTGATGGTCCAGTTCCCCCCTTCTCTTTCCTCTTCTCTATCAGGTATTGTCTTCTACTGCTTCTTATTAATCAATACATTTCTATAGGTCCCCACTAGCTTTCACTTTTATAACTATTCAGGTATTTTCACTTAATACTCTCTATTCTTTAACAGGGAGGCTATGATTAGTAAGCCCTTTCCCACTATGTTAGGCCTATAGATATTTTTATTTTTTCATAGCTACTTATTGGCCATAAATATAGCCTTTTGCTAAAATGTTATCTGTAATCCTGTCTTCTTCTCTCCCCCAACCTTTGGGTATATAGTAGTCTTAGACATGAAAATCACAAGGGATGGACAGATTAGTTGAACAAGACTCTGACAATGTTTGTTCTCTTTCCTTCTCCTCTCTCCCCCTACCCCAAATAACAAATAATTGTTGCCTCAGTCTGATTTTCTTGTAAAATTGAAGGCTGGGTTAGATAACTACTGAGGTCCCTCCTAACTGTAACATTCTATAATTCTTTTAGGTCAGAGGAGCTTTAAGTGCTTAAGTGTATATAATTAGGGAAGAGATTTCTTTTCTGGTTCACATCGGTGTATGGGTTTCCATGAGGGAAATCTGTATAATAATGAGTATGAATAAAAGATGTATGTGTATTATATTTAATACAATCATAGACTTCATAATGTATAAAGACCTTAGAAATCATCTAGTCAAAATATTTCATCTTCACATAGGAGGACTTGAAAACATGAGAAAATTTAAATTATTTGCTTAAGGTCACACATCTAGTCTAAATCTAGATCTTTCTAGAATCTCAGTCTAAGATGCTTTCTATGGTACCATACTAACCCTGTAATTTAAATTAGCATGTACACAATTATATTTTTGAATTGATTTCTAATATAAAATTGAAGATGTTTTCCTTGAGGAAAAAAATAACTCCAAGAGCTAATAAAATTACACTTTTGAATTCAGTAAACCATTTAAAAGTAGACATTTAAAAGAAAAAATAATTCTTATAAAATATTAACATGGACATTCCAAATAAGTCACAAAATACGAATGTAGAATAGCTACTATACTTTTATACTTAGCATAATAGCTTGAAAGTCTAAAGAAAAAAAGTGATATACTCTCACCAAACAGAGTAGAGTATTTGAGAAGTCTCTTAATTACTTTTGCTTCCCATCCCCCCTGCCACATCTTTCATATTCTCTTTTTCTTTTTTTTTTTTTAAATATATTTTATTTGATCATTTCCAAGCATTATTCGTTAAAGACATAGATCATTTTCTTTTCCTCCCCCCCACCCCCCATAGCCGACGCGTAAGTCCACTGGGCATTAGATGTTTTCTTGATTTGAACTCATTGCTTTGTTGATAGTATTTGCATTAGAGTGTTCATTTAAAGTCTGTCCTCTGTCATGTCCCCTCAACCTCTGTATTCAGGCAGTTGCTTTTTCTTGGTGTTTCCACTCCCATAGTTTATCCTTTGCTTATGAATGGTGTTTTTTTTCTCCTGGATCCCTGAAAGTTGTTCAGGGACATTACACCGCCCCTAATGGAGAAGTCCATTACGTTCGATTATACCACAGTGTATTAGTCTCTGTGTACAATGTTCTCCTGGTTCTGCTCCTCTCGCTCTGCATCACTTCCTGGAGGTTGTTCCAGTCTCCATGGAACTTCTCCACTTTATTATTCCTTTGAGCACAATAGTATTCCATCACCAACATATACCACAGTTTGTTCAGCCATTCCCCAATTGATGGGCACCCCCTCGTTTTCCAGTTTTGGGCCACCACAAAGAGCACAGCTATGAATATTTTTGTACAAGTCTTTGTGTCCATTATCTCTTTGGGGTACAGACCCAGCAGTGCTATGGCTGGGTCAAAGGGTAGATATTCTTTTGTCGCCCTTTGGGCATAGTTCCAAATTGCCCTCCAGAATGGTTGGATCAGTTCACAACTCCACCAGCAATGAATTAATGTCCCTATTTTGCCACATCCCCTCCAGCATTCATTACTTTCCTTTGCTGTTATGTTAGCCAATCTGCTAGGTGTGAGGTGATACCTCAGAGTTGTTTTGATTTGCATCTCTCTGATTATAAGAGATGTAGAACACTTCTTCATGTGCTTGTTAATAGTTTTGATTTCTTTATCTGAGAACTGCCTATCCATTTCCCTTGCCCATTTATCAATTGGAGAATGGCTTGGTTTTTTGTACAATTGATTTAGCTCATTATAAATATGAGTAATTAAACCTTTGTCAGAGGTTTCTATGAAGATTTTTTCCCAATTTGTTGTTTCCCTTCTGATTTTAGTTATATTGGTTTTGTTTGTACAAAAGCTTTTTAGTTTGATGTAGTCAAAATTATTTATTTTACATTTTGTGATTCTTTCTATATCTTGCTTGGTTTTAAAGCCTTTCCCCTCCCAAAGGTCTGACATGTATACTATTCTGTGTTTACCCAATTTACTTATGGTTTCCTTCTTTATGTTTAAGTCACTCACCCATTTTGAATTTATCTTGGTGTAGGGTGTGAGGTGTTGATCTATTCCTAGTCTCTCCCACACTGTCTTCCAATTTTCCCAGCAGTTTTTATCGAATAGTGGATTTTTGTCCCAAAAGCTGGGATCTTTGGGTTTATCGTATACTGTCTTGCTGAGGTCGTTTTCCCCCAGTCTATTCCACTGATCTTCCTTTCTGTTTCTTAGCCAGTACCAAATTGTTTTGATGACTGCTGCTTTGTAATATAGTTTGAGGTCTGGGACTGCAAGGCCCCCATCATATGTGTTTTTTTTCATTATTTCCCTGGATATCCTTGATCTTTTGTTCTTCCAAATGAACTTTGTTATGGTTTTTTCTAAATCAGTGAAGAAGTATTTTGGTAGTTCAATGGGTATGGCACTAAATAGATAAATAAGTTTGGGTAGGATGGTCATTTTTATTATATTGGCTCATCCTATCCATGAGCAGTTAATGTTTTTCCAATTGTTCAAGTCTAGTTTTAGTTGTGTGGCAAGTGTTTTGTAGTTGTGTTCATATAGTTCCTGTGTTTGTCTTGGGAGATAGATTCCTAGGTATTTTATTTTGTCTAAGGTGATTTTGAATGGGATTTCTCTTTCTAGTTCTTGCTGCTGAGCTGTGTTGGAGATATATAGAAAAGCTGATGATTTATGTGGGTTTATTTTGTATCCTGCAACTTTGCTAAAGTTGTTGATTATTTCAATTAGCTTTTTGGTTGAATCTCTAGGATTCTTTAAGTAGACCATCATGTCATCCGCAAAGAGTGATAACTTGGTCTCCTCCTTGCCTATTCTGATGCCTTCAATTTCTTTATCTTCTCTAATTGTTACTGCTAGTGTTTCTAGTACAATGTCAAATAGTAGAGGTGATAATGGGCATCCTTGTTTCACTCCTGATCTTATTGGGAATGCATCTAGTTTATCCCCATTGCAGATGATATTAGCTGTTGGTTTTAGATATATACTGTTTATTATTTTTAGGAATGACCCTTCTATTCCTATGCTTTCTAGTGTTTTTAATAGGAATGGGTGTTGTATTTTATCAAAGGCTTTTTCTGCATCTATTGAGATAATCATGTGGTTCTTGCTAGTTTGCTTGTTGATGTGGTTAATTATGTGGATGGTTTTCCTAATGTTGAACCAGCCCTGCATCCCTGGTATGAATCCTACTTGATCATGGTGAATGATCCTTCTGATCACTTGCTGGAGTCTTTTTGCTAGTATCCTATTTAAAATTTTTGCATCTATATTCATTAGGGAGATTGGTCTATAGTTTTCTTTCTCTGTTTTTGACCTGCCTGGTTTTGGAATCAGTACCATGTTTGTGTCGTAAAAGGAGTTTGGTAGAACTCCCTCTTTGCTTATTATGTCAAATAGTTTGTATAGTATTGGGGTTAACTGTTCTCTGAATGTTTGATAGAATTCACAGGTGAATCCATCAGGCCCTGGGGATTTTTTCTTAGGAAGTTCTTTGATGGCTTGATGGATTTCAATTTCTGATATGGGATTATTTAAGAATTCTATTTCCTCTTCTGTTAGTCTAGGCAGTTTGTATTTTTGTATATATTCATCCATTTCTCCTAAATTGGTGTATTTATTGCCATATAATTGGGCAAAGTAATTTCTAATGATTGCCTTAATTTCCTCCTCATTGGAGGTGCTGTCCCCCTTTTCATCTTTAATGCTGTGAATTTGCTTTTCTTCCTTCCTTTTTTTAATTAGATTGACCAGTACTTTGTCTATTTTGTTTGTTTTTTCAAAGTACCAGCTTCTTGTCTTATTTATTAAATCAATAGTTCTATCACTTTCGATTTTATTAATTTCTCCCTTAATTTTTAGGATTTCAAATTTGGTTTTCTGCTGGGGGTTTTTAATTTGATCGCTTTCGAGTTTTTTCAATTGCATTTCCAATTGATTGATCTCTGCTCTCCCTTGTTTGTTAATATGAGCTTTCAGGGATATGAATTTGCCTCTGATTACCGCTTTGGCTGCATCCCAAAAGGTTTGAAAGGATGTTTCGCCATTGTCATTTTCCTTGATGAAATTATTAATTGTTTCTATGATTTCTTCTTTAGCTAAACGGTTTTGGAGTATCATATTGTTTAATTTCCAATTGGTTTTAGATTTGGTTTTCCATGTACCATTACTAATCATTATTTTTATTGCCTTGTGATCTGAGAAGGCTGCATTCATTATTTCTGCTTTTTTGCATTTGTGTGCTATGTTTCTGTGACCTAATGTATGGTCAATTTTTGTGAATGTGCCATGTGGTGCTGAGAAGAAGGTGTATTCCTTTTTATCCCTATTTATTTTTCTCCATATGTCTATTAATTCTAATTTTTCTAAGATTTCATTCACTTCTTTTACCTCTTTCTTATTTATTTTTTGATTTGATTTATCTAAATTTGATAATGGTTGGTTTAAGTCTCCCACTAGTATGGTTTTATTGTCTATTTCTTCCTTCAATTCTCCTAGTTTCTCCATTAGAAATTTGGGTGCTATATTATTTGGTGCATACATGTTGATTAATGATATTTCCTCATTGTCTAGAGTCCCTTTTAACAAAATATAATTACCTTCCCTATCCCTTTTGATCAGGTCTATTTTTGCATTGGCTTTATCAGATATCATGATTACCACTCCTGCCTTCTTTCTATCAGTTGAGGCCCAGAAGGTCTTACTCCATCCTTTAATTCTGACCTTGTGGGTGTCAACCCGCCTCATGTGTGTTTCTTGAAGACAACATATGGTAGGGTTTTGGATTCTAATCCATTCAGCTATTCGTCTACGTTTTATGGGTGAGTTCATCCCATTCACGTTCAAAGTTATGATTGTCATTTGTGGACTCCCTGGCATTTTGATTGCCTTCCCTAATTCTAACCTTTTCTTCTTCGGCTCTACCTTTTAGTCCAGTGATTTACTTTGAATCAGTCCCCCTTGTCCCCTCCCTTGATGTTTCCCTTTTTAGTCCCTCCCTTTTTGTTCCCTCCCCCTCCCCCCTCTCTTTCCCTCCCTTTTTGTTCTCCCTCTCCCCCTCCCCCCCTTGGTTTTCCCTTCTCCTTACCCTTGTTGGGTAAGATAGAATTCAAGATCCCAATGGATCTGGATGTTTTTCCCTCTCAGAGTTGATTTCCCTGAGATTGAGGTTTAAGTAAACCCCCCCCCCTCTCTTCCTCTCCTTCTTATAGGAGTTTTCTTCCCCTCCCCTTCCCCTGTGAATCTTTGTGTGAGAACCATTATTCTATTTGGTCTTTCTTTACCCCCTATTTATACATTACATTTTCCCCACATATTAGTATACATAGGTTGATATAAATGTAGTCCTTATAGAAGAGAGTTTGAGTAAAAGAAGATAACATTTTTCCCCTTTCCTTAATATTTACCTTTTCAGGTATTCCTTGCTCTTTGATTTTCGGTATCAAACTTTCCACAGAGCTCTGGTCTTTTCTTTGCAAAAAGTTGGAAGTCTTCTATTTTGTTGAATGCCCATACTTTCCCTTGGAAGTATATAGTCAGTTTTGCTGGGTAGCTGATTCTTGGTTGGAGACCCAGCTCTCTTGCCTTTCTGAAGATCATGTTCCATGCCTTACGATCATTCAGCGTAGAACTTGCAAGGTCTTGGGTGACCCTGATTGGCATTCCTTTATATCTAAATTGTCTTTTTCTGGCTTCCTGTAGGATTTTTTCTTTTGTTTGATAGCTTTGGAATTTGGCAATTACATTCCTGGGAGTTGTCTTTTGGGGGTTTAATGTAGAAGGTGTTCTGTGAGCTCTGTCAGTGGCTGTATTGCCCCCTTGTTCTAGAATCTCTGGGCAATTTTCTTTGATTATATCTTGTATCACCATGTCCAGTTTGGTGTTTATTTCTGGCTTTTCTGGGAGTCCAATTATTCTTAAATTTTCTCTTCTCCCCCTGTTTTCCAGATCTATCACCTTGTCGGTGAGATATTTTATGTTCTCTTCTAATTTCTTGGTGTTTTGGCTTTGCTTTATTAGTTCTTGCTTTAAAGCCTGGTTTTCTTTTACAGTTTGGTCAAACTGGTTTTGTAGATGCGTGAATTTCTTTTGCATCATTTCCCACTTTTCCTCCCAGAGGGCTTCCATCTTTTTGGTCCTTTCTGATTCAAATTCTTCATGTGTTTGTGGAGAGTTTCTATTTCCTTTGGAAGATTTTGGAGAATTTTCTTGTATATCTTCTTCTATCTGCTCTGTATTTTGTATTTTGGCTCCATAGAATGTGTCCAGAGTCGCCCCTTTCTTCTTATTTTTCTTGGTATTTTGGGGCTTCTGTGCTTCTGTAGAGTTTGTCATCTCTGAACGTGGAGGATTGGCTTTTCTTGTCTCTGTCTGGTGTTCAGAGGCAGTCCTGGGCAGATGGTTCTATGAGCTTTCCCTGGGTTAAACTGAATATGCCTCACTGGAACTGGAATGGAAGGGTCGGACCACGAAGCCACACTCTCCCCCTGGCTCGATTTCCGGAAGTTGCCTTCAGAATCCCTGGCCGTGAGGCTGTTTCGTCGGCCTGCGGGGGGATGGGCTGCCGCTTCCCCAAGCTCCGAGAGCACAGACTTTCACTGAGACTTGGATAGCAGGATCCAGCCCGTGAGGCTGTCTTGCCCGCCCTGAGGGTTGCTGTTGTTTTGACCAGCTCTCTGCAGCGGAGGCCCCAGGCAGTAACTTTCACCTGGACCGACCAGCTCTTTGCAGCGGAGGCCCCAGGCAGTAACTTTCACCCGGACTGGGACTTGGGTAGAAGACCCTGAGGGTTGTTGTTCCTCAGACCCTGCTCTCTGAGCCCGGCGCGGCTGCCGCTTCCGGGAGCCTTGGACTCTGTGCTCCTACCCCTGAGGTCCGAGGGATCTCAGGTTCTGGCTTTTAAGGGGAGCCGTACCTTTTGAACCGGGTCCAGGTCCAGGAGGAGGGTTCCCAGGGTCTGTGCTGTTGATTGTTTTGAATTTCGGCGCCTTAGGAGCTTCTAGTTTGAGATCGGTCGGGAAGGGTTTTCCGGAGATCTGAACTTCAGCTTTCTCTAAGCCGCCATCTTAACCGGAAGTCCCATCTTTCATATTCTATCAGAGGAAAATAAACAGTTTTATATTTCTCAGCACTGAGATAAAACTGGATTTTGAAGAAACTGAATTTTGGAACTGAAGCCTTTCATCTGAGGTAAAAGGAAGAGAAGCAGAAATAAAACCAGACAATGAAGTAAAAATACAGCTACAAGTCTGATGAGGACGATGATACGAAGAGCATATTTAACAGCAGTAAGTAAAGCACTGTGTGCTTTCTGAAACTTAAGACACTAAGAATCTGAAAAGTTTTAGAAAATGAGCTTCTAAATGACTTTTTAAAATGGAATCAAGCTCCTAATTTATAAATTTTATAACAGTAAATGTCTGTGGTAAATTTATTTTTAATTGGTAAAACTGTATAGACATTCTGAAAAGATAAATTGTTCCCTTTTCCTACTCATTACTCCTTTAATCCAGTTGCAAGACTCGTGATTTATTGAAATCCTAAGGTGAAGACAAACAATAAGATGAAGATTAGTATTATAAATTTCAAAATATAAAGGGTAGTAAAGGTTTATTCAAACAACTTTGAAATAAATAAGCTTTCATTTGTGCTTTTTTGTTCCTCCTAATTAGTTCAAAGGGATATTTTTGATCTGTGTGAGGCTAAATGGGTACATAGAGAGGGTGTAAATTAAGTGAACATAGGAAAGAGAAAAAATATAGAAAAAAAAGAAATGGAATAAGAAAGATGGGGGAAAAGAAAAAAGAGAAGCAGAAATTCCTCCTATGAATGCAAAAGAGAAAAAAAAACCCTCAAAACACTGACATCATTAAATCACAGAATTTTAGATTTCAGAAGCATGTTGGAAATATTTTACTCTAACCACTCACTCATACAGGAACTATTTCCATAAAATCTCTTCTAAATGATGACCTGGCTTCTGCTTTAATGCTTAAAAGGATAGAGTGTCTCCAAGTATTTCCAAGTCTCTGCTTACTGGGGATGTCTATTCTATTGTGGGGCAATTCTATTTGTTAGAAAATTCTTTCTCATTAGGCTGCAATCTGCTTCCCTATGGCAGACTACCTTGGAATAACAGAGAATTCTTCAACTCCTGCCACATGAAAACCCTTCAGATATTTGCAGATAGCTCTCAGGCCTCTCATTAGTCTTTTCTCTTAGCTAGATTTCCCCAGCCTCCTCCTTCAATTGTTCCTCAAGTGATCTAGTTTCCTGATTGTTTGCCCTCCTGGTAGCTCTCCTGGATGTACTTCAGCTTATCAATCTTGTTAATATCCATCTTAAAATAATTGAACACAAAACTTCAGATGTGGTTGGAATAGTGCAAAACCTCTCATGGTTTACAAGCTATATTTCAATTTATGTTAATTAAGATTGTGTTAGTTATGTTAATAGTCACATCCCAACATTGGTTTATATGAAATGTTCAACCAAACTAAATCCCATGGCTTTTCTTTCTTTCTTTTTTTTTTCATATCAGCTACAGCTAAACTATGCCTCTGCCATCTTGGATTTGAGTCATATTCTTTAACTTTAATTTAGTACTTCACATTAATTCCTAATATATTTTATCTTTTTGATTTAGACCCAACATTCTTTTGATGCCATATTTTATTCTACATAGTATCTGTGATTTTATAGCTTTACTGGCAACATCTTTCCATTCTTTGTGTGTCTGATTTTACATTTTGCCAAACTTTTATGACTTTGGAATTATGAAAAGAATTGGATAAATCACTTTTATAAACATAAACATAAGAAAAAATGGAAAATGTAAAGAAACAAACAGAAAGGAAAACACAGAAAAGAAAAACATCGAGTTTAAGAAACAGTAGCTTAACAATTTAAATGAGAAATTTTTTACCATGGAGAAACAGAAAATTTGGCTGAATAAAGGGAAAAGTGCTTTGTAGGGCTTACCCAAATATTATAGGTAGAGTTTAATTTTTATCCAAATAATAAGCTTTCAGTCATTTCTCTTATTTTCTATCCCTTCACTCAGAACTTAGAGATTGGGTTAACCTTCAGTCAAGCTTAGGCTTTGAGAAGTACCGTAGATTCTATTCTTTTAAGCCCATTTCTTCCCATTAACTCAAAGACTTTACTCCAATCATCATTTCCCCATCTCTCATTTTTTTTCTTTTTTTTTTAATATATTTTATTTGATCATTTCCAAGCATTATTCGTTAAAGACATAGATCATTTTCTTTTCCTCCCCCCCCCCACCCCCCATAGCCGACGCGTAAGTCCACTGGGCATTAGATGTTTTCTTGATTTGAACCCATTGCTTTGTTGATAGTATTTGCATTAGAGTGTTCATTTAGAGTCTATCCTCTGTCATGTCCCCTCAACCTCTGTATTCAGGCAGTTGCTTTTTCTCGGTGTTTCCACTCCCATAGTTTATCCTTTGCTTATGAATGGTGTTTTTTTCTCCTGGGTCCCTGCAAGTTGTTCAGGGACATTACACCACCACCAATGGAGAAGTCCATTACGTTCGATGATACCACAGTGTGTTTGTCTCTGTGTACAATGTTCTCCTGGTTCTGCTCCTCTCGCTCTGCATCACTTCCTGGAGGTTGTTCCAGTCTCCATGGAACTTCTCCACTTTATTATTCCGTTTAGCACAATAGTACTCCATCACCAACATATACCACAGTTTGTTCAGCCATTCCCCAATTGATGGGCATCCCCTCGTTTTCCAGTTTTGGGCCACCACAAAGAGCGCGGCTATGAATATTTTTGTACAAGTCTTTGTGTCCATTATCTCTTTGGGGTACAGACCCAGCAGTGCTATGGCTGGGTCAAAGGGTAGATATTCTTTTAGCACCCTTTGGGCATAGTTCCAAATTGCCCTCCAGAATGGTTGGATCAGTTCACAGCTCCACCAGCAATGAATTAATGTCCCTATTTTGCCACATCCCCTCCAGCATTCATTACTTTCCTTTGCTGTTATGTTAGCCAATCTGCTAGGTGTGAGGTGATACCTCAGAGTTGTTTTGATTTGCATCTCTCTGATTATAAGAGATGTAGAACACTTCTTCATGTGCTTGTTAATAGTTTTGATTTCTTTATCTGAGAACTGCCTATCCATTTCCCTTGCCCATTTATCAATTGGAGAATGGCTTGATTTTTTGTACAATTGATTTAGCTCTTTATAAATATGAGTAATTAAACCTTTGTCAGAGGTTTCTATGAAGATTTTTTCCCAATTTGTTGTTTCCCTTCTGATTTTAGTTATATTGGTTTTGTTTGTACAGAAGCTTTTTAGTTTGATGTAGTCAAAATTATTTATTTTACATTTTGTGATTCTTTCTATATCTTGCTTGGTTTTAAAGCCTTTCCCCTCCCAAAGGTCTGACATGTATACTATTCTGTGTTTACCCAATTTACTTAAGGTTTCCTTCTTTATGTTTAAGTCACTCACCCATTTTGAATTTATCTTGGTGTAGGGTGTGAGGTGTTGATCTATTCCTAGTCTCTCCCACACTGTCTTCCAATTTTCCCAGCAGTTTTTATCGAATAGTGGATTTTTGTCCCAAAAGCTGGGATCTTTGGGTTTATCGTATACTGTCTTGCTGAGGTCGCTTTCCCCCAGTCTATTCCACTGATCTTCCTTTCTGTTTCTTAGCCAGTACCAAATTGTTTTGATGACTGCTGCTTTGTAATATAGTTTTAGGTCAGGGACTGCAAGGCCCCCATCATATGTGTTTTTTTTCATTATTTCCCTGGATATCCTTGATCTTTTGTTCTTCCAAATGAACTTTGTTATGGTTTTTTCTAAATCAGTGAAGAAGTATTTTGGTAGATCAATGGGTATGGCACTAAATAGATAAATAAGTTTGGGTAGGATGGTCATTTTTATTATATTGGCTCGTCCTATCCATGAGCAGTTAATGTTTTTCCATTTGTTCAAGTCTAGTTTTAGTTGTGTGGCGAGTGTTTTGTAGTTGTGTTCATATAGTTCCTGTGTTTGTCTTGGGAGGTAGATTCCTAGGTATTTTATTTTGTCTAAGGTGATTTTGAATGGGATTTCTCTTTCTAGTTCTTGCTGCTGAGCTGTGTTGGAGATATATAGAAAAGCTGATGATTTATGTGGGTTTATTTTGTATCCTGCAACTTTGCTAAAGTTGTTGATTATTTCAATTAGCTTTTTGGTTGAATCTCTAGGATTCTTTAAGTAGACCATCATGTCATCCGCAAAGAGTGATAACTTGGTCTCCTCCTTGCCTATTTTGATGCCTTCAATTCCTTTATCTTCTCTAATTGCTACTGCTAGTGTTTCTAGTACAATGTCAAATAGTAGAGGTGATAATGGGCATCCTTGTTTCACTCCTGATCTTATTGGGAATGCATCTAGTTTATCCCCATTGCAGATGATATTAGCTGTTGGTTTTAGATAAATACTGTTTATTATTTTTAGGAATGACCCATCTATTCCTATGCTTTCTAGTGTTTTTAATAGGAATGGGTGTTGTATTTTATCAAAGGCTTTTTCTGCATCTATTGAAATAATCATGTGATTCTTGCTAGTTTGCTTGTTGATGTGGTCAATTATGTGGATGGTTTTCCTAATGTTGAACCAGCCCTGCATCCCTGGTATGAATCCTACTTGATCATGGTGAATGATCCTTCTGATCACTTGCTGGAGTCTTTTTGCTAGTATCCTATTTAAGATTTTTGCATCTATATTCATTAGGGAGATTGGCCTATAGTTTTCTTTCTCTGTTTTTGACCTGCCTGGTTTTGGAATCAGTACCATGTTTGTGTCATAAAAGGAGTTTGGTAGAACTCCCTCTTTGCTTATTATGTCAAATAGTTTGTATAGTATTGGGGTTAACTGTTCTCTGAATGTTTGATAGAATTCACAGGTGAATCCATCAGGCCCTGGGGACTTTTTCTTAGGAAGTTCTTTGATGGCTTGTTGGATTTCAATTTCTGATATGGGATTATTTAGGAATTCTATTTCCTCTTCTGTTAGTCTAGGCAGTTTGTATTTTTGTATATATTCATCCATTTCTCCTAAATTGGTGTATTTATTGCCATATAATTGGGCAAAGTAATTTCTAATGATTGCCTTAATTTCCTCCTCATTGGAGGTGCTGTCCCCCTTTTCATCTTTAATGCTGTGAATTTGCTTTTCTTCCTTCCTTTTTTTAACTAGATTGACCAGTACCTTGTCTATTTTGTTTGTTTTTTCAAAGTACCAGCTTCTTGTCTCATTTATTAAATCAATAGTTCTATCACTTTCGATTTTATTAATTTCTCCCTTAATTTTTAGGATTTCTAATTTGGTTTTCTGCTGGGGGTTTTTAATTTGATCGCTTTCCAGTTTTTTCATTTGCATTTCCAATTGATTGATCTCTGCTCTCCCTTGTTTGTTAATATAAGCATTCAGGGATATGAATTTACCTCTGATTACCGCTTTGGCTGCATCCCAAAAGGTTTGAAAGGATGTTTCGCCATTGTCATTTTCCTCGATGAAATTATTAATTGTTTCTATGATTTCTTCTTTAACTAAACGGTTTTGGAGTATCATATTGTTTAATTTCCAATTGGTTTTAGATTTGGTTTTCCATGTACCATTACTAATCATTATTTTTATTGCCTTGTGATCTGAGAAGGCTGCATTCATTATTTCTGCTTTTCTGCATTTGTGTGCTATGTTTCTGTGACCTAATGTATGGTCAATTTTTGTGAATGTGCCATGTGGTGCTGAGAAGAAGGTGTATTCCTTTTTATCCCTATTTATTTTTCTCCATATGTCTATTAATTCTAATTTTTCTAAGATTTCATTCACTTCTTTTACCTCTTTCTTATTTATTTTTTGATTTGATTTATCTAAATTTGATAATGGTTGGTTTAAGTCTCCCACTAGTATGGTTTTATTGTCTATTTCTTCCTTCAATTCTCTTAGTTTCTCCATTAGAAATTTGGGTGCTATATTATTTGGTGCATACATATTGATTAATGATATTTCCTCATTGTCTATAGTCCCTTTTAACAAAATATAATTACCTTCCCTATCCCTTTTGATCAGGTCTATTTTTGCATTGGCTTTATCAGATATCATGATTACCACTCCTGCCTTCTTTCTATCAGTTGAGGCCCAGAAGGTCTTACTCCATCCTTTAATTCTGACCTTGTGGGTGTCAACCCGCCTCATGTGTGTTTCTTGAAGACAACATATGGTAGGGTTTTGGATTCTAATCCATTCTGCTATTCGTCCACGTTTTATGGGTGAGTTCATCCCATTCACATTCAAAGTTATGATTGTCATTTGTGGACTCCCTGGCATTTTGATTGCCTTCCCTAATTCTAACCTTTTCTTCTTCGGCTCTACCTTTTAGTCCAGTGATTTACTTTGAAACAGTCCCCCTTGTCCCCTCCCTTGATGTTTCCCTTTTTAGTCCCTCCCTTTTTGTTCCCTCCCCCTCCCCCCTCTCTTTCCCTCCCTTTTTGTTCTCCCTCTCCCCCTCCCCCCCTTGGTTTTCCCTTCTCCTTACCCTTGTTGGGTAAGATAGAATTCAGGATCCCAATGGATCTGGATGTTTTTCCCTCTCAGAGCTGATTTCCCTGAGATTGAGGTTTAAGTAACCCCCCCCCTCTCTTCCTCTCCTTCTTATAGGAGTTTTCTTCCCCTCCCCTTCCCATGTGAATCTTTGTGTGAGAATGATTATTCTATTTGGTCTTTCTTTACCCCCTATTTATACATTACATTTTCCCCACATGTTAGTATACATAGGTTGATATAAATGTAGTCCTTATAGAAGAGAGTTTGAGTAATAGAAGAAGATAACATTTTCCCCTTTCCTTAATATTTACCTTTTCAGGTATTCCTTGCTCTTTGATTTTCGGTATCAAACTTTCCACAGAGCTCTGGTCTTTTCTTTGCAAAAAGTTGGAAGTCTTCTATTTTGTTGAATGCCCATACTTTCCCTTGGAAGTATATAGTCAGTTTTGCTGGGTAGCTGATTCTTGGTTGGAGACCCAGCTCTCTTGCCTTTCTGAAGATCATGTTCCATGCCTTACGATCATTCAGAGTAGAACTTGCAAGGTCTTGGGTGACCCTGATTGGCATTCCTTTATATCTAAATTGTCTTTTTCTGGCTTCCTGTAGGATTTTTTCTTTTGTTTGATAGCTTTGGAATTTGGCAATTACATTCCTGGGAGTTGTCTTTTGGGGGTTTAGTGTAGAAGGTGTTCTGTGAGCTCTGTCAGTGGCTGTATTGCCCCCTTGTTCTAGAATCTCTGGGCAATTTTCTTTGATTATATCTTGTATCACCATGTCCAGTTTGGTGTTTATTTCTGGCTTTTCTGGGAGTCCAATTATTCTTAAATTATCCCTTCTCCCCCTATTTTCCAGATCTATCACCTTGTTGGTGAGATATTTTATGTTCTCTTCTAATTTCTTGGTATTTTGGCTTTGCTTTATTGATTCTTGCTCTTTTACACGATCGTTGTCTTCCAGCTGCCTGATTCTGGCCTTTAAAGCCTGGTTTTCTTTTACAGTTTGGTCAAACTGGTTTTGTAGATGCGTGAATTTCTTTTGCATTATTTCCAACTTTTCCTCCCAGAGGGCTTCCATCTTTTTGGTCATTTCTGATTCAAATTCTTCATAGGTTTGTGGAGAGTTTCCATTTCCTTTGGAAGGTTTTGGAGCATTTTCTTTTATATTATCTTCTGTCTGCTCTGTATTTTGTATTTTGGCTCCATAGAATGTGTCCAAAGTCGCCCCTTTCTTCTTATTTTTCTTGGTATTTTGGGGCTTCTGTGGTTCTGTAGAGTTTGCCATTTCTGAATGTGGAGGATTAGCTTTTCTTATCTCTGGTGATCCGAGGCTTTAGTCCTGGGCAGATGTTGGTTCTACGAGCTTTCCCTGGGTTAAACTGAA